>NC_136624.1:8650288-9085288 GCF_933228915.1 Telmatherina bonti
CCCAAGCATCTACTGGGCCTTCCTCATTTTCAAGCTTATTCTGTAACTCTTCTAATTCGTCTGAATCTTCTACCTCAAATTTATTCCTATTCTCATCGACGACAGATTTGACTGTGTGTTCTGATCCATCACTAAAGATCACGGAACCATTTTCATAAAACTGTTCGAACGTCGCACAGTCAGCAGCTTTTAGATCATCTTCGACGCGGTATGGAAGAAACAACTGTAACTGACTTTTGTAATATAATTCGGGGGTTTTTGTTTTTGAAAAGCGCGCATAACGAACTACAGCGGGTTTTGTTCGTGTTCGTTTAAGAATAAACCCTAACCCCCTTTGCAACTGTATCGCATCCTTTGACTTTTCATTTCCTCTCATAACACGATATTCAGACACGAACGTCGCAATGCACATATCATTAAAAGTGCTATTATTAGGCCTACTTTTATAGCGATCTACGACACTAACCATCCACACGTCGTCTCCAGATAGTCCACTTTCTTGGATTAAGCTAATCGGTTTGCTCATTTTAACTATTTTGTCCCCTGTTGGTATAAACTCTACCTTACGCGAATTCTCCTTTAAATGCATTCCCGTTAATCTATAAACTGCCTCCTGAGCAGACACGTCACGACTGTTGAGATAAACGCTGCCAATTGTTTTCAGTGCATCTTGTGCATTGACGTTTGCATCTTTTGTCGCTTCTTTATGAGCTTTACTAAGCAAAAGTCCTACTTCTTTTTCTGACTTACTAATATATGAAATAATGTAAACTATAACGGCGTAGGCATCGGTTACATATTGGATATCTAAGTTTGCATTCCAGCATTTTAAAAGAGACTTGTTATATGGATTAATCCATGCCTCTTTAATGTCTCGTTTATATACAATTTTGGTCTTACACATATTTAGTCGTTTGTAACAAATTTCAAATATTTGCTGATTAATATTTAGATGCTGGAACAACTCATCTAGACTATTAAAAGTCTCCTCTTTTACCGCTTTTTTCACTGCCTCCAGAGTTTTTACTGCCAAATCCTTATCTACCTTAAGCAGGTTATAGTAGTACTCATTACCACATGTGCAACGTTTTACTTCATGTTTTTTATCAGAATCGGAATCAGAATCACTCATTTTCTTTTCTTTTTGTTTCTTACATTTATCGCACGGATTTGGATTCAAATTAACATTAACAACAAATGTCCTACCTGACACTGGTCTGGGGAAATTAAAGCGACATTCAGTGCCACCTTTTTTACAACTTTTTGAGTGTCTCTTTGAATGTTGCTGCACAGATGTGACCTTCTCCAATAATGTCTCATCCTGTGCTGGTAGCTCACATATTACGTACTTATCAATAAAAGCTACCACTTCTTCATCGGTGTTCGTATCAATTTTAGGCGCATTTTCAATCCAGAAAAGACAGTGCACATGAGGACTCCCGCGGCATTGAAACTCTACCCGATAAAAGTAATCAATAATTTTTCCTATTGGATTTGAAGGGGACATAAGGACCTCCTTCAAAAAACAATGCCAGCGGAAATCAAACATTCTGGCGGCAGTGACAGGATTACGACGCAGCAGATCGCATCTATCAGTCCAGTCCAAGTCTTCTAACGTTTGTGTTCGACCTTCCTGTTTTAAAATCGTTTTAAGAAGATTTTGCCATCTCAGATCCGCGGAAGAGAATGAACAAAACCATGTAGGAATCCCAAGTTGCCGAACACAAGCCATTAGGTCTTTCTGTACTCCCTGCCAAAAGGCTGGAGTCCCTCTAATAGGCTTAAGGAACCGGAAACCATCATCTACCTCTAACAACTGCTTCAAGGACTCCTCGTTTTCTACATTCACCTCACCTCCTTTTCCTTTTCTTAATGCTATGCTAACCTTAGAAACAACCTGCTCTACTTCTGACATGTACTGAGCAAAGAAAATATACTCTATATTCTGCGCAAACCTTCTATCCGCATGTAAAACTCGGTTATTAAAGTAACGAGACAGTGTCAGATCGTAAGCACGACTTTCATGGAACATATTACAACCTCTAGGAAACAACACTGGAAAACACTTTGCTTCATTTTCTTTATCTGTCAACAACTTAACTGGGTTATTACCCTCAGCTGGGGCAACATTAACTATACTGTCAAAATACTGATCTAGAACTTCCTGACCAATATCTACCGGCATCAGACACGTGTCTGAAAACATGCAATGTTGCTGCCGATCATGCAGCATCTCCTCATTGTCAGCATCATCTGCAGCACTCTCAACTACTTCCCCCTTTTCCTTTTCTTCATCCTCAAGATGATCTAAACTACACAACTCATTAACCCATTCCTCATTAAAATCTATGTCTTTATAAAACTTATTTGATTGCTTTAAAACCCGTAAAGCTTGCCTAATGTGCATCGTATCTACAAACTCGTACTCATAATGGCCTTTATAGGTTAATTTACGTTTTAATTTTACTGCTAATAAAGAGCCCTCCATATTTGAGCGGGGCAGCATGTTAGATGTTTGAACTACATTCGATGGAACGCAGGTTACTGGTCCATGAACTCCATTTTGACCACCTTTGGGCAATGCAAGCATTTTCATGAACGGAATATTTAAAGCAATCAAATGTTGTTCTAACCTATTCAAACAAGCTAATTCTGGGGGAACTGGATCTACTGCCAACCTATTTGTTACACTTTCAGCAGGCATTTGGCCAAGTGAAAGTTTACGATGACAAGTGTAACAAATCCAAAGATGGCCTCTACTAGAACTCATTATCTGACAGGGCTGAACACAATCCTCACTACATTCATGCAAGTAGTCAGTTTTAATACACCTGTCTGCTAAAGAAGCTATTATCTCAGTCTTGTTATAAGCAGCCTCCCTACAACTCAACACCTGATGAGGAAACAACAGCCTGAAACAGACACAACAAACATACTCAGGACCATGTTCAACTTTGTTTAAAAACCTGTCTGTGAAGAACTCAATATTCTGTGTTTTATCTTTATCTTTAATTTCTTGCCTCTTTAGTTTCACTACTCTTTTCGCCATTTCTCTGTGACGCGCATCCTTCGCATATCTCATTTTGCTTTGGTCCTTTACATTTTGTCGATGACGCTCATCCTTTGCATATTTTAGTTTGCTTTGGTCCTTTACGTTTTGCCGATGACGCGCATCCTTTGCATATTTTAGTTTGCTTTGGTCCTTTACGTTTTGTCGGTGATGCGCATCTACTGCATATCTTTTTTTGTGTTGCTCCTTCATGTTTTGTCGGTGACGCGCATCCTTCTTATATTTTATGTTCTGTTGGTCTTTTACGTTTTGTCGGTGATATGCGTCCTTTGCATATTTTATTTTGTGTTGATCCTTCACGTTTTCTCGGTGACAAGCATCTACTGCATATTTTGTTTTCTCTATATTTCTAATTTGATTTCTTCTCATTACTTTCTTATATTTAGACATATACAAACTTTTGTCATGCTCTTTGTCCTTTTTGGAAGTGGATGTGTCACTTTTGGATGAAGTATCTTTCATAAAAACTTTACCTGACAATCTGGTACGATACGCTTCTGAACAATCTACTTTACAGTACCCATAACAACTTTCTAGTTGTGGTTCTTTAACGCAAACTACAGTCTCATAATGATTACCCTGGCAGTTTTCCAAATAAATGGATTTTTCTGGCACACTGCTACTGCATCCATATTTTAACCAACGACCATCTAATAAGGTGAAGACATTAATACCCAATAAATCTGCTGTCGCTTGTATTTCTAATTCTGTGGCCCAGGTGCTAACATATTTCATTTTTGATTTGTCTATGTAATCTGCCACAGAGGAATAACCTTCTCTTAGACTAGTTCTATATTGGAAGTCATTTTTTATTAAATGTTTAACAACCGCTCTCCTAATTTTGATGTGATGCTTTTGTGTGCCACTCACTGCCTGAGAAACGGCCCTAAAGTAGCAGCTACCGTCAGCAACTATGTCCCTATTTTGGCATGGAACGCCTAACACGCCGACACGACTAGACGCAGCACTATTTACACTTTCAAACTCTATTTTTAATTTGGTACACAATCTTTGGCAAGTACTTTCACAGAGAGGGTTAAACATAAGCTGTTCATGTTCTTCACTGACTAGCTCCACATCTGAACTAACATGCTGACTTAGCAAAACCTGTTCCTCAACATCAAACTCTTCATCTGAAACATGACGACGTTTCTTTGCCACATGTTCAGATGGGCTGGAAAGGTCCGTTTCATCCCAATCTGCTGACACCTGACGTTTTACTCCTCGCTTGTCATCATCAGAATCACAACCAAATAAGCTACTCGGCACATTGTCAACACACTCCCTGCTAACATCAACACCATTTATCTCAAAAGGCTTGCTACGACCACCTAACATCACTGCCAAACGACTGAAGTGATCAAACACTTCCCTAATGGAACCAAAGTACAAAACTACACTGGTACCATTCACATTCAAGAGACCGGTAGGACCACGTGAATGAGAGTCTACCACGGCATACCTACCACCAGCAGATATGACAGCACATGTATTTGAACACAAGGTCAAAAGACATGTCTGGTACTGAGATAACATCCTTTCCAGCCCATTTTCTAAAGTCACATATGCTCCACACTCAATAAACTCTCCCTCTGTCACAGTGACATCCCCACTCAGAGTATCGGGGAACTCAAACTTAAAGTTCTGCCAGTACAAAACCCTCTGTCTCGGCAACTCTGGGACCATCAAAAAGTTTTCTCCTGAAGGGATTATACCACGGTCCTTTAGATCACTATAGAGGTCATCTCCTAACCACAGAGCTAAATCTAAATCTTGTGTCCTCCAATTCATCACACTAGACACCATATGTCTGGCTAAACTGACCAAAGCTATCGCCATGCACTGAACTCCTGGATTCCTAAACTGACCGTGCCCCTGGTGAAATGAACCCCGAACAACATCAACATTAGCCATACTCACCTCACTTACCTCCACAGTAGCTTCCTCATCTTCATCAGTAGAAGACAACACACCCTGGCTCTGTGATGTCTCAACCTAAGCAAGGAAATCAACAAGCAATGGGCTCAAAACACTGTCATGTGTAATAATAAAAATATTTGATGCTAGTCTTTAAGAACAATATTCCTTACCGTCTTCACCTCCACAGTGGTCTCGGACTCCGACGACGACCCCCGGCTGGATGAAGTGTCGGTCTAAAGAGAAACCAAAACAAGTGTATCTTACTATACATCTACCCAAAATAGAAATAAATAAAATACATGAGAAATTCCCCCCCCCCATACAATACAGAAATATGAACATATACACACATTTATAATTTAAAAAGACCTTAAAACACAAAATAACATTTCTTACCTTCTTCGACTCCACAGTAGCCTTGGAGTCAGACGACATCCCTCGGCTGGATGTCGTCTCGGTCTGGGGATTTAAAAAAAAAAAAAACCAACAACTTTATTTTACTACATCGTCACAGGAAAAAGATTCAATACAAAAATTTTCATTGCCAAATCTCCTTACCCTTTGCTTGTCCGGGCGAGTCCTCTTGGACTGGTGTTTCACACGCCGCCTCTGTCCAAAACACAAACAGATTTGCACACCATGAATTTGATATGGACACTGAACACATTCAGCATTATAGAAGTCTATCGTTAATCAATGACTCTTTCAGAACAAAACATTTTATGACAACCCATAAACATGTTTGTCTTTATGCACTTTACCTTTGGTGGTGAAACACCAGCGAAGACAGCAGGAGATGTCAGATTCGATGGTGAAACCTTCTCCATCTCCTCCAACATCTCACTGCTGAACAGCACAGGATTCAGGGGGATGCCAGCAAGCTAGAAATACAAAAACAGAAACACAAGCAGTGACTTTTACTGCTTTTCCAATTGGAGCAAACCTTTCTTCAAACGTCTTTCTGTACAATTATCACACTGACCTCCCGCTGAACTGCACTGCATTTTCCAGAGGACTGAAAAAAAGGAAAAAAAGAAAAAAAAAAGAAAATTAAAAAATAAACAGGGATAATTTTTGTCTGTGGAACTGTGACAACAATAAAAACCTTAGAGCTGTGACATTTCCTGCCATATTATTATTACCTTGCCACCCGGACGAACAGCAATCCACTCCTCGGGGCCTGGACTCCGACGGACACGCACCTCTCCCTTCACAACCACACGGGGAGTGAAGCGAGGAGGTGGTGACGGACGACACACCGGGGGGGCTGGTGGCACGGTCTCCAGTTGCTTCAATAAAAAATGAAGACATAATAATTATAAACAACATAGCTTTTTACATACTTGGTCAGCAGCCAAAATCACATCCAGCTGAATGTTTGTAAGGTAAAAAGTGTTTTAAATAAAAAAGGGCAAACCAGGTAAGCGACGTCGAACAGCAACTCTGCAAAGCGCACCATCCCGACGTCATCACTCAGGTGCACCTAGTACGACGACATGAATGAAATGTTAAGTTTCTCCACAACATCTCTCACTAAATACACACAGCTCTATTCAAACAGTTTGTCATCTCTGGATCAGAAGGTCCTGGATTCCATCCCAGCCACTGACTTGAGCATGAGTGCAACAAACTTCATCAAGATAAAAGATTTACTTACACCGTCACGACTCCACATGCTGAGGCACCGCCGGGGGAAGTAATCCACGAGGTGGTAGTACTTCACAGCTTTCAAAGAAAAACACATAGCACAGCTCTTTATGCTTGCAAAACAACACAATTACATACATCTATATACCACGATGCAGAAGATAAAATACAATCACGACACATGTCTGATGTCTTCTTTGATAAACATGCAACAGCACAAGTACATATTTTAACGTACCCATGCGGGTTGCCACGCGGTGAAACTCCTGACGGTAGAGCTCTTGCAGGGATTCCTCGACAGTCAGCCTCGGGGGAAAGTCCAGCACACACACCTGTAGAGAAACAACTCATCAACATCTCTCGTTTTCTAATCTTTTCTTGAACAGTCAGAAGGCTATCAATTTACACATTTTTCTGTCAACTTTTATCTGATGAAATTCTGTTCACACTACTGAGTTTAAACATACTGCAAAAACACTTTAGTCATTTAGGAAAACAGACTTCTCAAAGACTGCTCTTACATATGCAGTATCAAAACATTACAAACAAAAATATGCATTTTACATAAGTGTTTGAGCTGTATTCAGAGAAAACAGCTTTTACATGTAAAATACAAGTGAGAAGCCTGCCACATGCCTGCCACAAAGACTGTAATTTCAGGGTGTGCTTACCTTAGGCCAGCGACTGCAGACGGCGGCCAGGTACCCCTCAAAGTCTGCAGCCACATGACCGATGGTGTGCTTGGAAGTCAAGTCATTGCTCGGAGCTAAAACGCACACCAAGTCGGGTGTCAGAGGGACTACTGCGTTAATCACCTCTGTCCTCAACTCTCGGGCGCTAGCTCCAGGCGTTGACATGAACCCCCACGCCAGACGCTTCCCGTCGACCTGCACGATGCCATCTAAAATAAAATTTAAAAAAAAAAAAAAAAAAGTTTCTACTGTAATTGTTTTTATCTGTAAAACATTTTTATAAAACACATCAATACAGCACAAATGAATACTTTATTGAACATACAAAATAGTGATGTAAATACCTGCAAGGCTTCGAAGATGGGAGTCACCAATGGCTAAGACCACCTGAATGAGAAGATTTTTGTATTTATATCAATATGGACTGTTCACTTGGGTAACTATTATGTTAGTCTATTTCAAACACAACATTACCTTCTTGCCATGGGACTCCTGCGGGAGGACCAGTTTGTGCTGCCGCCCGGTGAACACCGACGTCTCCCACTTCTCCACCTGATGTCGGTGCCCAGTTCCGTGCGCTACAGACATACAGAGAAAATAGATCAACAACAGAATAACAACTAACTAAAAATACTTGAATACTTGGATTAGAACTTTATCAGGCAACTGGTGTGCAGGGGTTGCCATACAGTAAAAACTATTAAAATATACAAAGATGAAAAATATATGAAGTATAAAAATATATGAAATATGAATACAGGCAGATAAGGTGCAAATAAGAGATACATACGCGCACAGTGGACCTTGGGAGGCTGAGGAGAGGCCTCGATCGTCAGTCTGTTGGCTGCCCTCCTCATGGCTGCCTGGCATCTCCGGAAGTTCTTCTTTCTCGGCATCTCTGCAAAAAAAAAAAAAGAAAAACCACAACACACACACTCACCTGCACACACACAAACACCCCCAACAGAGAAACAGGCGCTCACACAAACAGTCTTACACAAATGCTGTATAAAGAGACAAAATAGGTTAGACAAAATACAGAAAAATAAGCATCAAGAAAAAAACTGAATATGTGGTACGTCTACGTGAATGATAGTGGTATAACACAAACATTTGCAAGCCATCATCAATTGCAATGAAGACAACATATTTTTGCTTTTACCAAATAAAACTCCACAAGACTAAAGAAAAGGTAAATCACCACAATTATGGAAAAGGACAAAAAATCACAAGTGACACATTCATAATTAATTTTTATTGCCTCTAGAGTGGGTAGAAGCATAAGCTTATAATGAAACCTGTCCCAGTGATAAAGAAATATAACAAAAACAGCAGTAGCAGAAACACAACAGCAGCAACCATCCATCAGTGATACCTGTACAATGATATCCTCACTATCTCATAATCGATAAGAATACAAGAATCAACTACAGTGATGAAGAAACAACAACTGGTCAAGCCAGCCTACACTTTATTTTAAGTGCGCGTTCACTTTCAACTTTATGGTAAAGCCAACTTCTACCAACGATTACTTCGGATTTCAAAATAAAGCATCTCACAAATAAAGCACAAAAACAATGAAATACTTTTATTGTGTACTTTACCTGTAATGCATTCAGAAAGTTCCTTACACACAGAAATAAAATGCATTATCAGCTAACTTTGAAGTATGATATAATTCATTTCTTGAATGGTTAGTACACCAAACCTGTACTGTAAGTACTTCATAGTTTCTGCACAAGTAGTATATGAGGTACTGTATGGGTTTGGCGGACTAACTATTAAGGAAATTAATTTTAATCCACTTCAAAGTCATCCAAAAAGGTCTTTCATTTTACGTGTTTGACACTTTATAAATGAATAACAGGAAAAGTACACAGTAAAAGTACTTCATAGTTTCTGTGCAAGTAATATATGAGGTACTGAGTCCAACTGTATAGGTTTAGTGGACTTGAAATGATAATAATGAAACCTGCCCCCAGTGATAAAGAAATAGAACAAAATACAACAGCAGCAGTAGCAGCAACACAAAAACAACCACCCAGTATATCAGTGATACCTGTACAATAATATCCTCAATATCTCATAATCTATAAGAATACAACAATCAACTACAGTAATGGAGCAATGCAGCAAGACCAACAACAATAGCAACAATTATATCAATAATAACAGAACTACTCAGTTTATATAATACATCTGCATTCTATACTATTTCTGCCTTGCTCAGTTATCATTTCTGGACATTTGATAAGTGTGGTTTTGTCATTGTTACCCCACACCTCCACACAGTACTGTAACTACAGTAATATCAATTAACAAAACAGAGTGTGAAGCGACTGGTAATCCAGAATCAGCCTAATACTCATGACTGCCTCTTTCATGTCATATTTAACACTACTGTTACCAGCAAAATATCTGGATATTTCGTTTTCTTTGTCCCACTCTTTCTAAGTTGATTTAATATTCCTCAAATGTTTTTTTTTATATCATTTTTAGTCTTATTTAGCTTTTTTCTGTAATACAATTTCTTAGTATATTAATTATTATTCTTATATATGAGTTAATATATCAATTAAATTGTTAACTTTTAAATTTATTTTCAGATTCTTCAGAACTTACTCTAAAAACATCCCAACTTTATAGCATCATCTCACTAAATATTCAGTAAGATCAAGCCATTTTCACAGAAAAACTAAATAAGATGCTCAGCAAATTTAGAGCTTTGAGCAGAAATCTCCATTCATGTCCAGTGAAACTTATGCTGAATCATCTCCTAAGCTAAATTAGCTTAGCTTAGATATCCATGTAAGAGAGGCATTTAGTTAATAAAAACACTGTTCGCTGTTAAGACATATATATATATTTTTTTTAGCTCACGTTAAAAAAACAAAACAATACAAACCAAAAACCCCAAAACACATCGAACTATAATTTCAATGCAGAGGGATAAACAGGTTACAGGCTACACGAAGCTAAGCTCGACTTAAGCTAAGCTAAGCTAAGCTAAGCTAAGCTAAGTGAGCCAACACGGTGAAAAACATCTAATTGATCAAAATAAAAATGATAAACTTACCAGTCAAAGACACGAAGGCTTTATAAGAAGTTCTCCCGGTTGAAAAGCTCGAAAATCTCTGGATGAAGTGACAATAATCCACCAATATTCAGACAGGCTCTCAACGAGACGTGCGGTCAGGTCAGAAGCTCGATCTGAAAGACCGGAGAAGCTTCTGGAAGCTTCTAGAAAACAAGACGTCCGACCGGACACATCAAAGGAGCTGACGTGCACCTGCAGTTTGCAGCGCAGCAGCAGCTCTGACGAACGTTTTTTTTTTTTTTCTCAATAAACTTTATTGAACAAAGCCAGTTTTACAAAACGAATTTTCTATTGAATATCAACTACATTTAGGAGTTATTCGCTGAATCGTGGTTTTTGTGTTTATAATGACTGTGGGGATGCTGCTAGTTTTATGAATGACAGCCCTGTTGTGTCAATAAACAAATAAATAACACAAAAAGTCTCTCTTCCATATAAGGAAAACAGGAGAGTGAAGGCTTTTTTTTTTTTTATACACAAAAGCCTGCATGATTTTGTGACGCAGCGTTGAAGCACTTCTCCGCAGCTCCACGGTAAAATTATCCGGATGTGAGAAAGCTGAGATGAGAAAAAGGTGGATTGGAACACAAAGATGAGGATGACAGCTGGAAAAAGCGCTTCTTGTGGATGTGCCAGTGAAAGACAAACCACTGTGGTACAAGAAAGGGAACACCTCGTTGTCATCTTGAAGACGGAGGGGATTAAGGTGATGACACCTTGGACATGGATGAATAAAGGAAAATAAATAAACAAATAAAATGGAAAAAAATACAGTATATTTTGTATTCAGTGACCCATAAATGTCCACATGTACATACATACATACACACACACACACATTATATATATATATATATATATATATATATATATATATATATATATATATATATATATATATATATATATATATATATGTGTGTGTGTGTGTGTATATATATAATTTATTATTTTTTAGGTGGGGCTTTGTCAAATCTGCCTATTGTTGAAGACAAACAATAATTATAGCAATAAAAAAAATTCTACTTTAAAAGTTATGTATTTCACAAGTACTTTATTATATCATAAAATGACAACAATGACAAATACCAGAAATTCATAATGTAGCTCAAAAGAAAATTTTGTTTTATAATGACAGGATTGTATTTAACATCTTATTTTATACAAATATTTTTGTAAAAAAAAAAAAAAAAAATGACATTAATTAGCTCATAATATATTTTGAAATATAAACAGTGGTAAAACAAATCTACACATAAATATTTGTCACAAGCCTTAATAAGACAATAGGCATGAGAAGTGCTTTTGGTGGCGGCTACAGAAAGTAAACACCAGCATACCTTTCCTTAAAAAATCTAACCTCACTCAAACTTTTGACAGGACTTTTGCAACAATCTACATTCAGTAATAATTCTTTGACTACTAAATAATGAACACTAGAACCTGATGAATGAACTGATTTCATATTTGGTTTTCTCCAAGAACAACAAAAAATCAAATAAAACTGGTAGAAGAATTTAGTTTTCCTCTCCTTATTTAAGGCAAATCTCTCAATAATCCTCCTATTAAAGTCTGAATGTCCCCCACAAGCTTATTCTCCATGCATGGCATGGCGTTGAGGCGATCCTGTGTCATGGAGTTTCTCACAGTCGAGTAGAAAAGCATTTCTCAGATTCAGCAGTTGTTATGGTGTTGACATAATGATCTGGAGAAGGCTGTGACTCATCTGAAGGTTGTTCTTTATGAAAAACTGCTACAGAGGCACTTCTGCACCACAACCTTTAACTTCACCGTTCTTGTAGAAGAGGGATAGTTCTGCCTTGGCCTTGTCCAACATGGGACATGCCTCAACAGTCGTGTTTAGCTGCTTCTCAGCGTGCACCAGGATGGTCTCACAGACCTGAAGCAAACATCAAAAGTTTTCAATTATAAGGAAGTTAGACCTTAGCAATTCTATTGATAAGGGGTGTCAATAATTCTGTACCAGATCTTCAGTATTGTTCTAGCATCATGTGACCAAAGTAAGAATATAAACTACATGGATTTGACTGAAAATATGACTGACCTCTGTAGCCAGCCTCTGTTGTTCTCCTGGTCCCAGCATCCTGTCTCTTCACCGGCTGTCCAGCAGTGCTGTCCTCACAGAGAGACGGGACTGACATCCTGGTCCAAACAACATAATAACATAATGAAGGTTTTTATGCACTAAAAACATTCATGAAACACCATAATAATCTAAATCTGTCGATCACTTGACCTGTTTAGGTCACAGTCTGGATTAAGAAAAGGTTTATCATAAAACTTAAAAGAATCTTTCTTTGAATACCAAAAGAATAAAATGCGATGTGCTTCATAAGAATAATTTGCTGTGATGTCAAGTCAATAAACTTATGGCTTTTACAGTCTTAAATGAGTGACTGCTCTATTTAACAATAACTTTCTGAATAAACAATAAATTATAATTTATATAAATATAAATATTTACCTGATGTTGAGCATGTTGTCTTTGAACCTCTGAAAAAGAGTTTTAATCCAGACAGGGTTGATGTTTAATTTCTGAAACTGGTTGAACAGCATATCCACATGAGTCATGGTTTGGTGGACCAGTACATTTTTTTTTTTTCCCACTGGATAGACATTGTTTATGTCCATAAAAATACATTGGATCGGCATCAAAGTTAACTGCATTTCTATTTTGTAGGTCCTTAACATGGTCCACAATGGAGGGGGGGGCGGGGTGTCTCCGGCATGAGGCGAGGACCCGATGGATGCCGCTTGCGGCTTTAATTAGGGTCCGAGCCATACGAAGTATGGCAGGGCCCTATTGTTATTGTAATGTTTATTATTATTCTCCTCGTTCTGAGCACAACTCGGCTATTTTTCACCCCCTTAGGCCCCGTGAAAAGTTGCGAAACTTGGCACACACCTCAGTCCCGGCGAAAATAGCGATATTCTGGGGTCCGCGTGCACGCCAATGCAAAAATGCCTCGACGGCGCCCCCTAGAAACGCCAAAAATGGCCTCTAGAATGGGGTCAAAAAAATTTAGTTTGACGTAGGACGACAAAATTCGGTACACATGTCTATCACATCAAGACAAGTAAAAAAGTCATTGAAACGCCTGTTGTCATGGCAACGGGCTTTCCGCCATCTTGGCGTTTGCGGCCATTTTTTGGCCCGTTTTTGTCAATTTGGGCGCATCGCATTTGAACGAACTAGTCTGAGGCGATTCATGCTATTGGCTCCACATTCGCCATGGAGCTTCGTGACAAGATGGGTACCAAAAGTTATTCAAATCTTTTTGATAGGAGAAAGCGTGTTACCGTGGCAACCCATGGAAAAAAGCGTTCTCGCCATGAAACACGGTTCACTCATATCTTCGCAGAAATACATCCGATCGGAACCAAAATTAAAATAATTCATGTTTGGTAGGTCCTTCACGCATTGTAATATGTATTGTGGGTGGGGCGCATTTTGGGGGGGGGCCCCTAGGGGCCCGATAGTCTACTTTGACCTATGGCTATGAAATTCGGTACACATGTATAAGTAACCAAGACGAGCAAAAAACTCTATTGAGAACCTGTTACCATGGCAACGGGGTGTCCGCCATCTTGGCGTTTATGCCCTTTTTATCACTTTAAGCGCATCGCATTTGAACGAACTAGTCTGAGGGGATTCAGGCTATTGGCTCCACATTCGCGATGGAGCTTCGTGACAATATGGGGACCAAAAGCTATTCAAATCTTTCTGATAGGAGAAAGCGTGTTACCGTGGCAACCCATGGAAAAAAGCGTTCTCGCCATGAAACACGGTTCACTCATATCTTCGCAGAAATACATCCGATCGGAACCAAAATTCAGATAATTCATATTTGGTAGGTCCTTAACGCATTGTAATATGTATTGTGGGGGGGGGCACATTTTCGGGGGGGCCCCTAGGGGCCCGATTGTCTACTTTGACCTATGGCTACGAAATTCGGTACACATGTATAAGTAACCAAGACGAGCAAAAAAACTCTATTGAGAACCTGTTACCATGGCAACGGGGTGTCCGCCATCTTGGCGTTTATGCCCTTTTTATCACTTTAAGCGCATCGTATTTGAACGAACTAGTCTGAGGCGATTCATGCTATTGGCTCCACATTCGCCATGGAGCTTCGTGACAAGATGGGGACCAAAAGTTATTCAAATCTTTCTGATAGGAGAAAGCTTGTTACCGTGGCAACCCATGGAAAAAAGCGTTCTCGCCATGAAACACGGTTTGCTTATATCTCTGCAGAAATGCATCCGATCGGAACCAAAATTCCAATCATTCATATTTGGTAGGTCCTTAACGCATTGTAATATGTATTGTGGAGGGGGCACATTTTGGGGGCGGCCCCTAGGGGCCCGATCGTCTACTTTGACCTAGGGCTACGAAATTCGGTACACATGTATAAGTAACCAAGACGAGCAAAAAACTCTATTGAGAACCTGTTACCATGGCAACGGGGTGTCCGCCATCTTGAAAAAAATACTCCTCTCCATGAAACACGGTTCACTCATATCTTCGCAGAAATACATCCGATCGGAACCAAAATTCCAATACTTCATATTTGGTAGGTCCTTAACGCATTGTAATATGTATTGTAGGGGGGGGGGGCACATTTTGGGGGGGCCCCTAGGGGCCCGATCGTCTACTTTGAGCTAGGGCTACGAAATCCGGCACACATGTGTATCAACCCTAGACAAGCAAAAAACTCAATTAAGCACCTGTTACCATGGCAATGGAGTGTCCGCCATCTTGGAAAAAAACCTTCTCGCCATGAAACACGGTTTGCTTATATCTTTGCACAAATTCATGCGATGTGCACCAAAACTTTAACTATTCATATTTGGTAGGTCCTTAACACATTATAGAATGTATTGTGGGGGGGGGGGCACTTTCTGGGGGGGGCCCTCAGGAGCCCGATTGTCTACTTTCACCTATGGCTACGAAATCCGGCACACATGTGTAACAACCCAAGGCGAGTAAAAAAGTGCATTGACCACCTGTTACCATGGCAACGGGGTGTCCGCCATCTTGGTGTTTACGCCCATTTAGCACTGTATGTACATTGTTTTTGAACAAACTAGTTTTGGATTCGTGCCTTTTACTTCACATCCACCCGGAAGCTTTGTGGCGAGTTCGGGTGGAGGGTTCGGCATGAGGCGAGGACCCGATGGATGCCGCTTGCGGCTTTAATTAGGGTCCGAGCCATACGAAGTATGGCAGGGCCCTATTGTTATTGTAATGTTTATTATTATTCTCCTCGTTCTGAGCACAACTCGGCTATTTTTCACCCCCTTAGGCCCCGTGAAAAGTTGCGAAACTTGGCACACACCTCAGTCCCGGCGAAAATAGCGATATTCTGGGGTCCGCGTGCACGCCAATGCAAAAATGCCTCAACGGCGCCCCCTAGAAACGCCAAAAATGGCCTCTAGAATGGGGTCAAAAAAATTTAGTTTGACGTAGGACGACAAAATTCGGTACACATGTCTATCACATCAAGACAAGTAAAAAAGTCATTGAAACGCCTGTTGTCATGGCAACGGGCTTTCCGCCATCTTGGCGTTTGCGGCCATTTTTTGGCCCGTTTTTGTCAATTTGGGCGCATCGCATTTGAACGAACTAGTCTGAGGCGATTCATGCTATTGGCTCCACATTCGCCATGGAGCTTCGTGACAAGATGGGTACCAAAAGTTATTCAAATCTTTTTGATAGGAGAAAGCGTGTTACCGTGGCAACCCATGGAAAAAAGCGTTCTCGCCATGAAACACGGTTCACTCATATCTTCGCAGAAATACATCCGATCGGAACCAAAATTAAAATAATTCATGTTTGGTAGGTCCTTCACGCATTGTAATATGTATTGTGGGTGGGGCGCATTTTGGGGGGGGGCCCCTAGGGGCCCGATAGTCTACTTTGACCTATGGCTATGAAATTCGGTACACATGTATAAGTAACCAAGACGAGCAAAAAACTCTATTGAGAACCTGTTACCATGGCAACGGGGTGTCCGCCATCTTGGCGTTTATGCCCTTTTTATCACTTTAAGCGCATCGCATTTGAACAAACTAGTCTGAGGGGATTCAGGCTATTGGCTCCACATTCGCGATGGAGCTTCGTGACAAGATGGGGACCAAAAGCTATTCAAATCTTTCTGATAGGAGAAAGCGTGTTACCGTGGCAACCCATGGAAAAAAGCGTTCTCGCCATGAAACACGGTTCACTCATATCTTCGCAGAAATACATCCGATCGGAACCAAAATTCAGATAATTCATATTTGGTAGGTCCTTAACGCATTGTAATATGTATTGTGGGGGGGGGCACATTTTCGGGGGGGCCCCTAGGGGCCCGATTGTCTACTTTGACCTATGGCTACGAAATTCGGTACACATGTATAAGTAACCAAGACGAGCAAAAAAACTCTATTGAGAACCTGTTACCATGGCAACGGGGTGTCCGCCATCTTGGCGTTTATGCCCTTTTTATCACTTTAAGCGCATCGTATTTGAACGAACTAGTCTGAGGCGATTCATGCTATTGGCTCCACATTCGCCATGGAGCTTCGTGACAAGATGGGGACCAAAAGTTATTCAAATCTTTCTGATAGGAGAAAGCTTGTTACCGTGGCAACCCATGGAAAAAAGCGTTCTCGCCATGAAACACGGTTTGCTTATATCTCTGCAGAAATGCATCCGATCGGAACCAAAATTCCAATCATTCATATTTGGTAGGTCCTTAACGCATTGTAATATGTATTGTGGAGGGGGCACATTTTGGGGGCGGCCCCTAGGGGCCCGATCGTCTACTTTGACCTAGGGCTACGAAATTCGGTACACATGTATAAGTAACCAAGACGAGCAAAAAACTCTATTGAGAACCTGTTACCATGGCAACGGGGTGTCCGCCATCTTGAAAAAAATACTCCTCGCCATGAAACACGGTTCACTCATATCTTCGCAGAAATACATCCGATCGGAACCAAAATTCCAATAATTCATATTTGGTAGGTCCTTAACGCATTGTAATATGTATTGTAGGGGGGGGGGGCACATTTTGGGGGGGCCCCTAGGGGCCCGATCGTCTACTTTGAGCTAGGGCTACGAAATCCGGCACACATGTGTATCAACCCTAGACAAGCAAAAAACTCAATTAAGCACCTGTTACCATGGCAATGGAGTGTCCGCCATCTTGGAAAAAAACCTTCTCGCCATGAAACACGGTTTGCTTATATCTTTGCACAAATTCATGCGATGTGCACCAAAACTTTAACTATTCATATTTGGTAGGTCCTTAACACATTATAGAATGTATTGTGGGGGGGACACTTTTTGGGGGGGCCCCTAGGGGCCCGACCGTCTACTTTCATCTCGGGCTACGAAATTCGGCACACATGTGTATCATCCCAAGACAAGCTAAAAAGTCAATGAAACACATGTTGCCATGGTAACGGGCTGTCCGCCATCTTGGCCTTTACACACATTCTTTTCTCAATATGTGAATTGTATTTCTCTATTAAAATGAACTGGCTGTGTGGGTCCTTCACATGTAGCATTAGGAGAACCAGGACTCGGGTGGAGGGTTCGGCATGAGGCGAGGACCCGATGGATGCCGCTTGCGGCTTTAATTATTATTATTATTCTTCTCAGCACAACTCGGTCATTTTTGACCCCCTTAGGCCCCGTGAAAAGTTGCGAAACTTGGCACACACCTCAGTCCCGGCGAAAATAGCGATATTCTGGGGTCCGCGTGCACGCCAATGTAAAAATGCCTCGACGGCGCCCCCTAGAAACGCCAAAAATGGCCTCTAGAATGGGGTCAAAAAAATTTAGTTTGACGTAGGACGATGAAATTCGGTACACATGTCTATCATATGAAGACAAGTAAAAAAGTCATTGAAACGCCTGTTGTCATGGCAACGGGCTGTCCGCCATCTTGGCGTTTGCGGCCATTTTTTTGCCCGTTTTTGTCGATTTGGGCGCGTCGCATTTGAACGAACTAGTCTGAGGCGATTCATGCTATTGGCTCCACATTCGCCATGGAGCTTCGTGACAAGATGGGGACCAAAAGTTATTCAAATCTTTTTGATAGGAGAAAGCGTGTTACCGTGGCAACCCATGGAAAAAAGCGTTCTCGCCATGAAACACGGTTCACTCATATCTTCGCAGAAATACATCCGATCGGAACCAAAATTAAAATAATTCATGTTTGGTAGGTCCTTCACGCATTGTAATATGTATTGTGGGGGGGGGGGCGCATTCTGGGGGGGCCCCTAAGGGCCCGATAGTCTACTTTGACCTATGGCTACGAAATTCGGTACACATGTATAAGTAACCAAGACGAGCAAAAAACTCTATTGAGAACCTGTTACCATGGCAACGGGGTGTCCGCCATCTTGGCGTTTATCACTTTTTAATCACTTTAAGCGCATCGTATTTGAACGAACTAGTCTGAGGGGATTCAGGCTATTGGCTCCACATTCGCCATGGAGCTTCGTGACAAGATGGGGACCAAAAGTTATTCATATCTTTCTGATAGGAGAAAGCTTGTTACCGTGGCAACCCATGGAAAACAGCGTTCTCGCCATGAAACACGGTTTGCTTATATCTCTGCAGAAATGCATCCGATCGGAACCAAAATTCCAATAATTCATATTTGGTAGGTCCTTAACGCATTGTAATATGTATTGTGGGGGGGGCACATTTTGGGGGGGGGCCCTAGGGGCCCGATTGTCTACTTTGAGCTAGGGCTACGAAATTCGGCACACATGTGTATCAACCCGAGACAAGCATAAAACTCAATTAAGAACCTTTTACCATGGCAACGGGGTGTCCGCCATCTTGGAAAAAAAAACCTTCTCGCCATGAAACACGGTTTGCTTGTATCTTTGCACAAATTCATGTGATGTGCACCAAAACTGTAACTATTCATATTTGGTAGGTTCTTAACACATTATAGAATGTATTGTGGGGGGGGCACTTATTGGGGGGGGCCCCTAAGGGCCCGATCGTCTACTTTGAGCTAGGGCTACGAAATTCGGCACACATGTGTATCAACCTGAGACAAGCATAAAACTCAATTAAGCACCTGTTACCATGGCACTGGAGTGTCCGCCATCTTGGAAAAAAGCCTTCTCGCCATGAAACACGGTTTGCTTATATCTTTGCACAAATTCATGCGATGTGCACCAAAACTTTAACTATTCATATTTGGTATGTCCTTGACACATTACAGAATGTATTGTGGGGGGGGCAGTTTTTTGGGGGGGGCTCTCAGGGGCCCGATCGTCTACTTTCACCTATGGCTATGAAATTCTACACACATGTGTAACAACGCAAGGCGAGTAAAAAAGTGCATTGACCACCTGTTACCATGGCAACGGGGTGTCCACCATCTTGGCGTTTTCGCCCATTTAGCACTGTATGTGCATTGTTTTTGGACAAACTACTTTTGGATTCGTGCCTTTTACTTCACATCCACCCGGAAGCTTTGTGCTGAGTTCGGGTGGAGGGTTCGGCATGAGGCGAGGACCCGATGGATGCCGCTTGCGGCTTTAATTAGGGTCCGAGCCATACGAAGTATGGCAGGGCCCTATTGTTATTGTAATGTTTATTATTATTATTTTTGTCAGCACAACTCGGCCATTTTTGACCCACTCAGCCCCCGTGAAAAGTTGCGAAACTTGGCACACACCTCAGTCCCGGCGAAAATAGCGATATTCTGGGGTCCGCGTGCACGCCAATGTGAAAATGCCTCGACGGCGCCCCCTAGAAACGCCAAAAATGGCCTCTAGAATGGGGGAAAAAAATTTTAGTTTGACGTAGGACGACGAAATTCGGTACACATGTCTATCACATCCAGACAAGTAAAAAAGTCATTGAAACGTCTGTTGTCATGGCAACGGGCTTTCCGCCATCTTGGCGTTTGCGGCCATTTTTTTGCCCGTTTTTGTCAATTTGGGCGCATCGCATTTGAACGAACTAGTCTGAGGCGATTCATGCTATTGGCTCCACATTCGCCATGGAGCTTCGTGACAAGATGGGTACCAAAAGTTATTCAAATCTTTTTGATAGGAGAACGCGTGTTACCGTGGCAACCCATGGAAAAAAGCGTTCTCGCCATGAAACACGGTTCACTCATATCTTCGCAGAAATA
Organism: Telmatherina bonti; assembly: GCF_933228915.1. Classification (NCBI taxonomy): domain Eukaryota; kingdom Metazoa; phylum Chordata; class Actinopteri; order Atheriniformes; family Telmatherinidae; genus Telmatherina; species Telmatherina bonti. The sequence goes on from NC_136624.1 coordinate 8,670,893, forward strand.
CATCCCATCGGAACCAAAATTAAAATAATTCATATTTGGTAGGTCCTTCACGCATTGTAATATGTATTGTGGGTGGGGCGCATTTTGGGGGGGGCCCCTAGGGGCCCGATCGTCTATTTTGACCTATGGCTACGAAATTCGGTACACATGTATAAGTAACCAAGACGAGCAAAAAACTCTATTGAGAACCTGTTACCATGGCAACGGGGTGTCCGCCATCTTGGCGTTTATGCCCTTTTTATCACTTTAAGCGCATCGAATTTGAACGAACTAGTCTGAGGGGATTCATGCTATTGGCTCCACATTCACCATGGAGCTTCCTGACAAGATGGGGACCAAAAGTTATTCAAATCTTTCTGATAGGAGAAAGTGTGTTACCGTGGCAACCCATGGAAAAACGCGTTCTCGCCATGAAACACGGTTTGCTTATATCTTCGCAGAAATGCATCCGATCGGAACCAAAATTCCAATAATTCATATTTGGTAGGTCCTTCACGCATTGTAATATGTATTGTGGGGGGGGGGCACATTTTGGGGGGGGCCCCTAGGGGCCGATCGTCTACTTTGAGCTAGGGCTACGAAATTCGGCACACATGTGTATCAACCCGAGACAAGCATAAAACTCAATTAAGCACCTGTTACCATGGCACTGGAGTGTCCGCCATCTTGGAAAAAAACCTTCTCGCCATGAAACACGGTTTGCTTATATCTTTGCACAAATTCATGCGATGTGCACCAAAACTTTAACTATTCATATTTGGTAGGTCCTTAACACATTATAGAATGTATTGTGGGGGGGGCACTTTTTGGGGGGGGCCCTCAGGGGCCCGATTGTCTACTTTCATCTTAGGCTACGAAATTCGGCACACATGTGTAACAACCCAAGGCGAGTAAAAAAGTGCATTGACCACCTGTTAACATGGCAACATGGTGTCCGCCATCTTGGCGTTTATGCCTATTTATTACTGAATGTGCATTATTTTTTAACAAACTAGTTTTGGATTCATGCCTTTTACTTCACATCTACCCGGAAGCTTTGTGGTGAGTTCGGGTGGAGGGTTCAGCATGAGGCGAGGACCCGATGGATGCCGCTTGCGGCTTTAATTATTATTATTTTTGTCAGCACAACTCGGCCATTTTTGACCCCCTTAGACCCCGTGAAAAGTTGCGAAACTTGGCACACACCTCAGTCCCGGCGAAAATAGCGATATTCTGGGGTCCGTGTGCACGCCAATGTAAAAATGCCTCGACGGCGCCCCCTAGAAACGCCAAAAATGGCCTCTAGAATGGGGAAAAAAAATTTTAGTTTGACGTAGGACGACGAAATTCGGTACACATGTCTATCACATCAAGACAAGTAAAAAAGTCATTGAAACGCCTGTTGTCATGGCAACGGGCTGTCCGCCATCTTGGCGTTTGCGGCCATTTTCTTGCCCGTTTTTTCAATTTGGGCGCATCGTATTTGAACGAACTAGTCTGAGGCGATTCATGCTATTGGCTCCACATTCGCCATGGAGCTTCATGACAAGATGGGGACCAAAAGTTATTCAAATCTTTTTGATAGGCGAAAGCGTGTTACCGTGGCAACCCATGGAAAAAAGCGATCTCGCCATGAAACACGGTTCACTCATATCTTCGCAGAAATACATCCGATCGGAACCAAAATTCCAATAATTCATATTTGGTAGGTCCTTCACGCATTGTAATATGCATTGTGGGGGGGGCGCTTTTTGGGGGGGGCCCCTAGGGGCCCGATCGTCTACTTTGACCTATGGCTACGAAATTCGGTACACATGTATAAGTAACCAAGACGAGCAAAAAACTCTATTGAGAACCTGTTACCATGGCAACGGGGTGGCCGCCATCTTGGCGTTTATGCTCTTTTTATCAATTTGGGCGCATCGCATTTGAACGAACTAGTCTGAGGGGATTCATGCTATGTGCTCCACGTTCGCCATGGAGCTTTGTGACAAGATGGGGACCAAAAGTTATTCAAATCTTTCTGATAGGAGAAAGCGTGTTACCGTGGCAACCCATGGAAAAAAGCGTTCTCGCCATGAAACACGGTTCACTCATATCTTCGCAGAAATACATCCGATCGGAACCAAAATTAAAATAATTCATGTTTGCTAGGTCCTTCACGCTTTGTAATATGTATTGTGGGGGGGGGGGGCGCATTTTGGGGGGGGGCCCTAGGGGCCCGATAGTCTACTTTGACCTATGGCTACGAAATTCGGTACACATGTATAAGTAACCAAGACGAGCAAAAAACTCCATTGAGAACATGTTACCATGGCAACGGGGTGTCCGCCATCTTGGCGTTTATGCCCTTTTTATCACTTTAAGCGCATCGTATTTGAACGAACTAGTCTGAGGCGATTCATGGTATTGGCTCCACATTCGCCATGGAGCTTCGTGACAAGATGGGGACCAAAAGTTATTCAAATCTTTCTGATAGGAGAAAGCTTGTTACCGTGGCAACCCATGGAAAAAAGCGTTCTCGCCATGAAACACGGTTTGCTTATATCTCTGCAGAAATGCATCCGATCGGAACCAAAATTCCAATAATTCATATTTGGTAGGTCCTTAACGCGTTGTAATATGTATTGTGGGGGGGGCACATTTTGGGGGCGGCCCTTAGGGGCCCGATCGTCTACTTTGAGCTAGGGCTACGAAATTCGGCACACATGTGTATCAACCCAAGACAAGCAAAAAACTTCATTGTGCAGCCGTTACCATGGCAACGGGGTGTCCGCCATCTTGGAAAAAAAACTTCTCGCCATGAAACACGGTTTGCTTATATCTTTGCACAAATTCATACGATGTGTACCAAAACTGTAACTATTCATATTTGGTAGGTCATTAACACATTATAGAATGTATTGTGGGGGGGACACTTTTTGGGGGGGCCCCAAGGGGCCCGATCGTCTACTTTCATCTCGAGCTACGAAATTCAGCACACATGTGTATCATCACAAGACAAGCTAAAAAGGCAATGAAACACATCTTGCCATGGTAACGGGGTGTCCGCCATCTTGGCGTTTACACACATTCTTTTCTCAATATGTGAATTGTATTTCTCTATTAAAATGAAGTGGCTGTGCGGGTCCTTCACATGTAGCATTAGGAGAACCAGGACTCGGGCGGAGGGTTCGGCATGAGGCGAGGACCCGATGGATGCCGCTTGCGGCTTTAATTAGGGTCCGAGCCATACGAAGTATGGCAAGGCCCTATTGTTTTCCAAATGTTTATTATTATTCTCCTAAGCACAACTCACTCAATTTTGACCCCCTTAGGCCCCGTGAAAAGTTGCGAAACTTGGCACACACCTCACGTCCCGTGAAAATTTCGATAATTTGGCGTTTGTATGCACGCCAATGCAAAAATGCCTCGACAGCGCCCCCTAGAAACGCCAAAAATGGCCTCTAGAATGGGGAAAAAAAATTTTAGTTTGACGTAGGACGACGAAATTCGGTACACATGTCTATCACATCAAGACAAGTAAAAAAGTCATTGAAACGCCTGTTGTCATGGCAACGGGCTTTCCGCCATCTTGGCGTTTGCGGCCATTTTTTTGCCCGTTTTTGTCAATTTGGGCGCATCGCATTTGAACGAACTAGTCTGAGGCGATTCATGCTATTGGCTCCACATTCGCCATGGAGCTTCGTGACGAGATGGGGACCAAAAGTTATTCAAATCTTTTTGATAGGCGAAAGCGTGTTACCGTGGCAACCCATGCAAAAAAGCGATCTCGCCATGAAACACGGTTCACTCATATCTTCGCAGAAATACATCCGATCGGAACCAAAATTAAAATAATTCATATTTGGTAGGTCCTTCACGCTTTGTAATATATATTGTGGGGGGGTCGCATTTTGGGGGGGGCCCCTAGGGGCCCGATCGTCTACTTTGAGCTAGGGCTACGAAATTCGGTACACATGTATAAGTAACCAAGACGAGCAAAAAACTCTATTGAGAACCTGTTACCATGGCAACGGGGTGGCCGCCATCTTGGCGTTTATGCCCTTTTTATCACTTTAAGCGCATCGTATTTGAACGAACTAGTCTGAGGGGATTCATGCTATTGGCTCCACATTCCCCATGGAGCTTCGTGACAAGATGGGGACAAAAAGTTATTCAAATCTTTCTGATAGGAGAAAGCGTGTTACCGTGGCAACCCATGGAAAAACGCGTTCTCGCCATGAAACACGGTTTGCTTATATCTCTGCCAAAATGCATCCGATTGGAACCAAAATTCCAATAATTCATATTTGGCAGGTCCTTAACGCGTTGTAATATGTATTGTGGGGGGGGCACATTTTGGGGGCGGCCCCTAGGGGCCCGATCGTCTACTTTGAGCTAGGGCTACGAAATTCGGCACACATGTGTATCAACCCAAGACAAGCAAAAAACTTCATTGTGCAGCCGTTACCATGGCAACGGGGTATCCGCCATCTTGGAAAAAAAACCTTCTCGCCATGAAACACGGTTTGCTTATATCTTTGCACAAATTCATACGATGTGCACCAAAACTGTAACTATTCATATTTGGTAGGTCCTTAACACATTATAGAATGTATTGTGGGGGGGACACTTTTTGGGGGGGCCCCTAGGGGCCCGATCGTCTACTTACATCTCGGGCTACGAAATTCGGCACACATGTGTATCATCCCAAGACAAGCTAAAAAGTCAATGAAACACATGTTGCCATGGTAACGGGCTGTCCGCCATCTTGGCGTTTACACACATTCTTTTCTCAATATGTGAATTGTATTTCTCTATTAAAATGAACTGGCTGTGCGGGTCCTTCACATGTAGCATTAGGAGAACCAGGACTCGGGTGGAGGGTTCGGCATGAGGCGAGGACCCGATGGATGCCGCTTGCGGCTTTAATTAGGGTCCGAGCCATACGAAGTATGGCAGGGCCCTATTGTTATTGTAATGTTTATTATTATTCTCCTCGTTCTGAGCACAACTCGGCTATTTTTCACCCCCTTAGGCCCCGTGAAAAGTTGCGAAACTTGGCACACACCTCAGTCCCGGCGAAAATAGCGATATTCTGGGGTCCGCGTGCACGCCAATGCAAAAATGCCTCAACGGCGCCCCCTAGAAACGCCAAAAATGGCCTCTAGAATGGGGTCAAAAAAATTTAGTTTGACGTAGGACGACAAAATTCGGTACACATGTCTATCACATCAAGACAAGTAAAAAAGTCATTGAAACGCCTGTTGTCATGGCAACGGGCTTTCCGCCATCTTGGCGTTTGCGGCCATTTTTTGGCCCGTTTTTGTCAATTTGGGCGCATCGCATTTGAACGAACTAGTCTGAGGCGATTCATGCTATTGGCTCCACATTCGCCATGGAGCTTCGTGACAAGATGGGTACCAAAAGTTATTCAAATCTTTTTGATAGGAGAAAGCGTGTTACCGTGGCAACCCATGGAAAAAAGCGTTCTCGCCATGAAACACGGTTCACTCATATCTTCGCAGAAATACATCCGATCGGAACCAAAATTAAAATAATTCATGTTTGGTAGGTCCTTCACGCATTGTAATATGTATTGTGGGTGGGGCGCATTTTGGGGGGGGGCCCCTAGGGGCCCGATAGTCTACTTTGACCTATGGCTATGAAATTCGGTACACATGTATAAGTAACCAAGACGAGCAAAAAACTCTATTGAGAACCTGTTACCATGGCAACGGGGTGTCCGCCATCTTGGCGTTTATGCCCTTTTTATCACTTTAAGCGCATCGCATTTGAACAAACTAGTCTGAGGGGATTCAGGCTATTGGCTCCACATTCGCGATGGAGCTTCGTGACAAGATGGGGACCAAAAGCTATTCAAATCTTTCTGATAGGAGAAAGCGTGTTACCGTGGCAACCCATGGAAAAAAGCGTTCTCGCCATGAAACACGGTTCACTCATATCTTCGCAGAAATACATCCGATCGGAACCAAAATTCAGATAATTCATATTTGGTAGGTCCTTAACGCATTGTAATATGTATTGTGGGGGGGGGCACATTTTCGGGGGGGCCCCTAGGGGCCCGATTGTCTACTTTGACCTATGGCTACGAAATTCGGTACACATGTATAAGTAACCAAGACGAGCAAAAAAACTCTATTGAGAACCTGTTACCATGGCAACGGGGTGTCCGCCATCTTGGCGTTTATGCCCTTTTTATCACTTTAAGCGCATCGTATTTGAACGAACTAGTCTGAGGCGATTCATGCTATTGGCTCCACATTCGCCATGGAGCTTCGTGACAAGATGGGGACCAAAAGTTATTCAAATCTTTCTGATAGGAGAAAGCTTGTTACCGTGGCAACCCATGGAAAAAAGCGTTCTCGCCATGAAACACGGTTTGCTTATATCTCTGCAGAAATGCATCCGATCGGAACCAAAATTCCAATCATTCATATTTGGTAGGTCCTTAACGCATTGTAATATGTATTGTGGAGGGGGCACATTTTGGGGGCGGCCCCTAGGGGCCCGATCGTCTACTTTGACCTAGGGCTACGAAATTCGGTACACATGTATAAGTAACCAAGACGAGCAAAAAACTCTATTGAGAACCTGTTACCATGGCAACGGGGTGTCCGCCATCTTGAAAAAAATACTCCTCGCCATGAAACACGGTTCACTCATATCTTCGCAGAAATACATCCGATCGGAACCAAAATTCCAATAATTCATATTTGGTAGGTCCTTAACGCATTGTAATATGTATTGTAGGGGGGGGGGGGCACATTTTGGGGGGGCCCCTAGGGGCCCGATCGTCTACTTTGAGCTAGGGCTACGAAATCCGGCACACATGTGTATCAACCCTAGACAAGCAAAAAACTCAATTAAGCACCTGTTACCATGGCAATGGAGTGTCCGCCATCTTGGAAAAAAACCTTCTCGCCATGAAACACGGTTTGCTTATATCTTTGCACAAATTCATGCGATGTGCACCAAAACTTTAACTATTCATATTTGGTAGGTCCTTAACACATTATAGAATGTATTGTGGGGGGGACACTTTTTGGGGGGGCCCCTAGGGGCCCGACCGTCTACTTTCATCTCGGGCTACGAAATTCGGCACACATGTGTATCATCCCAAGACAAGCTAAAAAGTCAATGAAACACATGTTGCCATGGTAACGGGCTGTCCGCCATCTTGGCCTTTACACACATTCTTTTCTCAATATGTGAATTGTATTTCTCTATTAAAATGAACTGGCTGTGTGGGTCCTTCACATGTAGCATTAGGAGAACCAGGACTCGGGTGGAGGGTTCGGCATGAGGCGAGGACCCGATGGATGCCGCTTGCGGCTTTAATTAGGGTCCGAGCCATATGAAGTATGGCAAGGCCCTATTGTTATTGTAATGTTTATTATTATTATTTTTTTCCTCAGCACAACTCACTCAATTTTGACCCCCTTAGACCCCGTGAAAAGTTGCGAAACTTGGCACACACCTCACGTCCGGCGAAAATAGCGATATTCTGGGGTCCCCGTGCACGCCAATGCAAAAATGCCTCGACGGCGCCCCCTAGAAACGCCAACAATGGCCTCCAGAATGGGGTCAAAAAAATTTAGTTTTACGTAGGACGACGAAATTTGGTACACATGTCTATCACATCAAGACAAGTAAAAAAGTAATTGAAACGCCTGTTGTCATGGCAACGGGCTGTCCGCCATCTTGGCGTTTGCGGCCATTTTTATGCCCGTTTTTGTCAATTTGGGCGCATCGCATTTGAACGAACTAGTCTGAGGGGATTCATGCTATTGGCTCCACATTCGCCATGGAGCTTCGTGACAAGATGGGGACCAAAAGTTATTCAAATCTTTTTGATAGGAGAAAGCGTGTTACCGTGGCAACCCATGGAAAAAAGCGATCTCGCCATGAAACACGGTTCACTCATATCTTCGCAGAAATACATCCGATCGGAACCAAAATTCTGATAATTCATGTTTGGTAGGTCCTTCACGCATTGTAATATGTATTGTGGGGGGGGGCGCATTTTGGGGGGGGCCCCCAGGGGCCCGATCGTCTACTTTGACCTATGGCTACAAAATTCTGTACACATGTATAAGTAACCAAGACGAGCAAAAAACTCTATTGAGAACCTGTTACCATGGCAACGGGGTGTCCGCCATTTTGGCGTTTATGCCCTTTTTATCACTTTAAGCGCATCATATTTGAACGAACTAGTCTGAGGGGATTCATGCTATTGGCTCCACATTCGCCATGGAGCTTCGTGACAAGATGGAGACCAAAAGTTATTCAAATCTTTTTGATAGGAGAAAGCGTGTTACCGTGGCAACCCATGGAAAAAAGCGTTCTCGCCATGAAACACGGTTCACTCATATCCCTGCAGATATACATCCGATCGGAACCAAAATTCCAATAATTAATATTTGGTAGGTACTTAACGCATTGTAATATGTATTGTGGGGGGGGCACATTTTGGGGGGGGCCCCTAGGGGCCCGATCGTCTACTTTGACCTAGGGCTACGAAATTCGGCACACATGTGTATCAACCCAAGACAAGCAGAAAACTTCATTGTGCAGCCGTTACCATGGCAACAGGGTGTCCGCCATCTTGCAAAAAAACCTTCTCGCCATCAAACACGGTTTGCCTATATCTTTGCACAAATTCATACGATGTGCACCAAAACGGTAACTATTCATATTTGGTAGGTCCTTAACACATTATAGAATGTATTGTGGGGGAGACACTTTTTGGGGGGGCCCCAAGGGGCCCGATCGTCTACTTTCATCTCGGGCTACGAAATTCGGCACACATGTGTATCATCCCAAGACAAGCTAAAAAGTCAATGAAACACATGTTGCCATGGTAACGGGCTGTCCGCCATCTTGGCGTTTACACACATTCTTTTCTCAATATGTGAATTGTATTTCTCTATTAAAAGGAACTGGCTGTGCGGGTCCTTCACATGTAGCATTAGGAGAACCAGGACTCGGGTGGAGGGTTCGGCATGAGGCGAGGACCCGATGGATGCCGCTTGCGGCTTTAATTATTATTCTCCTCGTTCTGAGCACAACTCACTCAATTTTGACCCCCTTAGACCCCGTGAAAAGTTGCGAAACTTGGCACACACCTCAGTCCCGGCGAAAATAGCGATGTTCTGGGGTCCGCGTGCACGCCAATGCAAAAATGCCTCGACGGCGCCCCCTAGAAACGCCAACAATGGCCTCCAGAATGGGGTCAAAAAAATTTAGTTTGACGTAGGACGACGAAATTCGGTACACATGTCTATCACATGAAGACAAGTAAAAAAGTCATTGAAACGCCTGTTGTCATGGCAACGGGCTGTCCGCCATCTTGGCGTTTGCGGCCATTTTTTTGCCCGTTTTTGTCAATTTGGGCGCATCGCATTTGAACGAACTAGTCTGAGGCGATTCATGCTATTGGCTCCACATTCGCCATGGAGCTTCGTGACAAGATGGGGACCAAAAGTTATTCAAATCTTTTTGATAGGCGAAAGCGTGTTACCGTGGCAACCCATGGAAAAAAGCGATCTCGCCATGAAACACGGTTCACTCATATCTTCGCAGAAATACATCCGATCGGAACCAAAATTAAAATAATTCATATTTGGTAGGTCCTTCACGCATTGTAATATGTATTGTGGAGGGGGGGCGCATTTTGGGGGGGCCCCTAGGGGCCTGATCGTCTACTTTGAGCTAGGGCTACGAAATTCAGTACACATGTATAAGTAACCAAGACGAGCAAAAAACTCTATTGAGAACCTGTTACCATGGCAACGGGGTGTCCGCCATCTTGGCGTTTATGCCCTTTTTATCACTTTAAGCGCATCGTATTTGAACGAACTAGTCTGAGGGGATTCATGCTATTGGCTCCACATTCACCATGGAGCTTCCTGACAAGATGGGGACCAAAAGTTATTCAAATCTTTCTGATAGGAGAAAGCGTGTTACCGTGGCAACCCATGTAAAAAAGCGTTCTCGCCATGAAACACGGTTTGCTTATATCTTCGCAGAAATGCATCCGATCGGAACCAAAATTCAAATTATTCATATTTGGTAGGTCCTTCACGTATTGTAATATGTATTGTGGGGGGAGGCACATTTTGGGGGGGCCCCTAGGGGCCCGATCGTCTACTTTGAGCTAGGGCTACGAAATTCGGCACACATGTGTATCAACCCGAAACAAGCATAAAACTCAATTAAGCACCTGTTACCATGGCACTGGAGTGTCCGCCATCTTGGAAAAAAACCTTCTCGCCATGAAACACGGTTTGCTTATATCTTTGCACAAATTCATGAGATGTGCACCAAAACTTTAACTATTCATATTTGGTAGGTCCTTAACACATTATAGAATGTATTGTGGGGGGGGCACTTTTTGGGGGGGGCCCTCAGGGGCCCAACTGTCTACTTTCATCTTAGGCTACGAAATTCGAAACACATGTATAACAACCCAAGGCGAGTAAAAAAGTGCATTGACCACCTGTTACCATGGCAACATGGTGTCCGCCATCTTGGCGTTGATGCCTATTTATTACTGAATGTGCATTATTTTTTAACAAACTAGTTTTGGATTCATGCCTTTTACTTCACATCTACCCGGAAGCTTTGTGGTGAGTTCGGGTGGAGGGTTCGGCATGAGGCGAGGACCCGATGGATGCCGCTTGCGGCTTTAATTAGGGTCCTCGCCATACGAAGTATGGCAGGGCCCTATTGTTATTGTAATGTTTATTATTATTATTCTCCTAAGCACAACTCACTCAATTTTGACCCCCTTAGACCCCGTGAAAAGTTGCGAAACTTGGCACACACCTCAGTCCCGGCGAAAATAGCGATATTCTGGGGTCCGCGTGCACGCCAATGTGAAAATGCCTCGACGGCGCCCCCTAGAAACGCCAAAAATGGCCTCTAGAATGGGGGAAAAAAAATTTAGTTTGACGTAGGACGACGAAATTCGGTACACATGTCTATCACATCCAGACAAGTAAAAAAGTCATTGAAACGCCTGTTGTCATGGCAACGGGCTTTCCGCCATCTTGGCGTTTGCGGCCATTTTTTTGCCCGTTTTTGTCAATTTGGGCGCATCGCATTTGAACGAACTAGTCTGAGGCGATTCATGGTATTGGCTCCACATTCGCCATGGAGCTTCGTGACAAGATGGGGACCAAAAGTTATTCAAATCTTTTTGATAGGCGAAAGCGTGTTACCGTGGCAACCCATGGAAAAAAGCGATCTCGCCATGAAACACGGTTCACTCATATCTTCGCAGAAATACCTCCGATCGGAACCAAAATTAAAATAATTCATGTTTGGTAGGTCCTTCACGCATTGTAATATGTATCGTGGGGGGGGGCGCATTTTGGGGGGGCCCCTAGGGGCCCGATAGTCTACTTTGACCTAGGGCTACGAAATTCGGTACACATGTATAAGTAACCAAGACGAGCAAAAAACTCTATTGAGAACCTGTTACCATGGCAACGGGGTGGCCACCATCTTGGCGTTTATGCTCTTTTTATCAATTTGGGCGCATCGCATTTGAACGAACTACTCTGAGGGGATTCATGCTATTGGCTCCACGTTCGCCATGGAGCTTTGTGACAAGATGGGGACCAAAAGCTATTCAAATCTTTTTGATAGGTGAAAGCGTGTTACCGTGGCAACCCATGGAAAAATGCGTTCTCGCCATGAAACACGGTTTGCTTATATCTCTGCAGAAATGCATCCGATCGGAACCAAAATTCCAATAATTCATATTTGGCAGGTCCTTAACGCATTGATATATGTATTGTCGGGGGGGGCACACTTTGGGGGGGGGGCCCTAGGGGCCGATCGTCTACTTTGAGCTCGGGCTACGAAATTCGGCACACATGTGTATCAACCCTAGACAAGCAAAAAACTATATTAAACACCTGTTACCATGGCACTGGAGTGTCCGCCATCTTGGAAAAAAACCTTCTCGCCATGAAACACGGTTTGCTTATATCTTTGCACAAATTCATGCGATGTGCACCAAAACTTTAACTATTCATATTTGGTAGGTCCTTAACACATTATAGAATGTATTGTGGGGGGGGCACTTTTTGGGGGGGGCCCTCAGGGGCCCGATTGTCTACTTTCATCTTAGGCTACGAAATTCGGCACACATGTGTAACAACCCAAGGCGAGTAAAAAAGTGCATTGACCACCTGTTACCATGGCAACATGGTGTCCGCCATCTTGGCGTTTATGCCTATTTATTACTGAATGTGCATTATTTTTTAACAAACTACTTTTGGATTCATGCCTTTTACTTCACATCTACCCGGAAGCTTTGTGGTGAGTTCGGGTGGAGGGTTCGGCATGAGGCGAGGACCCGATGGATGCCGCTTGCGGCTTTAATTAGGGTCCGAGCCATACGAAGTATGGCAAGGCCCTATTGTTTTCCAAATGTTTATTATTATTCTCCTAAGCACAACTCACTCAATTTTGACCCCCTTAGGCCCCGTGAAAAGTTGCGAAACTTGGCACACACCTCACGTCCGGTGAAAATTTCGATAATTTGGCGTTTGTATGCACGCCAATGCAAAAATGCCTCGACGGCGCCCCCTAGAAACGCCAAAAATGGCCTCTAGAATGGGGCAAAAAATTTTTAGTTTGACGTAGGACGACGAAATTCGGTACACATGTCTATCACATCAAGACAAGTAAAAAAGTCATTGAAACGCCTGTTGTCATGGCAACGGGCTGTCCGCCATCTTGGCGTTTGCGGCCATTTTTTTGCCCGTTTTTGTCAATTTGGGCGCATCGCATTTGAACGAACTAGTCTGAGGCGATTCATGCTATTGGCTCCACATTCGCCATGGAGCTTCGTGACAAGATGGGGACCAAAAGTTATTCAAATCTTTTTGATAGGACAAAGCGTGTTACCGTGGCAACCCATGGAAAAAAGCGTTCTCGCCATGAAACACGGTTCACTCATATCTTCGCAGCAATGCATCCGATCGGAACCAAAATTCTGATAATTCATGTTTGGTAGGTCCTTCACGCATTGTAATATGTATTGTGGGGGGTTCGCATTCTGGGGGGGGCCCCTAGGGGCCCGATCGTCTACTTTGACCTAGGGCTACGAAATTCGGTACACATGTATAAGTAACCAAGACGAGCAAAAAACTCCATTGAGAACCTGTTACCATGGCAACGGGGTGCCCGCCATCTTGGCGTTAATGCCCTTTTTATCACTTTAAGCGCATCGTATTTGAACGAACTAGTCTGAGGCGATTCATGCTATTGGCTCCACATTCGCCATGGAGCTTCGTGACAAGATGGGGACCAAAAGTTATTCAAATCTTTCTGATAGGAGAAAGCGTGTTACCGTGGCAACCCATGGAAAAAAGCGTTCTCGCCATGAAACACGGTTTGCTTATATCGCTGCAGAAATGCATCCGATCGGAACCAAAATTCCAATAATTCATATTTGGTAGGTCCTTAACGCGTTGTAATATGTATTGTGGGGGGGGGGGCACATTTTGGGGGGGGGCCCTAGGGGCCCGATCGTCTACTTTGAGCTAGGGCTACGAAATTCGGCAGACATGTGTATCAGCCCGAGACAAGCATAAAACTCAATTAAGCACCTGTTACCATGGCACTGGAGTGTCCGCCATCTTGGAAAAAAGCCTTCTCGCCATGAAACACGGTTTACTTATATCTTTGCACAAATTCATGCGATGTGCACCAAAACTTTAACTATTCATATTTGGTAGGTCCTTGACACATTACAGAATATATTGTGGGGGGGCAGTTTTTTGGGGGGGGCCCTCAGGGGCCCGATCGTCTACTTTCACCTATGGCTATGAAATTCGACACACATGTGTAACAACGCAAGGCGAGTAAAAAAGTGCATTGACCACCTGTTACCATGGCAACGGGATGTCCGCCATCTTGGCGTTTACGCCCTTTTAGCACTGTATGTGCATTGTTTTTGGACAAACTACTTTTGAATTCGTGCCTTTTACTTCACATCCACCACGAAGCTATGTGGCGAGTTCGGGCTGAGGGTTCGGCATGAGGCGAGGACCCGATGGATGCCGCTTGCGGCTTTAATTAGGGTCCGAGCCATACGAAGTATGGCAGGGCCCTATTGTTATTGTAATGTTTATTATTATTCTCCTCGTTCTGAGCACAACTCGGCTATTTTTCACCCCCTTAGGCCCCGTGAAAAGTTGCGAAACTTGGCACACACCTCAGTCCCGGCGAAAATAGCGATATTCTGGGGTCCGCGTGCACGCCAATGCAAAAATGCCTCGACGGCGCCCCCTAGAAACGCCAAAAATGGCCTCTAGAATGGGGTCAAAAAAATTTAGTTTGACGTAGGACGACAAAATTCGGTACACATGTCTATCACATCAAGACAAGTAAAAAAGTCATTGAAACGCCTGTTGTCATGGCAACGGGCTTTCCGCCATCTTGGCGTTTGCGGCCATTTTTTGGCCCGTTTTTGTCAATTTGGGCGCATCGCATTTGAACGAACTAGTCTGAGGCGATTCATGCTATTGGCTCCACATTCGCCATGGAGCTTCGTGACAAGATGGGTACCAAAAGTTATTCAAATCTTTTTGATAGGAGAAAGCGTGTTACCGTGGCAACCCATGGAAAAAAGCGTTCTCGCCATGAAACACGGTTCACTCATATCTTCGCAGAAATACATCCGATCGGAACCAAAATTAAAATAATTCATGTTTGGTAGGTCCTTCACGCATTGTAATATGTATTGTGGGTGGGGCGCATTTTGGGGGGGGGGCCCTAGGGGCCCGATAGTCTACTTTGACCTATGGCTATGAAATTCGGTACACATGTATAAGTAACCAAGACGAGCAAAAAACTCTATTGAGAACCTGTTACCATGGCAACGGGGTGTCCGCCATCTTGGCGTTTATGCCCTTTTTATCACTTTAAGCGCATCGCATTTGAACGAACTAGTCTGAGGGGATTCAGGCTATTGGCTCCACATTCGCGATGGAGCTTCGTGACAAGATGGGGACCAAAAGCTATTCAAATCTTTCTGATAGGAGAAAGCGTGTTACCGTGGCAACCCATGGAAAAAAGCGTTCTCGCCATGAAACACGGTTCACTCATATCTTCGCAGAAATACATCCGATCGGAACCAAAATTCGGATAATTCATATTTGGTAGGTCCTTAACGCATTGTAATATGTATTGTGGGGGGGGGCACATTTTCGGGGGGGCCCCTAGGGGCCCGATTGTCTACTTTGACCTATGGCTACGAAATTCGGTACACATGTATAAGTAACCAAGACGAGCAAAAAAACTCTATTGAGAACCTGTTACCATGGCAACGGGGTGTCCGCCATCTTGGCGTTTATGCCCTTTTTATCACTTTAAGCGCATCGTATTTGAACGAACTAGTCTGAGGCGATTCATGCTATTGGCTCCACATTCGCCATGGAGCTTCGTGACAAGATGGGGACCAAAAGTTATTCAAATCTTTCTGATAGGAGAAAGCTTGTTACCGTGGCAACCCATGGAAAAAAGCGTTCTCGCCATGAAACACGGTTTGCTTATATCTCTGCAGAAATGCATCCGATCGGAACCAAAATTCCAATCATTCATATTTGGTAGGTCCTTAACGCATTGTCATATGTATTGTGGAGGGGGCACATTTTGGGGGCGGCCCCTAGGGGCCCGATCGTCTACTTTGACCTAGGGCTACGAAATTCGGTACACATGTATAAGTAACCAAGACGAGCAAAAAACTCTATTGAGAACCTGTTACCATGGCAACGGGGTGTCCGCCATCTTGAAAAAAATACTCCTCGCCATGAAACACGGTTCACTCATATCTTCGCAGAAATACATCCGATCGGAACCAAAATTCCAATACTTCATATTTGGTAGGTCCTTAACGCATTGTAATATGTATTGTAGGGGGGGGGGGCACATTTTGGGGGGGCCCCTAGGGGCCCGATCGTCTACTTTGAGCTAGGGCTACGAAATCCGGCACACATGTGTATCAACCCTAGACAAGCAAAAAACTCAATTAAGCACCTGTTACCATGGCAATGGAGTGTCCGCCATCTTGGAAAAAAACCTTCTCGCCATGAAACACGGTTTGCTTATATCTTTGCACAAATTCATGCGATGTGCACCAAAACTTTAACTATTCATATTTGGTAGGTCCTTAACACATTATAGAATGTATTGTGGGGGGGACACTTTTTGGGGGGGCCCCTAGGGGCCCGACCGTCTACTTTCATCTCGGCCTACGAAATTCGGCACACATGTGTATCATCCCAAGACAAGCTAAAAAGTCAATGAAACACATGTTGCCATGGTAACGGGCTGTCCGCCATCTTGGCCTTTACACACATTCTTTTCTCAATATGTGAATTGTATTTCTCTATTAAAATGAACTGGCTGTGTGGGTCCTTCACATGTAGCATTAGGAGAACCAGGACTCGGGTGGAGGGTTCGGCATGAGGCGAGGACCCGATGGATGCCGCTTGCGGCTTTAATTAGGGTCCGAGCCATACGAAGTATGGCAGGGCCCTATTGTTATTGAAATGTTTATTATTATTATTATTATTATTATTCTCGTTCTAAGCACAACTCACTCAATTTTGACCCCCTTAGACCCCGTGAAAAGTTGCCAAACTTGGCACACACCTCACGTCCGGTGAAAATTTCGATAATTTGGCGTTTGTATGCACGCCAATGCAAAAATGCCTCGACAGCGCCCCCTAGAAACGCCAAAAATGGCCTCTAGAATGGGGCAAAAAAATTTTAGTTTGACGTAGGACGACGAAATTCGGTACACATGTCTATCACATCAAGACAAGTAAAAAAGTCATTGAAACGCCTGTTGTCATGGCAACGGGCTGTCCGCCATCTTGGCGTTTGCGGCCATTTTTTTGCCCGTTTTTGTCAATTTGGGCGCATCGTATTTGAACGAACTAGTCTGAGGGGATTCATGTTATTGGCTCCACGTTCGCCATGGAGCTTCGTGACAAGATGGGGAGCAAAAGTTATTCAAATCTTTTTGATAGGAGAAAGCGTGTTACCGTGGCAACCCATGGAAAAAAGCGTTCTCGCCATGAAACACGGTTCACTCATATCTTCGTAGAAATACATCCGATCGGAACCAAAATTAAAATAATTCGTGTTTGGTAGGTCCTTCACGCTTTGTAATATGTATTGTTGGGGGGGGCGCATTTTGGGGGGGCCCCTAGGGGCCCGATAGTCTACTTTGACCTAGGGCTACGAAATTCGGTACACATGTATAAGTAACCAAGATGAGCAAAAAACTCTATTGAGAACCTGTTACCATGGCAACGGGGTGTCCGCCATCTTGGCGTTTATGCCCTTTTTATCACTTTAAGCGCATCGTATTTGAACGAACTAGTCTGAGGCGATTCATGCTATTGGCTCCACGTTCGCCATGGAGCTTCGTGACAAGATGGGGACCAAAAGTTATTCAAATCTTTCTGATAGGAGAAAGCTTGTTACCGTGGCAACCCATGGAAAAAAGCGTTCTCGCCATGAAACACGGTTTGCTTATATCTCTGCAGAAATGCATCCGATCGGAACCAAAATTAAAATAATTCATGTTTGGTAGGTCCTTCACGCATTGTAATATGTATTGTGGGGGGGCGCATTTTGGGGGGGGCCCCTAGGGGCCCGATAGTCTACTTTGACCTAGGGCTACGAAATTCGGCACACATGTATAAGTAACCAAGACGAGCAAAAAACTCTATTGACAACCTGTTACCATGGCAACGGGGTGTCCGCCATCTTGGCGTTTATGCCCTTTTTATCACTTTAAGCACATCGTATTTGAACGAACTAGTCTGAGGGCATTCATGCTATTGGCTCCACATTCGCCATGGAGCTTCGTGACAAGATGGGGACCAAAAGTTATTCAAATCTTTTTGATAGGCGAAAGCGTGTTACCGTGGCAACCCATGGAAAAAAGCGTTCTCGCCATGAAACACGGTTCACTCATATCTTCGCAGAAATACATCCGATCGGAACCAAAATTAAAATAATTCATGTTTGGTAGGTCCTTCACGCATTGTAATATGTATTGTGGGGGGGGCGCATTTTGGGGGGGGCCCCTAGGGGCCCGATAGTCTACTTTGACCTAGGGCTACGAAATTCGGCACACATGTCTATCACATCAAGACAAGTAAAAAACTCATTGAAACGCCTGTTGTCATGGCAACGGGCTGTCCGCCATCTTGGCGTTTGCGGCCATTTTTTTGCCGGTTTTTGTCAATTTGGGCGCATCGTATTTGAACGAACTAGTCTGAGGCGATTCATGCTATTGGCTCCACATTCGCCATGGAGCTTCGTGACAAGATGGGGACCAAAAGTTATTCAAATCTTTCTGATAGGAGAACGCGTGTTACCGTGGCAACCCATGGAAAAAAGCGTTCTCGCCATTAAACACGGTTCACTCATATCTTCGCAGGAATGCATCCGATCGGAACCAAAATTCTGATAATTCATGTTTGGTAGGTCCTTCACGCATTGTAATATGTATTGTGGGGGGGGCGCATTTTGGGGGGGGCCCCGAGGGGCCCGATAGTCTACTTTGACCTAGGGCTACGAAATTTGGTACACATGTATAAGTAACCAAGACGAGCAAAAAACTCTATTGACAACCTGTTACCATGGCAACGGGGTGTCCGCCATCTTGGCGTTTATGCCCTTTTTATCACTTTAAGCACATCGTATTTCAACGAACTAGTCTCAGGGGATTCAGGCTATTGGCTCCACATTCGCCATGGAGCTTCGTGACAAGATGGGGACCAAAAGTTATTCAAATCTTTCTGATAAGAGAAAGCGTGTTACCGTGGCAACCCATGGAAAAAAGCGTTCTCGCCATGAAACACGGTTTGCTTATATCTCTGCAGAAATACATCCGATCGGAACCAAAATTAAAATAATTCATATTTGGTAGGTCCTTCACGCATTGTAATATGTATTGTGGGGGGAGCGCATTTTGGGGGGGGCCCCTAGGGGCCCGATCGTCTACTTTGAGCTATGGCTACGAAATTCGGCACACATGTATAAGTAACCAAGACGAGCAAAAAACTCTATTAAGAACCTGTTACCACGGATACAGGGTGTCCGCCATCTTGGCGTTTATGCCCTTTTTATCACTTTAACACATCGTATTTGAACGAACTAGTCTGAGGGGATTCAGGCTATTGGCTCCACATTCGCCATGGAGCTTCGTGACAAGATGGGGACCAAAAGTTATTCAAATCTTTCTGATAAGCGAAAGCGTGTTACCGTGGCAACCCATGGAAAAAAGCGATCTCGCCATGAAACACGGTTCACTCATATCTTCGCAGAAATACATCCGATCGGAACCAAAATTAAAATAATTCATATTTGGTAGGTCCTTCACGCATTGTAATATGTATTGTGGGGGGAGTGCATTTTGGGGGGGGCCCCTAGGGGCCCGATCGTCCACTTTGAGCTAGAGCTGCGAAATTCGGCACACATGTGTATAAACCCTAGACAAGCGTAAAACTCAATTAAGCACCTGTTACCATGGCAACGGTGTGTCCGCCATCTTGAAAAAAATACTCCTCGCCATGAAACACGGTTCACTCATTTCTTCGCAGAAATACATCCGATTGGAACCTAAATTCCAATAATTCTTATTTGGTAGGTCCTTAACGCATTGTAATATGTATTGTGGGGGTGGGGGCACATTTTGGGGGGGCCCCTAGGGGCCCGATCGTCTACTTTGACCTAGGTCTACGAAATTCGGCACACATGTGTAGCACCCCACGACGAGCAAAAAACTCAATTGACCACCTGTTACCATGGCAACGGGGTGTCCGCCATCTTGGCGTTCATGCCCTTTTAATCCCTTTAAGCGCATCGTATTTGAACGAACTAGTCTGAGGGGATTCATGCGATTGGCTCCATACTCAGCAGGAAGCTTCGTTACAAGATGGGGAGCAAAAGTTGGTGAAATCTTTCCAGTAGGACAAAGCATGTTACCGTGGCAACCCATGGAAAAAAGCGTTCTCGCCATGAAACACGGTTTGCTTATATCTCTGCAGAAATACATCCGATCGGAACCAAAATTAAAATAATTCATATTTGGTAGGTCCTTCACGCATTGTAATATGTATTGTGGGGGGAGCACATTTTGTGGGGGGCCCCTAGGGGCCCCTATCGTCTACTTTGACCTAGGGCTATGAAATTTGGTACACATGTATAAGTAACCAAGACGAGCAAAAAAAGTCAATTAAGAACCTGTTACCATGGCAACGGGGTGTCCGCCATCTTGGCGTTTGTGCCCTTTTGATCACTTTAAGTGCATCATATTTGAACAAACTAGTCTGAGGGAATTCATGCGATTGACTCCATGCTCAGCAAGGAGCTTCGTTACAAGATGGGGAACAAAAGTTAGTGAAATCTTTCCAACAGGACAGAACGTGTCACTGTGGCAACCCATGGAAAAATGTGTTCTCGCCATGAAAGACGGTTTGCTTATATCTCTGCAAAAATGCATGCGATCTGCACCAAAAATGTAAACTTTCATATTTGGTAGGTCCTTAACACATTGGAACATGCATTGTGGAGGGGGGGGGGGGGGGGGGGTCCCCGAGGGTCCGGAACAACTACTTTGACAGAGGGCTATGAAATTTGGCACACATGTATTAACCCAAGACAAGCAAAAAAAAACTCAATTAAGCACCTGTTACCAGTACAACGGGTTGTCCGCCATCTTACCATTTATGCACTTTTTATCACTTGAAGCGCATTGTATTTGAACGAAGTAGTCTGAGGAGCTTCATGCGACTCGTGTCTACTTTTACGTAGGAAATTCAAATTCCGCACAGATAATAACTCACATGGAGTATAAAAGTCCATTACGCACCTGTTGGAATGGCAACAGGGTGTCCGCCATCCTGCCGTTTTAAAGCTTTTTTTTTTTCCCCCACTTATTGCACACTGTACCTAAACAATTTTGTGGGAATTTATGCGACTGACTCCAAATTTGGAAGTAAGCTTAGTGACAAGATCAAAAGTTGTTCTAATCTTTCTAATAGGAGAAACGGTGTTACCATGGCAACCAATGAAACAAAGCCTTCTCTCCATGCAAAACAGTTTACTCACATCTCTGCAGAAATACATGTGATCTGCACCAATATTTACAGCATTTATATTTGTTAGGCCCATGACACATTACACTATGCACTGTGGGGGCTGCTTATAGGGGGGGTCATGTGGGTCCCCAAATCTCCACTTTGATGGGGGAAAATGAAATTTGCCACACGTATAACACAAGAACAGCAAAAGTAGTCCATAAAGTCCATTACCATGGCAACAGATTGTCTGCCATCTTGGATTTTGTGTCCATTTGTTTACTGAATGCATATTGTGTTTAAAGAAAATTGATTGACTGACTGATTGGGATTCCTGCAGATGACAGCAGGGAGCTTTGTCACACGATGGGGATCAAAAGTTATTCCAATCTTTCCAATAGGAATGGCAACCCACAGAAAAACAGTCCTCTCTCATAAAGTAAAATTCACCCATATATACACTAAAATTGGCAGCATTTATTTTCCTTTTTGCTTCCAACCACATTATACTCTGCCTAAATAGGCACGATATGGTCGGCGGGGGGCCATAGTGCTAACCAAAATGCCAGTATGTAATCAAAAAGGTTAGCTGGCTACAATAACACAACCATTATTACTAAGCAGATCATGTTAGCAAGTATATCACCATGTTGTATTTTTGATGTCTTCTGAATTTCTTCCATTTTGTTTTATAAAGTCTTTTAGCATAAAACATGCATTTTGTGAATACAAAATAATTTTACATAAATTCATGGAAAATGCTTTGCAGCAATAAATAACATGACCTCCTTTGTCAGCTGTACATTCTTCCTTGGGGTTCACAGTGCTCCTGCACCTACCTTTATTTCTGCACACTTCACACTCACCATGACTCTGATAAAATGCTGTGTATTTCAAGTTTTTACAATTGAGTGCAAATGCTCAGAAAACAACTGTGTGTGCCCTAACCAATGACAAATATTTTCAATGACTAAATATTTACTTCAGACTTTTGTTAGAAAATAAATAGCAAAAAATTGGTTTATTATAATCCGTTTTGACCATAACATTCATGTGTTTATAGTAAACCAGTTCACCAATTACAACAGATACATCATATCTATACAATATTTTTTTCTCATTTGCATTATTTTTTTGTACCATGACCGACAAAAACTCCAAAGACATGCTGTATAACTTAAAAAGGAATTTATTCATATGGCAACAAATTAGAACTCAAGTTCATTAAAAAATGCTATGTATAGACTATTATCTAAACTCCACTGTTGCTACAATTCTACAGTTTATTTTTACCACTATACACAGGATATGTAATGGGTTAAAAAAATAAGAAAGGGAAAAATTAGGGAAAATAATACAAAAGACTGTCTTCCAATTCATCTTGGTGAACACCTTCTTGCCAACTGCTACAAGCCAAAGTCTCCTAGGGAAATGACAAAAAAAATGTATGAGTTTGTGCATATGTAAATGTACATATGCCCCGCACGCATACACACACATGCATATTGCAAGCATCAATCACATGAAAGATACATAATTGCATCAGGCAATGTTTTATTCTAGACATCACTTCTCTACTCAATATAGTAACACTATAAAATACAGTTTTGGATTACTATAACACAAGCGATACTAATGCTACAGACTGGTCAAGGTCTAACAAGGATACAGCGACTGTGCCTCTGTAATAACCGTAAATACACAGTGCAACTATTAAATATGAAGCCTCAGGTTACAGCTTTTTTCATGCTCTTCACAGGCCTAATGAGGATCAGGACCACCAACAGAGCTCAGTGTAACTTTGTTCATCATTGGCTTCTGTTAGCTAAAGATAAACTACTAATATAAACCAGATATAAAAACACTCAAGAATATTTTTTTTAAACCAAGACTTACTGAAGTGTGTCACGAGTCTAATTGTGTGAAAAAGTAACTGTATAGGATAATGAATACTTACATTTACTTGTGTACCTACCTTGGCTGCAGTTACCTGTTCACTTAATTATCTCTGTAATTACACTTAAACACAACAGTTACATACAACTAAAATGATCCAATTTAATAAAACCAATAGAAAAAGAGGCATGATCCTAAACAACATCCAACAACCTAACCACACAGCGCAACAAAGCCTGTATCGACAACTTTGCAACTTGGATCGCTACACTACACTAACACTAACAAATTAAAAACCATTTATTTTCTATTCAACCACCAACAAATCTAACTATTTTAACACTTTCACTACTTCCTAGACAGGGAGCACAGAATACCTTGGAACATGGACTAACAGTTGTACACAATATAATGGATACCAAGAGAGGACTAAATTAACTTATTACGCGCAAATGATTTCAAACAGGGAACTCAGGTGAAGAGCAGCACAGCAACTACATGTTAAATATATTGACAGTGGAGAAAACATTTCTTAAGTTAAAAGCATGTGGGCTGCCTTACTTAAAGGAACATATGATGCCCTCATGATCACTAAAATATGTAGGCACCACTACCGCTTCTACTCTATAATTACTATTTTTAACATAAACATGGTCAATTAAGGTGCCTTTCTCTGTTGTGGCTGACGAAACATGTTGTTCATATCCTCTGTCTTTCATTTTCTGACAAATTGTTGAGGACTTCAAAATGTCCTCATTGAAATCACCAAAAACAACTATTGTTCCACTATGTGACTCTAATACATTTAGCAATGCTTCAAAATGTCTGAAAAAGAGAGAAACAGGATATGATGGTGGCCTGTAAATGACTGCTATTAAAATGTTGTATGTGGCACATTTTACAGCTAAACACTCTACATTTAAACCTGCTACTGTGACACTTTCAAATTCTACATTACTGTCACAGTACATACCAACGCCACCACGCTGTTGACTTTTAAGTGAAGTTAACACTGGATTAATGTTTGTGTAGGCTAAACTACGTGGAGCATTACTAAACCTATATCCAGTGATTTCTACAGAATCTAAGCTAACATCAGCAGGTATCCATGTCTCTGTCACAGCAATACAGTTAGGCTGCAAATGCTGTGTACAGTGGGCCAAATCTGAAACATGGCGATTTAAACTCTGAACATTCATTAGAAATACTCTAAAACCATCCTTTTCTACTGTGTGGCTTTCAGATATAAATGGTGGCATATTATTGATGGCCTCTTTAATGCTGTCATTACAATAAACAACTTTTTCTTTAAACTTCTGAATAATCAAACCAGACAAGCTTCTAACTCTACTTAATGCCACATAAGCCTGTCCTGGTGCAAAGATCTTAGCTAAAGAGACGACAGCACTATCTACTGTAAGGCCCTGTACTTTGTGTACAGTACAGGCCCAGGCTAACTTTAATGGAAACTGTCGTCTCATGCCTTTTTTATTGGCTCTCTCTTCCTGAGGTTCAATTGGTACTGAACCTACTAACTCTGCTGATGGATAAGTGGTTTGTTTCTTCGTCTTGATGCCTATCTTCTCATCATCAAATTTAACATAAACTCTGAGAGGAAACTCATTTTTAACAGGCTGTTCAATGTGAATCACTGTGCCACATACACCATTTACTAAACCATCATTTACATCAATGTTCTGAGACAACATGACTCGAGCATTTTTACCCAAATACAACTCCCTTGGTAAACTAGTTTTCTTGGCCCTAACATGATGATCTGACTTTAATTCTAATTTACCAGTTTTTTTATTGTAACCAAAGTCCTGAGCAGTTATAATTATGTAGTCAGGACATATGCTTGTTAACTGTTTCTCATTATATTCATCAACCTGGGAATTTGTAGCAAAAATGTGTAAGGCTGTGCTCTCTTCACCTGTTTCACACTTTTTCAAGATGTTTATATCGCGTGCTAACATCTGTGTGCCTTTTTTATGCGTTCGCATCCTATTTAATAATTGCGCAAACTCTTCATCTTGTTGCCGAACGACTGTTGTTAACTCGACGAGCTGAAATAAACTAGACCACAACGTCATATTTACATCCTGCACATACAACGCTTTTCCCTTTACCGGGGGCAACTGATAAAAATCTCCGACCGCGATAATGCTGACGTTACCGAAAGGGTTATAGTCACCAGTTTGTTTGATTTGTCTCAATCTGCCATGGATATAAGCCAATAGATTATGATTGACCATGGAGATTTCGTCAATTATGACTATCTGCAAATCAGCATATTTAACACGCAAAGAGTTCAGCTTTTCCTCACTCAAAGGTGTGTAAGGAAGGCTGACGTCTTTGCCAATGCCAAATGTACTGTGGATAGTCGCTGCATTTAAATGATAAGCAGCTATTCCTGTAGGAGCCGTTAATAAAACACAAATATTATCTGGCTTCTGACAAGTTGGTGACAATAACCTCGTAGCCTCATACTGAATCGCTCTAACTAGGTAGCTCTTTCCGACTCCAGCTCCTCCAGATATAAACACGTGGAGGGGTTCTGGGTTTCTACCATTTACTTTGTCTAAACACCAGTTGCGGATTTTATAAAAGACCGAGAGCTGCTTCTCATTCAGAGATCTAATTAATTCTAGGCCCTCACTTCTACTCATTAGGTTATTAGTTTTTTCTAACTGACACGCCTGATCGTTCCTAA
Source organism: Telmatherina bonti (assembly GCF_933228915.1). Taxonomy (NCBI): domain Eukaryota; kingdom Metazoa; phylum Chordata; class Actinopteri; order Atheriniformes; family Telmatherinidae; genus Telmatherina; species Telmatherina bonti. The sequence goes on from NC_136624.1 coordinate 8,696,609, forward strand.
GAGCTAAATCTGGAATGTTGTCGATGGGCTCCTGACCTACTTCTACATCTTCCTCTGGTGCCTGTTCTTTTGCTTTAACTTCTTCTTTACATTCTAAACGCTCTACTTCCTGTTCAGGGCAGAGATTTGCCCAAGCATCTACTGGGCCTTCCTCATTTTCAAGTTTATTCTGTAACTCTTCTAATTCGTCTGAATCTTCTACCTCGAATTTGTTCCTATTCTCATCGACGACAGATTTAACTGTGTGTTCTGATCCATCACTAAAGATCACGGAACCATTTTCATAAAACTGTTCGAACGTCGCACAGTCAGCAGCTTTTAGATCGTCTTCGACGCGGTACGGAAGAAACAACTGTAACTGACTTTTGTAATATAATTCGGGGTTTTTTGTTTTTGAAAAGCGCGCATAACGAACTACAGCGGGTTTTGTTCGTGTTCGTTTTAGAATAAACCCTAACCCCCTTTGCAACTGTATCGCATCCTTTGACTTTTCATTTCCTCTCATAACACGATATTCAGACACGAACGTCGCAATGCACATATCATTAAAAGTGCTATTATTAGGCCTACTTTTATAGCGATCTACGACACTAACCATCCACACGTCGTCTCCAGATAGTCCACTTTCTTGGATTAAACTAATCGGTTTACTCATTTTAACTATTTTGTCCCCTGTTGGTATAAACTCTACTTTACGTGAATTCTCCTTTAAATGCATTCCCGTTAATCTATAAACTGCCTCTTGAGCAGACACGTCACGACTGTTGAGATAAACGCTGCCAATTGTTTTCAGTGCATGTTGAGCATTCACGTTTCCATCTTTTGTCGCTTCTTTATGCGCTTTACTAAGTAACAGTCCTACCTCTTTTTCTGATTTACTGATGTATGAAATAATGTAAACTATAACGGCGTACGCATCGGTTACATATTGAATATCTAAATTTGCATTCCAGCATTTTAAAAGAGACTTGTTATATGGATTTATCCATGCCTCTTTAATGTCTCTTTTATAAATAATTTTGGTTTTGCACATATTCAGTCGCTTGTAACAAATCTCAAATATTTGCTGATTAATATTTAGATGCTGGAACAACTCATCTAGACTATTAAAAGTCTCCTCTTTTACCGCTTTTTTCACTGCCTCCAGAGTTTTTAATGCCAAATCCTTATCTACCTTAAGCAGGTTATAATAGTACTCATTACCACATGTGCACCTTTTTACTTCATATTTTTTATCCGAATCAGAATCTGAATCACTTATTTTCTTTTCTTTTCGTTTCTTGCATTTATCACACTCATTTGGATTCAAATTAACATTAACAACAAATGTCCTACCTGACACTGGTCTGGGGAAATTAAAGCGACATTCAGTGCCACCTTTTTTACAACTTTTTGAATGTCTCTTTGAATGTTGCTGCACAGATGTGACCTTCTCCAATAATGTCTCATCCTGTGCTGGTAGCTCGCATGTTACATACTTATCAATAAAAGCTACCACTTCTTCATCTGTGTTTGTATCTATTTTAGGTGCATTTTCTATCCAGAAAAGACAGTGCACATGAGGACTCCCGCGGCATTGAAACTCTACCCGGTAAAAGTAATCAATAATTTTTCCTATTGGATTTGAAGAAGACATAAGGACCTCCTTCAGAAAACAATGCCAGCGGAAATCAAACATTCTGGCGGCAGTGACAGGATTACGTCGCAACAGATCACATCTATCAGTCCACTCCAAGTCTTCTAATGTTTGTGTTCGACCTTCCTGTTTTAAAATCGTTTTAAGAAGGTTTTGCCATCTCAGATCCGCGGAAGAGAATGAACAAAACCACGTTGGAATCCCAAGTTGCCGAACACAAGCCATCAGGTCTTTCTGTACTCCCTGCCAAAACGCTGGAGTCCCTCTAATAGGCTTAAGAAACCGGAAACCATCATCCACCTCTAACAACTGCTTCAGGGACTCCTCATTTTCTACATTCACCTCACCTCCTTTTCCTTTTCTTAATGCTATGCTAACCTTAGAAACAACTTGCTCTACCTCAGACATGTACTGAGCAAAGAAAATATACTCAATATTCTGCGCAAACCTTCTATCAGCATGTAGAATTCTGTTGTTAAAGTAACGCGACAATGTCACATCATAAGCACGCCTTTCATGATACATATTACGGCCACTAGGAAACAACACCGGGAAACACTTTGCTTCATTTTCATGATCCGACAACAACTTAACTGGGTTATTGCCCTCAGCTGGTGCAACATTAACTATACTGTCAAAATACTGATCTAAAACTTCCTGACCAATATCTACCGGCATCAGACACGTGTCTGAAAACATGCAATGTTGCTGCCGATCATGCAGCATGTCCTCATTGTCAGCATCATCTGCAGCACTCTCAACTACTTCCTTCTTTTCCTTTTCTTCATCCTCAAGATGGTCTAAGCTACACAACTCATTCACCCATTCCTCATTAAAATCTATGTCTTTATAAAACTTATTTGATTGCTTTAAAACCCGTAAAGCTTGCCGAATGTGCATTGTATCTACAAACTCATACTCATAATGGCCTTTATAAGTTAACTTGCGTTTTAATTTTACTGCCAATAAAGAGCCCTCCATATTTGAGCGGGGCAACATGTTAGATGTCTGAACTACGTTTGATGGAACGCAGGTTACTGGTCCATGAACTCCATTTTGGCCGCCTTTGGGCAACGCGAGCATTTTCATGAACGGAATATTTAAAGCAATCAAATGTTGTTCTAACCTATTTAAACAAGCTAATTCTGGGGGAACTGGATCTACTGCCAAATTATTTGTTACACTTTCAGCAGGCATTTTGCCATTTGAAATTTTATGGCGACAAGTGTAACAAATCCAAAGATGTCCTCTACTTGAAGTCAGTATCTGACAGGGCTGAACACAATCCTCACTACATTCATGTAAATAGTCAGTTCTAATACACCTATCTGCTAAAGAAGCTATTATCTTAGTCTTGTTATAGGCAGCCTTCCTACAACTCAACACCTGATGGGGAAACAACAGCCTGAAACAGACACAACAGACATACTCTGGACCATCTTCAACTTTGTTTAAAAACCTCTCTGTGAAGAACTCAATATTCTGTGTTTTATCTTTGTCTTTTATTTCTTGCCTCTTTAATTTCACTACTCTTTTAACCATTTCTCTGTGACGCGCATCCTTTGCATATTTTATTTTGCTCTGGTCCTTCACGATTTGTCGGTGACGCGCATCCTTTGCATATTTTATTTTGCTCTGGTCCTTCACGATTTGTCGGTGACGCGCATCCTTTGCATATTTTATTTTGCTCTGGTCCTTCACGATTTGTCGGTGACGCGCATCCTTTGCATATTTTATTTTGCTCTGGTCCTTCACGATTTGTCGGTGACGCGCATCCTTTGCATATTTTATTTTGCTCTGGTCCTTCACGATTTGTCGGTGACGCGCATCCTTTGCATATTTTATTTTGCTCTGGTCCTTCACGATTTGTCGGTGACGCGCATCCTTTGCATATTTTATTTTGCTCTGGTCCTTCACGATTTGTCGGTGACGCGCATCCTTTGCATATTTTATTTTGCTTTTTTCCTTCACGTTTTGCCGATGATGCGCATCCTGAGCATATTTTCTTTTCTTTTGGTCCTTCACGTTTTGTCGGTAACGCGCATTAACTGCATATTTTATTTTGTGTTGGCCCTTCACGTTTTCCCGGTGACGCGCATCAACTGCATATTTTATTTTATTTATATCCTTAATTTGAGTTTTTCTCATTACGTTTCGATATTTTGACATATAGTTCTTTTTGTAACTGGATGTGTCACTTTCAGGTGAAGCCTCTCTACTTAAACCTTTGCCTGACAATCTAGTACGATACGCTTCTGAACAATCTACTTTACAGTACTCATAACAACTTTCTAGTTCAGGTTCTTTAACACAAACTACAGTCTCATAATGATTACCCAGGCAGTTTTCCAAATAAATGGATTTTTCTGACACACTGCTACTGCATCCATACTTTAACCAACGACCACCATAAAATGTAAATACATTAATGCCCAATAAATCTGCTGTCGCTTGGATTTCTAATTCTGTGGCCCAGGTGCTAACATATTTCATTTTTGATTTGTCTATGTACTCTGCCACAGAGGAATAACCTTCTCTTAGACTAGTTCTATATTGGTAGTCATTTTTTATTAAATGTTTAATAACCGCTCTCCTAATTTTGATGTGATGCTTTTGTGTGCCACTCACTGCCTGAGAAACGGCCCTAAAGTAGCAGCTACCGTCAGCAACTATGTCTCTATTTTGGCACGGAACGCCTAACACGCCGACACGACTAGACGCAGCACTATTTACACTTTCATACTCTATTTTTAATTTGGTACACAAGCTTTGGCAAGTACTTTCACAGAGAGGGTTAAACATAAGCTGTTCATGTTCTTCACTGACTAGCTCCACATCTGAACTAACTAGCTGACTTAAGAAAACCTGTTCCTCAACAGCAAACTCTTCATCTGAAACATGATGACGTTTCTTTGCCACATGTTCAGATGGGCTGGAAAGGTCTGTTTCATCCCAATCTGCTGACACCTGACGTTTTACTCCTCGCTGACTGTCATCATCAGAATCACAACCAAATAAGCTACTTGGCACATCGTCAACACACTCCCTGCTAACATCAACACCATTGATCTCAAAAGGCTTGCTACGACCACCTAACATCACTGCCAAACGACTGACGTGATTAAACACTTCCCTAATGGAACCAAAGTACAAAACTACACTGGTACCATTGACGTCCAACAGGCCAGTAGCACTACGGGAATGAGAGTCTACCACAGCATACCTACCACCAGCAGAAATGACAGCACATGTATTTGAACACAAGGTCAAAAGACATGTCTGGTACTGAGATAGCATCCTTTCCAGCCCATTTTCTAAAGTCACATATGCTCCACACTCAATAAACTCTCCCTCAGTCACAGTGACATCCCCACTCAGAGTATCGGGGAACTCAAACTTAAAGTTCTGCCAGTACAAAACTCTCTGTCTCGGCAACTCTGGGACCATCAAAAAGTTTTCTCCTGAAGGGATTATACCACGGTCCTTTAGATCACTATAGAGGTCATCTCCTAACCACAGAGCTAAATCTAAATCTTGTGTCCTCCAATTCATCACACTAGACACCATATGTCTGGCTAAACTGACCAAAGCTATCGCCATGCACTGAACTCCTGGATTCCTAAACTGACCGTGCCCCTGGTGAAATGAACCCCGAACAACATCAGCATTAGCCATACTCACCTCACTTACCTCCACAGTAGCTTCCTCATCTTCATCAGTAGAAGACAACACACCCTGGCTCTGTGATGTCTCAACCTAAGCAAGGAAATCAACAAGCAATGGGCTCAAAACACTGTCATGTGTAATCATAAAATATTTGATGGTAGTCTTTAAGAATAATATTCCTTACCGTCTTCACCTCCACAGTGGTCTCGGACTCCGACGACGACCCCCGGCTGGATGAAGTGTCGGTCTAAAGAGAAACCAAAACAAGTGTATTTTACTTTACATATACCCAAAATAGAAATAAATAAAATACATGAGAAATTTCCCCCCCCCCATACAATACAGAAATATGAACATATACACACATTTATAATTTAAAAAGACCTTTAAACACAAAATAACATTTCTTACCTTCTTCGACTCCACAGTAGCCTTGGAGTCAGACGACATCCCTCGGCTGGATGTCGTCTCGGTCTGGGGATTAAAAAAAAAAAAAACAAAAAAACAACAACTTTATTTTACTACATCGTCACAGGAAAAAGATTCAATACAAAAATTTTCATTGCCAAATCTCCTTACCCTTCGCTTGTCCGGGCGAGTCCTCTTGGACTGGTGTTTCACGCGCCGCCTCTGTCCAAAACACAAAGATTTGCACACCGTGAATTTGATATGGACACTGAACACATTCAGCATTATAGAAGTCTATCGTTAATCAATGACTCTTTCAGAACAAAACATTTTATGACAACCCATAAACATGTTTGTCTTTATGCACTTTACCTTTGGTGGTGAAACACCAGCGAAGACAGCAGGAGATGTCAGATTTGATGGTGAAACCTTCTCCATCTCCTCCAACATCTCACTGCTGAACAGCACAGGATTCAGGGGGATGCCAGCAAGCTAGAAATACAAAAACAGAAACATAAGCAGTGACTTTTACTGCTTTTCCAATTGGAGCAAACATTTCTTCAAACGTCTTTCTGTACAATTATCACACTGACCTCCCGCTGAACTGCACTGCATTTTCCAGAGGACTGAAAAAAAAAAAAAATTAAAAATATAAACACGGATAATTTTTGTCTGTGGAACAGTGACAACAATAAAAACCTTAGAGCTGTGACATTTCCTGCCATATTATTACCTTGCCGCCCGGACGAACAGCAATCCACTCCTCGGGGCCTGGACTCCGACGGACACGCACCTCTCCCTTCACAACCACACGGGGAGTGAAGCGAGGAGGTGGTGACGGACGACACACCGGGGGGGCTGGTGGCACGGTCTCCAGTTGCTTCAATAAAAAATGAAGACATAATAATTATAAACAATATAGCTTTTTACATACTTGGTCAGCAGCCAAAATCACATCCAGCTGAATGTTTGTAAGGTAAAAAGTGTTTTAAATGAAAAAGGGCAAACCAGGTAAGCGACGTCGAACAGCAACTCTGCAAAGCGCACCATCCCGACGTCATCACTCAGGTGCACCTAGTACGACGACATGAATGAAATGTTAAGTTTCTCCACAACATCTCTCACTAAATACACACAGCTCTATTCAAACAGTTTTTCATCTCTGGATCAGAAGGTCCTGGATCCCAGCCACTGACTTGAGCATGAGTGCATCAAACTTCATCAAGACAAAAGATTTACTTACACCATCATGACTCCACATGCTGAGGCAACGTCGGGGGAAGTAATCCACGAGGTGGTAGTACTTCACAGCTTTCAAAGAAAAACACATAGCACAGCTCTTTATGCTTGCAAAACAACACAATTACATACATCTATATACCACGATGCTGAAGGAAAATACAATCACGACACATGTCTGATGTCTTCTTTGATAAACATGCAACAGCACAAGTACATATTTTAACGTACCCATGCGGGTTGCCACGCGGTGAAACTCCTGACGGTAGAGCTCTTGCAGGGATTCCTCGACAGTCAGCCTCGGGGGAAAGTCCAGCACACACACCTGTAGAGAAACAACTCATCAACATCTCTCGTTTTCTGATCTTTTCTTGAACAGTCAGAAGGCTATCAATTTACACATTTTTCTGTCAACTTTTATCGGATGAAATTCTGTTCACACTACTGAGTTTAAACATACTGCAAAAACACTTTTAGTCATTTAGGAAAACAGACTTCTCAAAGACTGCTCTTACATATGCAGTATCAAAACATTAAAAACAAAAATATGCATTTTACATAAGTGTTTGAGCTGTATTCAGAGAAAACAGCTTTTACATGTAAAATACAAGGGAGAAGCTAATCATGCCTGCCACAAAGACTGTAATTTCAGGGTGTGCTTACCTTAGGCCAGCGACTGCAGACGGCGGCCAGGTACCTCTCAAAGTCTGCAGCCACGTGACCGATGGTGTGCTTGGAAGTCAAGTCATTGCTCGGAGCTAAAACGCACACCAAGTCGGGTGTCAGAGGGACTACTGCGTTAATCACCTCTGTCCTCAACTCTCGGGCGCCAGCTCCGGGCGTTGACATGAACCCCCACGCCAGACGCTCCCCGTCGACCTGCACGATGCCATCTAAAATAAAATCAAAGAAGGTTTCTACTGTAATTGTTTTTATCTGTAAAACATTTTTATAAAACACATCAATACAGCACAAATGAATACTTTATTGAACATACAAAATAGTGATGTAAATACCTGCAAGGCTTCGAAGATGGGAGTCACCAATGGCTAAGACCACCTGAATGAGAAGATTTTTGTATTTATTTCAACATGTGCTGTTCACTTGGGTAACTATTATGTTAGTCTATTTCAAACACAACATTACCTTCTTGCCATGGGACTCCTGCGGGAGGACCAGTTTGTGCTGCCGCCCGGTGAACACCGACGTCTCCCACTTCTCCACCTGATGTCGGTGCCCAGTTCCGTGCGCTACAGACATACAGAGAAAATAGATCAATAACAGAATAACAACTAACTAAAAGTACATAAAATGCTTGGATAAGAACTTTATTAGGCAGGCAATTGTTGTGCAGGGGTAGCCATACAGTAAAAACTATTAAAATATACAAAGATAAAAAATATATGAATATAAAGTATAAAAATATATGAAATATGAATACAGGCAGATAAGGTGCGAATAAGAGATACATACGCGCACAGTGGACCTCGGGAGGCTGAGGAGAGGCCTCGATCGTCAGTCTGTTGGCTGCCCTCCTCATGGCTGCCTGGCATCTCCGGAAGTTCTTCTTTCTCGGCATCTCTGCAAAAAAAAAAAAAAAAAGAAACCACAACACACACTCACTCGCACACACACAAACACCCCCAACAGAGAGACAGGCGCTCACACAAACAGTCTTACACAAAAGCTGTATAAAAAGAGAAAATAGGTTAGACAAAATACAGAAAAATAAGCATAAAGAAAACAACAGAATGATACTGGTATAACACAAACATTTGCAAGCCATCATCAATTGCAATGAAGACAACATATTTCTGCTTCTACCAAATAAAACTCCACAAGACTAAACAGAAGGTAAATCACACACAATTATGGAAGAGTGACACATTCATAATTAATTTTTATTGCCTCTATGTCATGTGTTGGATAACATGCAGTAATCCAACCATTAACTTGTGTGTTCCACCCTCATAGATTTAAGTGTAACTACTATCAGGCAAAAATATTTTACTAGAAAATTTAGGTTTAAAAGTTGATTTGAACATGATGATAAATCTAAAAACAAAACAAAAACAGAAATAAAACATGAAAAAATGTTCAAAAGGAGTGGGTAGAAGCATAAGCTTATAATGAAAGTCATAAAGAAATGTAACAAAAACAGCAGTAGCAGAAACACAACAGCAGCAACCACCCATCAGTGATACCTGTACAATGATATCCTCACTATCTCATAATCTATAAGAATACAAGAATCAACTACAGTGATGAAGAAACAACAACTGGTCAAGCCAGCCTACACTTTATTGTAAGTGCGCGTTCACTTTCAACTTTATGGTAAAGCCAACTTCTACCAACGATTACTTCGGATTTCAAAATAAAGCATCTCTTTTTTTCTTAGTGATATGATAATTATAAAAACTAAATAAAAAATTTGTTGCTCAACACGTGAAAAGTGCAATAAAATGAATATATTCAATAGTTTGTCCACCAAACCTGTACAGTTGGACTTAGTACCTCATATACTACTTGCATAAACACTATGACTTACTTTTCCTGTAATCAGTTAATAAAATCTCATACACGTGAATAATCAGACCTTTTTGGATGATTTTCAAATGTAATAAAATTAATTTCTTCAATAGTAACTTTTTCAATAGTTAGTCCACCAAACCCATATGGTTGGACTCAGTACCCTATGTACTGCTTGCACAAAAACAATGAAGTATTTTTACTTTTCCTGTAATCTATTGATTAAATGTCTTACACATAATTGATTGACCTTTTGGGATGATTTTGAAGTGTAATAAAATTAATTTCTTCAATAGTTAGTCCACCAAACCCATATGGTTGGACTCAGTACCCTTTGTACTGCTTGCACAAAAACAATGAAGTATTTTTACTGTATACTTTTCCTGTTATCTATTGATTAAATGTCTTACACATAATTGATGAAAGACCTTTTGGGATGATTTTGAAGTGTAATAAAATTAATTTCTTCAATAGTTAGTCTACCAAACTGTACAGTTCTAAATACCTCATTTGCTTCTTGTACAGAAACTATGCAATACTTTTACTGTGTGCTTTTCCTGTAATCAATTCATAAAATCCCATACACGTGAATAATCAAAGACTTTTTTGGATGATTTTCAAATGTAATAAAATTAATTTTTTCAATAGTTAGTCCACCAAACCTGTACAGTTGGACTCAGTACTTTATGTACTACTTGCACAAAAACAATTAAATACTTTTATTGTGTACTTTACCTGTAATGCATTCAGAAAGTTCCTTACACATGGAAATAAAATGCATTATCAGCTAACTTTGAAGTATGATATAATTCATTTGTTGAATAGTTAGTACACCAAACCTGTACTGTAAGTACTTCATAGTTTCTGTACAAGTAATATATGAGGTACTGGGTCCAACTGTATGGGTTTGGCGGACTAACTATTAAGGAAATGAATTTTAATCCACTTCAAAGTCATCCAAAAAGGTATTTCATTTTACGTGTTTGACACTTTATAAATGAATAACAGGAAAAGTACACAGTAGAAGTACTTCATAGTTTCTGTGCAAGTAGTATATGAGGTACTGAGTCCAACTGTATGGGTGTAGCGGACTTGAAATGATAATAATGAAACCTACCCCCAGTGATAAAAAAAAATAGCACAACAAAATACAACAGCAGCAGCAGCAGTAGCAGCAACACAAAAACAACCACCCAGTATATCAGTGATACCTGTACAATATCCTCAATATCTCATAATCTATAAGAATACAACAATCAACTACAGTAATGGAGCAATGCAGCAAGACCAACAACAATAGCAACAATTATATCAATAATAACAGAACTACTCAGTTTATATAATACGTCTGTATTCTATACTATTTCTGCCTTGCTCAGTTATCATTTCTGGACATTTGATAAGTGTGGTTTTGTAATTGTTACCCCACACCTCCACACAGTACTGTAACTACAGTAATATCAGTTACCAAAACAGAGTGTAAAGCGACTGGTAATCCAGAATCAGCCTAATACTCATGACTGCCTCTTTCATGTCATATTTAACACTACTGTTACCAGCAAAATATCTGGATATGTCATTTTCTTTGTCCCACTCTTTCTAAGTTGATTTAATATTCCTCAAATGTTTTTTTTTTTTTTTTTAGATCATTTTTAGTCTTATTTAGCTTTTTTCTGTAATACAATTTCTTAGTATATTAATTATTATTCTTATATATCAATTAATATATCAATTAAATTGTTAACTTTTAAATTTATTTTCAGATTCTTCAGAACTTAATCTAAAAACATCCCAACTTTATAGCATCGTCTCACTAAATCTTCAGTAAAATAAAGCCATTTTCACAGAAAAACTAAATAAAATGCTCAGCAAATTTAGAGCTAGGAGCACAAATATCTCCATTCATGTGCAGTAAAACTTCTAATCATCTCCTAAGCTAAATTAGCTTAGCTTAGATATCCATGTAAGAGAGGCATTTAGTTAATAAAAACACTGTTCGCTGTTAAGACATATTTTTTTGAGCTCACGTTAAAAAAAACCAAAACAATACAAACAAAAAAAAACCCCCAAAAACATCTAACTATAATTTCAATGCAGAGGGATAAACAGGTTACAGGCTACACGAAGCTAAGGTCCACTTAAGCTAAGCGAAGCTAAGCTAAGCTAAGTAAGCCAACACGGTGGAAAAACATCTAATTGATCAAAATAAAAATGATAAACTTACCAGTCGAAGACACGAAGGCTTTATAAGAAGTTCTCCCGGTTGAAAAGCTCGAAAATCTCTGGATGAAGTGACAATAATCCACCAATATTCAGACAGGCTCTCAACGAGACGTGCGGTCAGGTCAGAAGCTCGATCTGAAAGACCGGAGAAGCTTCTGGAAGCTTCTAGAAAACAAGATGTCCGACCGGACACATCAAAGGAGCCGACGTGCACCTGCAGTTTGCAGCGCAGCAGCAGCTCTGACGAACGTTTTTTTTTTTTTTTTTCAATAAACTTTATTGAACAAAGCCAGTTTTACAAAACGAATTTTCTATTGAATATCAACTACATTTAGGAGTTATTCGCTGAATCGTGGTTTTTGTTTTTATAATGACTGTGGGGATGCTGCTAGTTTTATGAATGACAGCCCTGTTGTGTCAATAAACAAATAAATAACACAAAAAGTCTCTCTTCCATATAAGGAAAACAGGAGAGTGAAGGCTTTTTTTTTTTTTTTTTTTTTTTTTATACACAAAAGCCTGCATGATTTTGTGACGCAGCATTGATGCACTTCTCCGCAGCTCCACGGTAAAATTATCCGGATGTGATAAAGCTGAGACGAGAAAAAGGTGGATTGGAACACAAAAATGAGGATGACAGCTGGAAAAAGCACTTCTTGTGGATGTGCCAGTGAAAGACAAACCACTGTGGTACAAGACAGAGAACACCTCGTTGTCATCTTGAAGACGGAGGGGATTAAGGTGATGACACCTTGGACATGGATGAATAAAGGAAAATAAATAAACAAATAAAATGGAAAAAAATACTGTATATTTTGTATTCAGTGACCCATAAATGTCCACATGTACATACATACACACACACACACACACACACATACACACATTATATATATATATATATATATATATATATATATATATATATATATATATATATATATATATATGTATGTGTGTGTGTGTGTGTGTGTATATATATTTTATTATTTTTTAGGTGGGGCTTTGTCAAATCTATCTATTGTTGAAGACAAACAATAATTATAGCAATAAAAAAAAATCTACTTTAAAAGTTATGTATTTCACAAATACTTTATTATATCCTAAAATGACAACAATGACAAATACCAGAAATTCATAATTTAGCTCAAAGGAAAATTTTGTTTTATAATGACAGGATTGTATTTAACATTTTATTTAATACAAATATTTTTGTAAAAAAAAAAAAAAGACATTAATTAGCTCATAATATATTTTGAAATATAAACAGTGGTAAAACAAATCTACACATAAATATTTGTCACAAGCCTTAATAAGACAATAAGCATGAGAAGTGCTTTTGGTGGCGGCTACAGAAAGTAAACACCAGCATACCTTTCCTTAAAAAATCTAACCTCACTCAAACTTTTGACAGGACTTTTGCAACAATCTACATTCAGTAATAATTCTTTGACTACTAAATAATGAACACTAGAACCTGATGAATGAACTGATTTCATATTTGGTTTTCTCCAAGAACAACAAAAGATCAAATAAAACTGGTAGAAGAATTTAGTTTTCCTCTCCTTATTAAAGGCAAATCTCTCAATAACCCTCCTATTAAAGTCTGAATGTCCCCAACAAGCTTATTCTCCATGAAGAGCATGGCATGGCGTTGAGGCGATCCTGTGTCATGGAGTTTCTCACAGTCGAGTAGAAAAGCATTTCTCAGATTCAGCAGTTGTTATGGTGTTGACATAATGATCTGGAGAAGGCTGTGACTCATCTGAAGGTTGTTCTTTATGAGAAACTGCTACAGAGGCACTTCTGCACCACAACCTTTAACTTCACTGTTCTTGTAGAAGAGGGACAGTTCTGCCTTGGCCTTGTCCAACATGGGACATGCCTCAACAGTCGTGTTTAGCTGCTCCTCAGCGTGCACCAGGATGGTATCACAGACCTGAAGCAAACATCAAAAGTTTTCAATTATAAGAAAGTTAGACCTTAGCAATTCTATTGATAAGGGGTGTCAATAATTCTGTACCAGATCTTCAGTATTGTTCTAGCATCATGTCACCAAAGTAAGAATATAAACTACATGGATTTGACTGAAAATATGACTGACCTCTGTAGCCAGCCTCTGTTGTTCTCCTGGTCCCAGCATCCTGTCTCTTCACCGGCTGTCCAGCAGTGCTGTCCTCACAGAGAGACGGGACTGACATCCTGGTCCAAACAACATAATAACATAATTGAGGTTTTTATGCACTAAAAACACTCATGAAACACCATTATAATCTAAATCTGCCGATCACTTGACCTGTTTAGGTCACAGTCTGGATTAAGAAAAGGTTTATCATAAAACTTAAAAGAATCTTTCTTTAAATACCAAAAGAATAAAATGCGATGTGCTTCATAAGAATAATTTGCTGTGATGTCAAGTCAATAAACTTATGGCTTTTACAGTCTTAAATGAGTGACTGCTCTATTTAACAATAACTTTCTGAGTAAACAATAAATTATAATTTATATAAATATAAATATTTACCTGATGTTGAGCATGTTGTCTTTGAACCTCTGAAAAAGAGTTTTAATCCAGACAGGGTTGATGTTTAATTTCTGAAACTGGTTGAACAGCATATCCACATGAGTCATGATTTGGTGGACCAGTATATTTTTTTTTCACTGGATAGACATTGTTTATGTCCATAAAAATACATTGGATCGGCATCAAAGTTAACTGCATTTCTATTTTCTAGGTCCTTAACCTCGTCCACAATGGAGGGGGGGGCGGGGTGTCTTCGGCATGAGGCGAGGACCCGATGGATGCCGCTTGCGGCTTTAATTAGGGTCCGAGCCATACGAAGTATGGCAAGGCCCTATTGTTTTCCAAATGTTTATTATTATTCTCCTAAGCACAACTCACTCAATTTTGACCCCCTTAGGCCCCGTGAAAAGTTGCGAAACTTGGCACACACCTCACGTCCGGTGAAAATTTCGATAATTTGGCGTTTGTATGCACGCCAATGCAAAAATGCCTCGACAGCGCCCCCTAGAAACGCCAAAAATGGCCTCTAGAATGGGGAAAAAAAATTTTAGTTTGACGTAGGACGACGAAATTCGGTACACATGTCTATCACATCAAGACAAGTAAAAAAGTCATTGAAACGCCTGTTGTCATGGCAACGGGCTTTCCGCCATCTTGGCGTTTGCGGCCATTTTTTTGCCCGTTTTTGTCAATTTGGGCGCATCGCATTTGAACGAACTAGTCTGAGGCGATTCATGCTATTGGCTCCACATTCGCCATGGAGCTTCGTGACGAGATGGGGACCAAAAGTTATTCAAATCTTTTTGATAGGCGAAAGCGTGTTACCGTGGCAACCCATGCAAAAAAGCGATCTCGCCATGAAACACGGTTCACTCATATCTTCGCAGAAATACATCCGATCGGAACCAAAATTAAAATAATTCATATTTGGTAGGTCCTTCACGCTTTGTAATATATATTGTGGGGGGGTCGCATTTTGGGGGGGCCCCTAGGGGCCCGATCGTCTACTTTGAGCTAGGGCTACGAAATTCGGTACACATGTATAAGTAACCAAGACGAGCAAAAAACTCTATTGAGAACCTGTTACCATGGCAACGGGGTGGCCGCCATCTTGGCGTTTATGCCCTTTTTATCACTTTAAGCGCATCGTATTTGAACGAACTAGTCTGAGGGGATTCATGCTATTGGCTCCACATTCCCCATGGAGCTTCGTGACAAGATGGGGACAAAAAGTTATTCAAATCTTTCTGATAGGAGAAAGCGTGTTACCGTGGCAACCCATGGAAAAACGCGTTCTCGCCATGAAACACGGTTTGCTTATATCTCTGCCAAAATGCATCCGATTGGAACCAAAATTCCAATAATTCATATTTGGCAGGTCCTTAACGCGTTGTAATATGTATTGTGGGGGGGGCACATTTTGGGGGCGGCCCCTAGGGGCCCGATCGTCTACTTTGAGCTAGGGCTACGAAATTCGGCACACATGTGTATCAACCCAAGACAAGCAAAAAACTTCATTGTGCAGCCGTTACCATGGCAACGGGGTATCCGCCATCTTGGAAAAAAAACCTTCTCGCCATGAAACACGGTTTGCTTATATCTTTGCACAAATTCATACGATGTGCACCAAAACTGTAACTATTCATATTTGGTAGGTCCTTAACACATTATAGAATGTATTGTGGGGGGGACACTTTTTGGGGGGGCCCCTAGGGGCCCGATCGTCTACTTACATCTCGGGCTACGAAATTCGGCACACATGTGTATCATCCCAAGACAAGCTAAAAAGTCAATGAAACACATGTTGCCATGGTAACGGGCTGTCCGCCATCTTGGCGTTTACACACATTCTTTTCTCAATATGTGAATTGTATTTCTCTATTAAAATGAACTGGCTGTGCGGGTCCTTCACATGTAGCATTAGGAGAACCAGGACTCGGGTGGAGGGTTCGGCATGAGGCGAGGACCCGATGGATGCCGCTTGCGGCTTTAATTATTATTATTATTATTCTCCTAAGCACAACTCACTCAATTTTGACCCCCTTAGACCCCGTGAAAAGTTGCGAAACTTGGCACACACCTCACGTCCGGTGAAAATTTCGATAATTTGGCGTTTGTATGCACGCCAATGCAAAAATGCCTCGACAGCGCCCCCTAGAAACGCCAAAAATGGCCTCTAGAATGGGGAAAAAAATTTTTAGTTTGACGTAGGACGACGAAATTCGGTACACATGTCTATCACATCAAGACAAGTAAAAAAGTCATTGAAACGCCTGTTGTCATGGCAACGGGCTTTCCGCCATCTTGGCGTTTGCGGCCATTTTTTTGCCCGTTTTTGTCAATTTGGGCGCATCGCATTTGAACGAACTAGTCTGAGGCGATTCATGCTATTGGCTCCACATTCGCCATGGAGCTTCGTGACGAGATGGGGACCAAAAGTTATTCAAATCTTTTTGATAGGCGAAAGCGTGTTACCGTGGCAACCCATGGAAAAAAGCGATCTCGCCATGAAACACGGTTCACTCATATCTTCGCAGAAATACATCCGATCGGAACCAAAATTAAAATAATTCATATTTGGTAGGTCCTTCACGCTTTGTAATATATATTGTGGGGGGGGCGCATTTTGGGGGGGCCCCTAGGGGCCCGATCGTCTACTTTGAGCTAGGGCTACGAAATTCGGTACACATGTATAAGTAACCAAGACGAGCAAAAAACTCTATTGAGAACCTGTTACCATGGCAACGGGGTGGCCGCCATCTTGGCGTTTATGCCCTTTTTATCACTTTAAGCGCATCGTATTTGAACGAACTAGTCTGAGGGGATTCATGCTATTGGCTCCACATTCCCCATGGAGCTTCGTGACAAGATGGGGACAAAAAGTTATTCAAATCTTTCTGATAGGAGAAAGCGTGTTACCGTGGCAACCCATGGAAAAACGCGTTCTCGCCATGAAACACGGTTTGCTTATATCTCTGCCAAAATGCATCCGATTGGAACCAAAATTCCAATAATTCATATTTGGCAGGTCCTTAACGCGTTGTAATATGTATTGTGGGGGGGGCACATTTTGGGGGCGGCCCCTAGGGGCCCGATCGTCTACTTTGAGCTAGGGCTACGAAATTCGGCACACATGTGTATCAACCCAAGACAAGCAAAAAACTTCATTGTGCAGCCGTTACCATGGCAACGGGGTATCCGCCATCTTGGAAAAAAAACCTTCTCGCCATGAAACACGGTTTGCTTATATCTTTGCACAAATTCATACGATGTGCACCAAAACTGTAACTATTCATATTTGGTAGGTCCTTAACACATTATAGAATGTATTGTGGGGGGGACACTTTTTGGGGGGGCCCCTAGGGGCCCGATCGTCTACTTACATCTCGGGCTACGAAATTCGGCACACATGTGTATCATCCCAAGACAAGCTAAAAAGTCAATGAAACACATGTTGCCATGGTAACGGGCTGTCCGCCATCTTGGCGTTTACACACATTCTTTTCTCAATATGTGAATTGTATTTCTCTATTAAAATGAACTGGCTGTGCGGGTCCTTCACATGTAGCATTAGGAGAACCAGGACTCGGGTGGAGGGTTCGGCATGAGGCGAGGACCCGATGGATGCCGCTTGCGGCTTTAATTAGGGTCCGAGCCATACGAAGTATGGCAGGGCCCTATTGTTATTGTAATGTTTATTATTATTCTCCTCGTTCTGAGCACAACTCGGCTATTTTTCACCCCCTTAGGCCCCGTGAAAAGTTGCGAAACTTGGCACACACCTCAGTCCCGGCGAAAATAGCGATATTCTGGGGTCCGCGTGCACGCCAATGCAAAAATGCCTCGACGGCGCCCCCTAGAAACGCCAAAAATGGCCTCTAGAATGGGGTCAAAAAAATTTAGTTTGACGTAGGACGACAAAATTCGGTACACATGTCTATCACATCAAGACAAGTAAAAAAGTCATTGAAACGCCTGTTGTCATGGCAACGGGCTTTCCGCCATCTTGGCGTTTGCGGCCATTTTTTGGCCCGTTTTTGTCAATTTGGGCGCATCGCATTTGAACGAACTAGTCTGAGGCGATTCATGCTATTGGCTCCACATTCGCCATGGAGCTTCGTGACAAGATGGGTACCAAAAGTTATTCAAATCTTTTTGATAGGAGAAAGCGTGTTACCGTGGCAACCCATGGAAAAAAGCGTTCTCGCCATGAAACACGGTTCACTCATATCTTCGCAGAAATACATCCGATCGGAACCAAAATTAAAATAATTCATGTTTGGTAGGTCCTTCACGCATTGTAATATGTATTGTGGGTGGGGCGCATTTTGGGGGGGGGCCCCTAGGGGCCCGATAGTCTACTTTGACCTATGGCTATGAAATTCGGTACACATGTATAAGTAACCAAGACGAGCAAAAAACTCTATTGAGAACCTGTTACCATGGCAACGGGGTGTCCGCCATCTTGGCGTTTATGCCCTTTTTATCACTTTAAGCGCATCGCATTTGAACGAACTAGTCTGAGGGGATTCAGGCTATTGGCTCCACATTCGCGATGGAGCTTCGTGACAAGATGGGGACCAAAAGCTATTCAAATCTTTCTGATAGGAGAAAGCGTGTTACCGTGGCAACCCATGGAAAAAAGCGTTCTCGCCATGAAACACGGTTCACTCATATCTTCGCAGAAATACATCCGATCGGAACCAAAATTCAGATAATTCATATTTGGTAGGTCCTTAACGCATTGTAATATGTATTGTGGGGGGGGGCACATTTTCGGGGGGGCCCCTAGGGGCCCGATTGTCTACTTTGACCTATGGCTACGAAATTCGGTACACATGTATAAGTAACCACGTCTACTTTGACCTAGGGCTACGAAATTCGGTACACATGTATAAGTAACCAAGACGAGCAAAAAACTCAATTAAGCACCTGTTACCATGGCAACGGTGTGTCCGCCATCTTGAAAAAAATACTCCTCGCCATGAAACACGGTTCACTCATATCTTCGCAGAAATAGATCCCATTGGAACCAAAATTCCAATAATTCATATTTGATAGGTCCTTAATGCATTGTCATATGTATTGTGGGGGGGGTCACATTTTTGGGGGGCCCCTGGGGGCCCGATCGTCTACTTTCACTTAGGGCTATGAAATTCGGCACACATGTGTATCAACCCAAGTAAAGCAAAAAACTCAATTAACAACCTGTTACCATGGCAACGGAGTGTCCGCCATCTTGGAAAAAAACCTTCTCGCCATGAAACACGGTTTGCTTATATCTTCGCACATATTCATGCGATGTGCACCAAAACTGTAAATATTAATATTTGGTAGGTCCTTAACAAATTATAGAATGTATTGTGGGGGGGGCACTTTTTGGGGGTGGCCCCTAGGGGCCCGATTGTCTACTTAGACCTAGGGATACGAAATTCGGTACACATGTGTAACAACCCAAGGCGAGTAAAAAAGTGCATTGACCACCTGTTACCATGGCAATGGGGTGTCCGCCATCTTGGCGTTTACGCCCATTTAGCACTGTATGTGCATTGTTTTTGAACAAACTAGTTTTGGATTCGTGCCTTTTACTTCACATCCACCCGGAAGCTTTGTGGCGAGTTCGGGTGGAGGGTTCGGCATGAGGCGAGGACCCGATGGATGCCGCTTGCGGCTTTAATTAGGGTCCGAGCCATACGAAGTATGGCAGGGCCCTATTGTTATTGTAATGTTTATTATTATTCTCCTCGTTCTGAGCACAACTCGGCTATTTTTCACCCCCTTAGGCCCCGTGAAAAGTTGCGAAACTTGGCACACACCTCAGTCCCGGCGAAAATAGCGATATTCTGGGGTCCGCGTGCACGCCAATGCAAAAATGCCTCGACGGCGCCCCCTAGAAACGCCAAAAATGGCCTCTAGAATGGGGTCAAAAAAATTTAGTTTGACGTAGGACGACAAAATTCGGTACACATGTCTATCACATCAAGACAAGTAAAAAAGTCATTGAAACGCCTGTTGTCATGGCAACGGGCTTTCCGCCATCTTGGCGTTTGCGGCCATTTTTTGGCCCGTTTTTGTCAATTTGGGCGCATCGCATTTGAACGAACTAGTCTGAGGCGATTCATGCTATTGGCTCCACATTCGCCATGGAGCTTCGTGACAAGATGGGTACCAAAAGTTATTCAAATCTTTTTGATAGGAGAAAGCGTGTTACCGTGGCAACCCATGGAAAAAAGCGTTCTCGCCATGAAACACGGTTCACTCATATCTTCGCAGAAATACATCCGATCGGAACCAAAATTAAAATAATTCATGTTTGGTAGGTCCTTCACGCATTGTAATATGTATTGTGGGTGGGGCGCATTTTGGGGGGGGGGCCCTAGGGGCCCGATAGTCTACTTTGACCTATGGCTATGAAATTCGGTACACATGTATAAGTAACCAAGACGAGCAAAAAACTCTATTGAGAACCTGTTACCATGGCAACGGGGTGTCCGCCATCTTGGCGTTTATGCCCTTTTTATCACTTTAAGCGCATCGCATTTGAACGAACTAGTCTGAGGGGATTCAGGCTATTGGCTCCACATTCGCGATGGAGCTTCGTGACAAGATGGGGACCAAAAGCTATTCAAATCTTTCTGATAGGAGAAAGCGTGTTACCGTGGCAACCCATGGAAAAAAGCGTTCTCGCCATGAAACACGGTTCACTCATATCTTCGCAGAAATACATCCGATCGGAACCAAAATTCAGATAATTCATATTTGGTAGGTCCTTAACGCATTGTAATATGTATTGTGGGGGGGGGCACATTTTCGGGGGGGCCCCTAGGGGCCCGATTGTCTACTTTGACCTATGGCTACGAAATTCGGTACACATGTATAAGTAACCAAGACGAGCAAAAAAACTCTATTGAGAACCTGTTACCATGGCAACGGGGTGTCCGCCATCTTGGCGTTTATGCCCTTTTTATCACTTTAAGCGCATCGTATTTGAACGAACTAGTCTGAGGCGATTCATGCTATTGGCTCCACATTCGCCATGGAGCTTCGTGACAAGATGGGGACCAAAAGTTTTTCAAATCTTTCTGATAGGAGAAAGCTTGTTACCGTGGCAACCCATGGAAAAAAGCGTTCTCGCCATGAAACACGGTTTGCTTATATCTCTGCAGAAATGCATCCGATCGGAACCAAAATTCCAATCATTCATATTTGGTAGGTCCTTAACGCATTGTAATATGTATTGTGGAGGGGGCACATTTTGGGGGCGGCCCCTAGGGGCCCGATCGTCTACTTTGACCTAGGGCTACGAAATTCGGTACACATGTATAAGTAACCAAGACGAGCAAAAAACTCTATTGAGAACCTGTTACCATGGCAACGGGGTGTCCGCCATCTTGAAAAAAATACTCCTCGCCATGAAACACGGTTCACTCATATCTTCGCAGAAATACATCCGATCGGAACCAAAATTCCAATACTTCATATTTGGTAGGTCCTTAACGCATTGTAATATGTATTGTAGGGGGGGGGGGCACATTTTGGGGGGGCCCCTAGGGGCCCGATCGTCTACTTTGAGCTAGGGCTACGAAATCCGGCACACATGTGTATCAACCCTAGACAAGCAAAAAACTCAATTAAGCACCTGTTACCATGGCAATGGAGTGTCCGCCATCTTGGAAAAAAACCTTCTCGCCATGAAACACGGTTTGCTTATATCTTTGCACAAATTCATGCGATGTGCACCAAAACTTTAACTATTCATATTTGGTAGGTCCTTAACACATTATAGAATGTATTGTGGGGGGGACACTTTTTGGGGGGGCCCCTAGGGGCCCGACCGTCTACTTTCATCTCGGCCTACGAAATTCGGCACACATGTGTATCATCCCAAGACAAGCTAAAAAGTCAATGAAACACATGTTGCCATGGTAACGGGCTGTCCGCCATCTTGGCCTTTACACACATTCTTTTCTCAATATGTGAATTGTATTTCTCTATTAAAATGAACTGGCTGTGTGGGTCCTTCACATGTAGCATTAGGAGAACCAGGACTCGGGTGGAGGGTTCGGCATGAGGCGAGGACCCGATGGATGCCGCTTGCGGCTTTAATTAGGGTCCGAGCCATACGAAGTATGGCAAGGCCCTATTGTTATTGTAATGTTTATTATTTTAAGCACAACTCGCTCAATTTTGACCCCCTTAGACCCCGTGAAAAGTTGCGAAACTTGGCACACACCTCACGTCCGGTGAAAATTTCGATAATTTGGCGTTTGTATGCACGCCAATGCAAAAATGCCTCGACAGCGCCCCCTAGAAACGCCAAAAATGGCCTCTAGAATGGGGAAAAAAAATTTTAGTTTGACGTAGGACGACGAAATTCGGTACACATGTCTATCACATCAAGACAAGTAAAAAAGTCATTGAAACGCCTGTTGTCATGGCAACGGGCTTTCCGCCATCTTGGCGTTTGCGGCCATTTTTTTGCCCGTTTTTGTCAATTTGGGCGCATCGCATTTGAACGAACTAGTCTGAGGCGATTCATGCTATTGGCTCCACATTCGCCATGGAGCTTCGTGACGAGATGGGGACCAAAAGTTATTCAAATCTTTTTGATAGGCGAAAGCGTGTTACCGTGGCAACCCATGGAAAAAAGCGATCTCGCCATGAAACACGGTTCACTCATATCTTCGCAGAAATACATCCGATCGGAACCAAAATTAAAATAATTCATATTTGGTAGGTCCTTCACGCATTGTAATATATATTGTGGGGGGGGCGCATTTTGGGGGGGCCCCTAGGGGCCCGATCGTCTACTTTGAGCTAGGGCTACGAAATTCGGTACACATGTATAAGTAACCAAGACGAGCAAAAAACTCTATTGAGAACCTGTTACCATGGCAACGGGGTGGCCGCCATCTTGGCGTTTATGCCCTTTTTATCACTTTAAGCGCATCGTATTTGAACGAACTAGTCTGAGGGGATTCATGCTATTGGCTCCACATTCCCCATGGAGCTTCGTGACAAGATGGGGACAAAAAGTTATTCAAATCTTTCTGATAGGAGAAAGCGTGTTACCGTGGCAACCCATGGAAAAACGCGTTCTCGCCATGAAACACGGTTTGCTTATATCTCTGCCAAAATGCATCCGATTGGAACCAAAATTCCAATAATTCATATTTGGCAGGTCCTTAACGCGTTGTAATATGTATTGTGGGGGGGGCACATTTTGGGGGCGGCCCCTAGGGGCCCGATCGTCTACTTTGAGCTAGGGCTACGAAATTCGGCACACATGTGTATCAACCCAAGACAAGCAAAAAACTTCATTGTGCAGCCGTTACCATGGCAACGGGGTATCCGCCATCTTGGAAAAAAAACCTTCTCGCCATGAAACACGGTTTGCTTATATCTTTGCACAAATTCATACGATGTGCACCAAAACTGTAACTATTCATATTTGGTAGGTCCTTAACACATTATAGAATGTATTGTGGGGGGGACACTTCTTGGGGGGGCCCCTAGGGGCCCGATCGTCTACTTTCATCTCGGGCTACGAAATTCGGCACACATGTGTATCATCCCAAGACAAGCTAAAAAGTCAATGAAACACATGTTGCCATGGTAACGGGCTGTCCGCCATCTTGGCGTTTACACATTCTTTTCTCAATATGTGAATTGTATTTCTCTATTAAAATGAACTGGCTGTGCGGGTCCTTCACATGTAGCATTAGGAGAACCAGGACTCGGGTGGAGGGTTCGGCATGAGGCGAGGACCCGATGGATGCCGCTTGCGGCTTTAATGTTTATTATTATTATTCTCCTAAGCACAACTCACTCAATTTTGACCCCCTTAGACCCCGTGAAAAGTTGCGAAACTTGGCACACACCTCACGTCCGGTGAAAATTTCGATAATTTGGCGTTTGTATGCACGCCAATGCAAAAATGCCTCGACAGCGCCCCTTAGAAACGCCAAAAATGGCCTCTAGAATGGGGAAAAAAAAATTTAGTTTGACGTAGGACGACGAAATTCGGTACACATGTCTATCACATCAAGACAAGTAAAAAAGTCATTGAAACGCCTGTTGTCATGGCAACGGGCTTTCCGCCATCTTGGCGTTTGCGGCCATTTTTTTGCCCGTTTTTGTCAATTTGGGCGCATCGCATTTGAACGAACTAGTCTGAGGCGATTCATGCTATTGGCTCCACATTCGCCATGGAGCTTCGTGACGAGATGGGGACCAAAAGTTATTCAAATCTTTTTGATAGGCGAAAGCGTGTTACCGTGGCAACCCATGGAAAAAAGCGATCTCGCCATGAAACACGGTTCACTCATATCTTCGCAGAAATACATCCGATCGGAACCAAAATTAAAATAATTCATATTTGGTAGGTCCTTCACGCTTTGTAATATATATTGTGGGGGGGGCGCATTTTGGGGGGGCCCCTAGGGGCCCGATCGTCTACTTTGAGCTAGGGCTACGAAATTCGGTACACATGTATAAGTAACCAAGACGAGCAAAAAACTCTATTGAGAACCTGTTACCATGGCAACGGGGTGGCCGCCATCTTGGCGTTTATGCCCTTTTTATCACTTTAAGCGCATCGTATTTGAACGAACTAGTCTGAGGGGATTCATGCTATTGGCTCCACATTCCCCATGGAGCTTCGTGACAAGATGGGGACAAAAAGTTATTCAAATCTTTCTGATAGGAGAAAGCGTGTTACCGTGGCAACCCATGGAAAAACGCGTTCTCGCCATGAAACACGGTTTGCTTATATCTCTGCCAAAATGCATCCGATTGGAACCAAAATTCCAATAATTCATATTTGGCAGGTCCTTAACGCTTTGTAATATGTATTGTGGGGGGGGCACATTTTGGGGGCGGCCCCTAGGGGCCCGATCGTCTACTTTGAGCTAGGGCTACGAAATTCGGCACACATGTGTATCAACCCAAGACAAGCAAAAAACTTCATTGTGCAGCCGTTACCATGGCAACGGGGTATCCGCCATTTTGAAAAAAAAACCTTCTCGCCATGAAACACGGTTTGCTTATATCTTTGCACAAATTCATACGATGTGCACCAAAACTGTAACTATTCATATTTGGTAGGTCCTTAACACATTATAGAATGTATTGTGGGGGGGACACTTTTTGGGGGGGCCCCTAGGGGCCCGATCGTCTACTTACATCTCGGGCTACGAAATTCGGCACACATGTGTATCATCCCAAGACAAGCTAAAAAGTCAATGAAACACATGTTGCCATGGTAACGGGCTGTCCGCCATCTTGGCGTTTACACACATTCTTTTCTCAATATGTGAATTGTATTTCTCTATTAAAATGAACTGGCTGTGCGGGTCCTTCACATGTAGCATTAGGAGAACCAGGACTCGGGTGGAGGGTTCGGCATGAGGCGAGGACCCGATGGATGCCGCTTGCGGCTTTAATTATTATTATTATTATTCTCCTAAGCACAACTCACTCAATTTTGACCCCCTTAGACCCCGTGAAAAGTTGCGAAACTTGGCACACACCTCACGTCCGGTGAAAATTTCGATAATTTGGCGTTTGTATGCACGCCAATGCAAAAATGCCTCGACAGCGCCCCCTAGAAACGCCAAAAATGGCCTCTAGAATGGGGAAAAAAAATTTTAGTTTGACGTAGGACGACGAAATTCGGTACACATGTCTATCACATCAAGACAAGTAAAAAAGTCATTGAAACGCCTGTTGTCATGGCAACGGGCTTTCCGCCATCTTGGCGTTTGCGGCCATTTTTTTGCCCGTTTTTGTCAATTTGGGCGCATCGCATTTGAACGAACTAGTCTGAGGCGATTCATGCTATTGGCTCCACATTCGCCATGGAGCTTCGTGACGAGATGGGGACCAAAAGTTATTCAAATCTTTTTGATAGGCGAAAGCGTGTTACCGTGGCAACCCATGGAAAAAAGCGATCTCGCCATGAAACACGGTTCACTCATATCTTCGCAGAAATACATCCGATCGGAACCAAAATTAAAATAATTCATATTTGGTAGGTCCTTCACGCTTTGTAATATATATTGTGGGGGGGGCGCATTTTGGGGGGGCCCCTAGGGGCCCGATCGTCTACTTTGAGCTAGGGCTACGAAATTCGGTACACATGTATAAGTAACCAAGACGAGCAAAAAACTCTATTGAGAACCTGTTACCATGGCAACGGGGTGGCCGCCATCTTGGCGTTTATGCCCTTTTTATCACTTTAAGCGCATCGTATTTGAACGAACTAGTCTGAGGGGATTCATGCTATTGGCTCCACATTCCCCATGGAGCTTCGTGACAAGATGGGGACAAAAAGTTATTCAAATCTTTCTGATAGGAGAAAGCGTGTTACCGTGGCAACCCATGGAAAAACGCGTTCTCGCCATGAAACACGGTTTGCTTATATCTCTGCCAAAATGCATCCGATTGGAACCAAAATTCCAATAATTCATATTTGGCAGGTCCTTAGCGCGTTGTAATATGTATTGTGGGGGGGGCACATTTTGGGGGCGGCCCCTAGGGGCCCGATCGTCTACTTTGAGCTAGGGCTACGAAATTCGGCACACATGTGTATCAACCCAAGACAAGCAAAAAACTTCATTGTGCAGCCGTTACCATGGCAACGGGGTATCCGCCATCTTGGAAAAAAAACCTTCTCGCCATGAAACACGGTTTGCTTATATCTTTGCACAAATTCATACGATGTGCACCAAAACTGTAACTATTCATATTTGGTAGGTCCTTAACACATTATAGAATGTATTGTGGGGGGGACACTTTTTGGGGGGGCCCCTAGGGGCCCGATCGTCTACTTACATCTCGGGCTACGAAATTCGGCACACATGTGTATCATCCCAAGACAAGCTAAAAAGTCAATGAAACACATGTTGCCATGGTAACGGGCTGTCCGCCATCTTGGCGTTTACACACATTCTTTTCTCAATATGTGAATTGTATTTCTCTATTAAAATGAACTGGCTGTGCGGGTCCTTCACATGTAGCATTAGGAGAACCAGGACTCGGGTGGAGGGTTCGGCATGAGGCGAGGACCCGATGGATGCCGCTTGCGGCTTTAATTATTAGGGTCCGAGCCATACGAAGTATGGCAAGGCCCTATTGTTATTGTAATGTTTATTATTTTAAGCACAACTCGCTCAATTTTGACCCCCTTAGACCCCGTGAAAAGTTGCGAAACTTGGCACACACCTCACGTCCGGTGAAAATTTCGATAATTTGGCGTTTGTATGCACGCCAATGCAAAAATGCCTCGACAGCGCCCCCTAGAAACGCCAAAAATGGCCTCTAGAATGGGGAAAAAAAATTTTAGTTTGACGTAGGACGACGAAATTCGGTACACATGTCTATCACATCAAGACAAGTAAAAAAGTCATTGAAACGCCTGTTGTCATGGCAACGGGCTTTCCGCCATCTTGGCGTTTGCGGCCATTTTTTTGCCCGTTTTTGTCAATTTGGGCGCATCGCATTTGAACGAACTAGTCTGAGGCGATTCATGCTATTGGCTCCACATTCGCCATGGAGCTTCGTGACGAGATGGGGACCAAAAGTTATTCAAATCTTTTTGATAGGCGAAAGCGTGTTACCGTGGCAACCCATGGAAAAAAGCGATCTCGCCATGAAACACGGTTCACTCATATCTTCGCAGAAATACATCCGATCGGAACCAAAATTAAAATAATTCATATTTGGTAGGTCCTTCACGCATTGTAATATATATTGTGGGGGGGGCGCATTTTGGGGGGGCCCCTAGGGGCCCGATCGTCTACTTTGAGCTAGGGCTACGAAATTCGGTACACATGTATAAGTAACCAAGACGAGCAAAAAACTCTATTGAGAACCTGTTACCATGGCAACGGGGTGGCCGCCATCTTGGCGTTTATGCCCTTTTTATCACTTTAAGCGCATCGTATTTGAACGAACTAGTCTGAGGGGATTCATGCTATTGGCTCCACATTCCCCATGGAGCTTCGTGACAAGATGGGGACAAAAAGTTATTCAAATCTTTCTGATAGGAGAAAGCGTGTTACCGTGGCAACCCATGGAAAAACGCGTTCTCGCCATGAAACACGGTTTGCTTATATCTCTGCCAAAATGCATCCGATTGGAACCAAAATTCCAATAATTCATATTTGGCAGGTCCTTAACGCGTTGTAATATGTATTGTGGGGGGGGCACATTTTGGGGGCGGCCCCTAGGGGCCCGATCGTCTACTTTGAGCTAGGGCTACGAAATTCGGCACACATGTGTATCAACCCAAGACAAGCAAAAAACTTCATTGTGCAGCCGTTACCATGGCAACGGGGTATCCGCCATCTTGGAAAAAAAACCTTCTCGCCATGAAACACGGTTTGCTTATATCTTTGCACAAATTCATACGATGTGCACCAAAACTGTAACTATTCATATTTGGTAGGTCCTTAACACATTATAGAATGTATTGTGGGGGGGACATTTTTTGGGGGGGCCCCTAGGGGCCCGATCGTCTACTTACATCTCGGGCTACGAAATTCGGCACACATGTGTATCATCCCAAGACAAGCTAAAAAGTCAATGAAACACATGTTGCCATGGTAACGGGCTGTCCGCCATCTTGGCGTTTACACACATTATTTTCTCAATATGTGAATTGTATTTCTCTATTAAAATGAACTGGCTGTGCGGGTCCTTCACATGTAGCATTAGGAGAACCAGGACTCGGGTGGAGGGTTCGGCATGAGGCGAGGACCCGATGGATGCCGCTTGCGGCTTTAATTAGGGTCCGAGCCATACGAAGTATGGCAAGGCCCTATTGTTATTGTAATGTTTATTATTATTCTCCTCGTTCTGAGCACAACTCGGCTATTTTTCACCCCCTTAGGCCCCGTGAAAAGTTGCGAAACTTGGCACACACCTCAGTCCCGGCGAAAATAGCGATATTCTGGGGTCCGCGTGCACGCCAATGCAAAAATGCCTCGACGGCGCCCCCTAGAAACGCCAAAAATGGCCTCTAGAATGGGGTCAAAAAAATTTAGTTTGACGTAGGACGACAAAATTCGGTACACATGTCTATCACATCAAGACAAGTAAAAAAGTCATTGAAACGCCTGTTGTCATGGCAACGGGCTTTCCGCCATCTTGGCGTTTGCGGCCATTTTTTGGCCCGTTTTTGTCAATTTGGGCGCATCGCATTTGAACGAACTAGTCTGAGGCGATTCATGCTATTGGCTCCACATTCGCCATGGAGCTTCGTGACAAGATGGGTACCAAAAGTTATTCAAATCTTTTTGATAGGAGAAAGCGTGTTACCGTGGCAACCCATGGAAAAAAGCGTTCTCGCCATGAAACACGGTTCACTCATATCTTCGCAGAAATACATCCGATCGGAACCAAAATTAAAATAATTCATGTTTGGTAGGTCCTTCACGCATTGTAATATGTATTGTGGGTGGGGCGCATTTTGGGGGGGGGCCCCTAGGGGCCCGATAGTCTACTTTGACCTATGGCTATGAAATTCGGTACACATGTATAAGTAACCAAGACGAGCAAAAAACTCTATTGAGAACCTGTTACCATGGCAACGGGGTGTCCGCCATCTTGGCGTTTATGCCCTTTTTATCACTTTAAGCGCATCGCATTTGAACGAACTAGTCTGAGGGGATTCAGGCTATTGGCTCCACATTCGCGATGGAGCTTCGTGACAAGATGGGGACCAAAAGCTATTCAAATCTTTCTGATAGGAGAAAGCGTGTTACCGTGGCAACCCATGGAAAAAAGCGTTCTCGCCATGAAACACGGTTCACTCATATCTTCGCAGAAATACATCCGATCGGAACCAAAATTCAGATAATTCATATTTGGTAGGTCCTTAACGCATTGTAATATGTATTGTGGGGGGGGGCACATTTTCGGGGGGGCCCCTAGGGGCCCGATTGTCTACTTTGACCTATGGCTACGAAATTCGGTACACATGTATAAGTAACCAAGACGAGTTAAAAAACTCTATTGAGAACCTGTTACCATGGCAACGGGGTGTCCGCCATCTTGGCGTTTATGCCCTTTTTATCACTTTAAGCGCATCGTATTTGAACGAACTAGTCTGAGGCGATTCATGCTATTGGCTCCACATTCGCCATGGAGCTTCGTGACAAGATGGGGACCAAAAGTTATTCAAATCTTTCTGATAGGAGAAAGCTTGTTACCGTGGCAACCCATGGAAAAAAGCGTTCTCGCCATGAAACACGGTTTGCTTATATCTCTGCAGAAATGCATCCGATCGGAACCAAAATTCCAATCATTCATATTTGGTAGGTCCTTAACGCATTGTAATATGTATTGTGGAGGGGGCACATTTTGGGGGCGGCCCCTAGGGGCCCGATCGTCTACTTTGACCTAGGGCTACGAAATTCGGTACACATGTATAAGTAACCAAGACGAGCAAAAAACTCAATTAAGCACCTGTTACCATGGCAACGGTGTGTCCGCCATCTTGAAAAAAATACTCCTCGCCATGAAACACGGTTCACTCATATCTTCGCAGAAATAGATCCCATTGGAACCAAAATTCCAATAATTCATATTTGATAGGTCCTTAATGCATTGTCATATGTATTGTGGGGGGGGTCACATTTTTGGGGGGCCCCTGGGGGCCCGATCGTCTACTTTCACTTAGGGCTATGAAATTCGGCACACATGTGTATCAACCCAAGTAAAGCAAAAAACTCAATTAACAACCTGTTACCATGGCAACGGAGTGTCCGCCATCTTGGAAAAAAACCTTCTCGCCATGAAACACGGTTTGCTTATATCTTCGCACATATTCATGCGATGTGCACCAAAACTGTAAATATTAATATTTGGTAGGTCCTTAACAAATTATAGAATGTATTGTGGGGGGGGCACTTTTTGGGGGTGGCCCCTAGGGGCCCGATTGTCTACTTAGACCTAGGGATACGAAATTCGGTACACATGTGTAACAACCCAAGGCGAGTAAAAAAGTGCATTGACCACCTGTTACCATGGCAATGGGGTGTCCGCCATCTTGGCGTTTACGCCCATTTAGCACTGTATGTGCATTGTTTTTGAACAAACTAGTTTTGGATTCGTGCCTTTTACTTCACATCCACCCGGAAGCTTTGTGGCGAGTTCGGGTGGAGGGTTCGGCATGAGGCGAGGACCCGATGGATGCCGCTTGCGGCTTTAATTATTATTATTATTATTTTTTTCCTCAGCACAACTCACTCAATTTTGACCCCCTTAGACCTGGTGAAAAGTTGCGAAACTTGGCACACACCTCAGTCCCGGCAAAAATAGCGATATTCTGGGGTCCATGTGCACGCCAATGTAAAAATGCCTCGACGGCGCCCCCTAGAAACGCCAAAGATGGAAAATAAAATGGGGTGTCAAAAGTCTACTTTCACGTAGGACAACGAAATTCGGTACACATGTCTACCACCTCAAGACGACCAAAAAAGTCAATCGTAGACCTGGCGTCATGGCAACGGGATGTCAGCCATCTTGGCGTTTGCGGCCATTTTTTTGCCCGTTTTTGTCAATTTGGGCGCATCGCATTTGAACGAACTAGTCTGAGGCGATTCATGCTATTGGCTCCACATTCGCCATGGAGCTTCGTGACAAGATGGGGACCAAAAGTTATTCAAATCTTTTTGATAGGTGAAAGCGTGTTACCGTGGCAACCCATGGAAAAAAGCGATCTCGCCATGAAACACGGTTCACTCATATCTTCGCAGAAATACATCCGATCGGAACCAAAATTAAAATAATTCATATTTGGTAGGTCCTTCACGCATTGTAATATATATTGTGGGGGGGGCGCATTTTGGGGGGGCCCCTAGGGGCCCGATCGTCTACTTTGAGCTAGGGCTACGAAATTCGGTACACATGTATAAGTAACCAAGACGAGCAAAAAACTCTATTGAGAACCTGTTACCATGGCAACGGGGTGGCCGCCATCTTGGCGTTTATGCCCTTTTTATCACTTTAAGCGCATCGTATTTGAACGAACTAGTCTGAGGGGATTCATGCTATTGGCTCCACATTCCCCATGGAGCTTCGTGACAAGATGGGGACAAAAAGTTATTCAAATCTTTCTGATAGGAGAAAGCGTGTTACCGTGGCAACCCATGGAAAAACGCGTTCTCGCCATGAAACACGGTTTGCTTATATCTCTGCCAAAATGCATCCGATTGGAACCACAATTCCAATAATTCATATTTGGCAGCTCCTTAACGCGTTGTAATATGTATTGTGGGGGGGGCACATTTTGGGGGCGGCCCCTAGGGGCCCGATCGTCTACTTTGAGCTAGGGCTACGAAATTCGGCACACATGTGTATCAACCCAAGACAAGCAAAAAACTTCATTGTGCAGCCGTTACCATGGCAACGGGGTATCCGCCATCTTGGAAAAAAAACCTTCTCGCCATGAAACACGGTTTGCTTATATCTTTGCACAAATTCATACGATGTGCACCAAAACTGTAACTATTCATATTTGGTAGGTCCTTAACACATTATAGAATGTATTGTGGGGGGGACACTTTTTGGGGGGGCCCCTAGGGGCCCGATCGTCTACTTTCATCTCGGGCTACGAAATTCGGCACACATGTGTATCATCCCAAGACAAGCTAAAAAGTCAATGAAACACATGTTGCCATGGTAACGGGCTGTCCGCCATCTTGGCGTTTACACATTCTTTTCTCAATATGTGAATTGTATTTCTCTATTAAAATGAACTGGCTGTGCGGGTCCTTCACATGTAGCATTAGGAGAACCAGGACTCGGGTGGAGGGTTCGGCATGAGGCGAGGACCCGATGGATGCCGCTTGCGGCTTTAATTATTATTATTATTATTTTTTTCCTCAGCACAACTCACTCAATTTTGACCCCCTTAGACCTGGTGAAAAGTTGCGAAACTTGGCACACACCTCAGTCCCGGCGAAAATAGCGATATTCTGGGGTCCATGTGCACGCCAATGTAAAAATGCCTCGACGGCGCCCCCTAGAAACGCCAAAGATGGAAAATAAAATGGGGTGTCAAAAGTCTACTTTCACGTAGGACAACGAAATTCGGTACACATGTCTACCACCTCAAGACGACCAAAAAAGTCAATCGTAGACCTGGCGTCATGGCAACGGGATGTCAGCCATCTTGGCGTTTGCGGCCATTTTTTTGCCCGTTTTTGTCAATTTGGGCGCATCGCATTTGAACGAACTAGTCTGAGGCGATTCATGCTATTGGCTCCACATTCCCCATGGAGCTTTGTGACAAGATGGGGACCAAAAGTTATTCAAATCTTTTTGATAGGTGAAAGCGTGTTACCGTGGCAACCCATGGAAAAATGCGTTCTCGCCATGAAACACGGTTTGCTTATATCTCTGCAGAAATTCATCCGATCGGAACCAAAATTCCAATTATTCATATTTGGTAGGTCCTTAACGCATTGTAATATGTATTGTGGGGGGGGCACATTTTGGGGGGGGCCCCTAGGGGCCCGATCGTCTACTTTGAGCTAGGGCTACGAAATTCGGCACACATGTGTATCAACCCGAGACAAGCATAAAACTCAATTAAGAGCCTGTTACCATGGCACTGGAGTGTCCGCCATCTTGGAAAAAAGCCTTCTCGCCATGAAACACGGTTTGCTTATATCTTTGCACAAATTCATGCGATGTGCACCAAAATTTTAACTATTCATATTTGGTAGGTCCTTAACACATTATAGAATGTATTGTGGGGGGGGCACTTTTTGGGGGGGCCCTCAGGGGCCCGATTGTCTACTTTCATCTTAGGCTACGAAATTCGGCACACATGTGTAACAACCCAAGGCGAGTAAAAAAGTGCATTGACCACCTGTTACCATGGCAACATGGTGTCCACCATCTTGGCGTTTATGCCTATTTATTACTGAATGTGCATTATTTTTTAACAAACTAGTTTTGGATTCATGCCTTTTACTTCACATCTACCCGGAAGCTTTGTGGTGAGTTCGGGTGGAGGGTTCGGCATGAGGCGAGGACCCGATGGATGCCGCTTGCGGCTTTAATTATTAGGGTCCGAGCCATACGAAGTATGGCAGGGCCCTATTGTTATTGTAATGTTTATTATTATTCTCCTCGTTCTGAGCACAACTCGGCTATTTTTCACCCCCTTAGGCCCCGTGAAAAGTTGCGAAACTTGGCACACACCTCAGTCCCGGCGAAAATAGCGATATTCTGGGGTCCGCGTGCACGCCAATGCAAACATGCCTCGACGGCGCCCCCTAGAAACGCCAAAAATGGCCTCTAGAATGGGGTCAAAAAAATTTAGTTTGACGTAGGACGACAAAATTCGGTACACATGTCTATCACATCAAGACAAGTAAAAAAGTCATTGAAACGCCTGTTGTCATGGCAACGGGCTTTCCGCCATCTTGGCGTTTGCGGCCATTTTTTGGCCCGTTTTTGTCAATTTGGGCGCATCGCATTTGAACGAACTAGTCTGAGGCGATTCATGCTATTGGCTCCACATTCGCCATGGAGCTTCGTGACAAGATGGGTACCAAAAGTTATTCAAATCTTTTTGATAGGAGAAAGCGTGTTACCGTGGCAACCCATGGAAAAAAGCGTTCTCGCCATGAAACACGGTTCACTCATATCTTCGCAGAAATACATCCGATCGGAACCAAAATTAAAATAATTCATGTTTGGTAGGTCCTTCACGCATTGTAATATGTATTGTGGGTGGGGCGCATTTTGGGGGGGGGCCCCTAGGGGCCCGATAGTCTACTTTGACCTATGGCTATGAAATTCGGTACACATGTATAAGTAACCAAGACGAGCAAAAAACTCTATTGAGAACCTGTTACCATGGCAACGGGGTGTCCGCCATCTTGGCGTTTATGCCCTTTTTATCACTTTAAGCGCATCGCATTTGAACGAACTAGTCTGAGGGGATTCAGGCTATTGGCTCCACATTCGCGATGGAGCTTCGTGACAAGATGGGGACCAAAAGCTATTCAAATCTTTCTGATAGGAGAAAGCGTGTTACCGTGGCAACCCATGGAAAAAAGCGTTCTCGCCATGAAACACGGTTCACTCATATCTTCGCAGAAATACATCCGATCGGAACCAAAATTCAGATAATTCATATTTGGTAGGTCCTTAACGCATTGTAATATGTATTGTGGGGGGGGGCACATTTTCGGGGGGGCCCCTAGGGGCCCGATTGTCTACTTTGACCTATGGCTACGAAATTCGGTACACATGTATAAGTAACCAAGACGAGCAAAAAAACTCTATTGAGAACCTGTTACCATGGCAACGGGGTGTCCGCCATCTTGGCGTTTATGCCCTTTTTATCACTTTAAGCGCATCGTATTTGAACGAACTAGTCTGAGGCGATTCATGCTATTGGCTCCACATTCGCCATGGAGCTTCGTGACAAGATGGGGACCAAAAGTTATTCAAATCTTTCTGATAGGAGAAAGCTTGTTACCGTGGCAACCCATGGAAAAAAGCGTTCTCGCCATGAAACACGGTTTGCTTATATCTCTGCAGAAATGCATCCGATCGGAACCAAAATTCCAATCATTCATATTTGGTAGGTCCTTAACGCATTGTAATATGTATTGTGGAGGGGGCACATTTTGGGGGCGGCCCCTAGGGGCCCGATCGTCTACTTTGACCTAGGGCTACGAAATTCGGTACACATGTATAAGTAACCAAGACGAGCAAAAAACTCTATTGAGAACCTGTTACCATGGCAACGGGGTGTCCGCCATCTTGAAAAAAATACTCCTCGCCATGAAACACGGTTCACTCATATCTTCGCAGAAATACATCCGATCGGAACCAAAATTCCAATACTTCATATTTGGTAGGTCCTTAACGCATTGTAATATGTATTGTAGGGGGGGGGGGGCACATTTTGGGGGGGCCCCTAGGGGCCCGATCGTCTACTTTGAGCTAGGGCTACGAAATCCGGCACACATGTGTATCAACCCTAGACAAGCAAAAAACTCAATTAAGCACCTGTTACCATGGCAATGGAGTGTCCGCCATCTTGGAAAAAAACCTTCTCGCCATGAAACACGGTTTGCTTATATCTTTGCACAAATTCATGCGATGTGCACCAAAACTTTAACTATTCATATTTGGTAGGTCCTTAACACATTATAGAATGTATTGTGGGGGGGGGGGCACTTTCTGGGGGGGGCCCTCAGGAGCCCGATTGTCTACTTTCACCTATGGCTACGAAATCCGGCACACATGTGTAACAACCCAAGGCGAGTAAAAAAGTGCATTGACCACCTGTTACCATGGCAACGGGGTGTCCGCCATCTTGGTGTTTACGCCCATTTAGCACTGTATGTACATTGTTTTTGAACAAACTAGTTTTGGATTCGTGCCTTTTACTTCACATCCACCCGGAAGCTTTGTGGCGAGTTCGGGTGGAGGGTTCGGCATGAGGCGAGGACCCGATGGATGCCGCTTGCGGCTTTAATTATTATTATTATTCTTCTCAGCACAACTCGGTCATTTTTGACCCCCTTAGGCCCCGTGAAAAGTTGCGAAACTTGGCACACACCTCAGTCCCGGCGAAAATAGCGATATTCTGGGGTCCGCGTGCACGCCAATGTAAAAATGCCTCGACGGCGCCCCCTAGAAACGCCAAAAATGGCCTCTAGAATGGGGTCAAAAAAATTTAGTTTGACGTAGGACGATGAAATTCGGTACACATGTCTATCATATGAAGACAAGTAAAAAAGTCATTGAAACGCCTGTTGTCATGGCAACGGGCTGTCCGCCATCTTGGCGTTTGCGGCCATTTTTTTGCCCGTTTTTGTCGATTTGGGCGCGTCGCATTTGAACGAACTAGTCTGAGGCGATTCATGCTATTGGCTCCACATTCGCCATGGAGCTTCGTGACAAGATGGGGACCAAAAGTTATTCAAATCTTTTTGATAGGAGAAAGCGTGTTACCGTGGCAACCCATGGAAAAAAGCGTTCTCGCCATGAAACACGGTTCACTCATATCTTCGCAGAAATACATCCGATCGGAACCAAAATTAAAATAATTCATGTTTGGTAGGTCCTTCACGCATTGTAATATGTATTGTGGGGGGGGGGCGCATTCTGGGGGGGCCCCTAAGGGCCCGATAGTCTACTTTGACCTATGGCTACGAAATTCGGTACACATGTATAAGTAACCAAGACGAGCAAAAAACTCTATTGAGAACCTGTTACCATGGCAACGGGGTGTCCGCCATCTTGGCGTTTATCACTTTTTAATCACTTTAAGCGCATCGTATTTGAACGAACTAGTCTGAGGGGATTCAGGCTATTGGCTCCACATTCGCCATGGAGCTTCGTGACAAGATGGGGACCAAAAGTTATTCATATCTTTCTGATAGGAGAAAGCTTGTTACCGTGGCAACCCATGGAAAACAGCGTTCTCGCCATGAAACACGGTTTGCTTATATCTCTGCAGAAATGCATCCGATCGGAACCAAAATTCCAATAATTCATATTTGGTAGGTCCTTAACGCATTGTAATATGTATTGTGGGGGGGGCACATTTTGGGGGGGGGCCCTAGGGGCCCGATTGTCTACTTTCACTTAGGGCTATGAAATTCGGCACACATGTGTATCAACCCAAGTAAAGCAAAAAACTCAATTAACAACCTGTTACCATGGCAACGGAGTGTCCGCCATCTTGGAAAAAAACCTTCTCGCCATGAAACACGGTTTGCTTATATCTTCGCACATATTCATGCGATGTGCACCAAAACTGTAAATATTAATATTTGGTAGGTCCTTAACAAATTATAGAATGTATTGTGGGGGGGGCACTTTTTGGGGGTGGCCCCTAGGGGCCCGATTGTCTACTTAGACCTAGGGATACGAAATTCGGCACACATGTGTAACAACCCAAGGCGAGTAAAAAAGTGCATTGACCACCTGTTAACATGGCAACATGGTGTCCGCCATCTTGGCGTTTATGCCTATTTATTACTGAATGTGCATTATTTTTTAACAAACTAGTTTTGGATTCATGCCTTTTACTTCACATCTACCCGGAAGCTTTGTGGTGAGTTCGGGTGGAGGGTTCAGCATGAGGCGAGGACCCGATGGATGCCGCTTGCGGCTTTAATTATTATTATTTTTGTCAGCACAACTCGGCCATTTTTGACCCCCTTAGACCCCGTGAAAAGTTGCGAAACTTGGCACACACCTCAGTCCCGGCGAAAATAGCGATATTCTGGGGTCCGTGTGCACGCCAATGTAAAAATGCCTCGACGGCGCCCCCTAGAAACGCCAAAAATGGCCTCTAGAATGGGGAAAAAAAATTTTAGTTTGACGTAGGACGACGAAATTCGGTACACATGTCTATCACATCAAGACAAGTAAAAAAGTCATTGAAACGCCTGTTGTCATGGCAACGGGCTGTCCGCCATCTTGGCGTTTGCGGCCATTTTCTTGCCCGTTTTTTCAATTTGGGCGCATCGTATTTGAACGAACTAGTCTGAGGCGATTCATGCTATTGGCTCCACATTCGCCATGGAGCTTCATGACAAGATGGGGACCAAAAGTTATTCAAATCTTTTTGATAGGCGAAAGCGTGTTACCGTGGCAACCCATGGAAAAAAGCGATCTCGCCATGAAACACGGTTCACTCATATCTTCGCAGAAATACATCCGATCGGAACCAAAATTCCAATAATTCATATTTGGTAGGTCCTTCACGCATTGTAATATGCATTGTGGGGGGGGCGCTTTTTGGGGGGGGCCCCTAGGGGCCCGATCGTCTACTTTGACCTATGGCTACGAAATTCGGTACACATGTATAAGTAACCAAGACGAGCAAAAAACTCTATTGAGAACCTGTTACCATGGCAACGGGGTGGCCGCCATCTTGGCGTTTATGCTCTTTTTATCAATTTGGGCGCATCGCATTTGAACGAACTAGTCTGAGGGGATTCATGCTATGTGCTCCACGTTCGCCATGGAGCTTTGTGACAAGATGGGGACCAAAAGTTATTCAAATCTTTCTGATAGGAGAAAGCGTGTTACCGTGGCAACCCATGGAAAAAAGCGTTCTCGCCATGAAACACGGTTCACTCATATCTTCGCAGAAATACATCCGATCGGAACCAAAATTAAAATAATTCATGTTTGCTAGGTCCTTCACGCTTTGTAATATGTATTGTGGGGGGGGGGGGCGCATTTTGGGGGGGGGCCCTAGGGGCCCGATAGTCTACTTTGACCTATGGCTACGAAATTCGGTACACATGTATAAGTAACCAAGACGAGCAAAAAACTCCATTGAGAACATGTTACCATGGCAACGGGGTGTCCGCCATCTTGGCGTTTATGCCCTTTTTATCACTTTAAGCGCATCGTATTTGAACGAACTAGTCTGAGGCGATTCATGGTATTGGCTCCACATTCGCCATGGAGCTTCGTGACAAGATGGGGACCAAAAGTTATTCAAATCTTTCTGATAGGAGAAAGCTTGTTACCGTGGCAACCCATGGAAAAAAGCGTTCTCGCCATGAAACACGGTTTGCTTATATCTCTGCAGAAATGCATCCGATCGGAACCAAAATTCCAATAATTCATATTTGGTAGGTCCTTAACGCGTTGTAATATGTATTGTGGGGGGGGCACATTTTGGGGGCGGCCCTTAGGGGCCCGATCGTCTACTTTGAGCTAGGGCTACGAAATTCGGCACACATGTGTATCAACCCAAGACAAGCAAAAAACTTCATTGTGCAGCCGTTACCATGGCAACGGGGTGTCCGCCATCTTGGAAAAAAAACTTCTCGCCATGAAACACGGTTTGCTTATATCTTTGCACAAATTCATACGATGTGTACCAAAACTGTAACTATTCATATTTGGTAGGTCATTAACACATTATAGAATGTATTGTGGGGGGGACACTTTTTGGGGGGGCCCCAAGGGGCCCGATCGTCTACTTTCATCTCGAGCTACGAAATTCAGCACACATGTGTATCATCACAAGACAAGCTAAAAAGGCAATGAAACACATCTTGCCATGGTAACGGGGTGTCCGCCATCTTGGCGTTTACACACATTCTTTTCTCAATATGTGAATTGTATTTCTCTATTAAAATGAAGTGGCTGTGCGGGTCCTTCACATGTAGCATTAGGAGAACCAGGACTCGGGCGGAGGGTTCGGCATGAGGCGAGGACCCGATGGATGCCGCTTGCGGCTTTAATTAGGGTCCGAGCCATACGAAGTATGGCAAGGCCCTATTGTTTTCCAAATGTTTATTATTATTCTCCTAAGCACAACTCACTCAATTTTGACCCCCTTAGGCCCCGTGAAAAGTTGCGAAACTTGGCACACACCTCACGTCCCGTGAAAATTTCGATAATTTGGCGTTTGTATGCACGCCAATGCAAAAATGCCTCGACAGCGCCCCCTAGAAACGCCAAAAATGGCCTCTAGAATGGGGAAAAAAAATTTTAGTTTGACGTAGGACGACGAAATTCGGTACACATGTCTATCACATCAAGACAAGTAAAAAAGTCATTGAAACGCCTGTTGTCATGGCAACGGGCTTTCCGCCATCTTGGCGTTTGCGGCCATTTTTTTGCCCGTTTTTGTCAATTTGGGCGCATCGCATTTGAACGAACTAGTCTGAGGCGATTCATGCTATTGGCTCCACATTCGCCATGGAGCTTCGTGACGAGATGGGGACCAAAAGTTATTCAAATCTTTTTGATAGGCGAAAGCGTGTTACCGTGGCAACCCATGCAAAAAAGCGATCTCGCCATGAAACACGGTTCACTCATATCTTCGCAGAAATACATCCGATCGGAACCAAAATTAAAATAATTCATATTTGGTAGGTCCTTCACGCTTTGTAATATATATTGTGGGGGGGTCGCATTTTGGGGGGGGCCCCTAGGGGCCCGATCGTCTACTTTGAGCTAGGGCTACGAAATTCGGTACACATGTATAAGTAACCAAGACGAGCAAAAAACTCTATTGAGAACCTGTTACCATGGCAACGGGGTGGCCGCCATCTTGGCGTTTATGCCCTTTTTATCACTTTAAGCGCATCGTATTTGAACGAACTAGTCTGAGGGGATTCATGCTATTGGCTCCACATTCCCCATGGAGCTTCGTGACAAGATGGGGACAAAAAGTTATTCAAATCTTTCTGATAGGAGAAAGCGTGTTACCGTGGCAACCCATGGAAAAACGCGTTCTCGCCATGAAACACGGTTTGCTTATATCTCTGCCAAAATGCATCCGATTGGAACCAAAATTCCAATAATTCATATTTGGCAGGTCCTTAACGCGTTGTAATATGTATTGTGGGGGGGGCACATTTTGGGGGCGGCCCCTAGGGGCCCGATCGTCTACTTTGAGCTAGGGCTACGAAATTCGGCACACATGTGTATCAACCCAAGACAAGCAAAAAACTTCATTGTGCAGCCGTTACCATGGCAACGGGGTATCCGCCATCTTGGAAAAAAAACCTTCTCGCCATGAAACACGGTTTGCTTATATCTTTGCACAAATTCATACGATGTGCACCAAAACTGTAACTATTCATATTTGGTAGGTCCTTAACACATTATAGAATGTATTGTGGGGGGGACACTTTTTGGGGGGGCCCCTAGGGGCCCGATCGTCTACTTACATCTCGGGCTACGAAATTCGGCACACATGTGTATCATCCCAAGACAAGCTAAAAAGTCAATGAAACACATGTTGCCATGGTAACGGGCTGTCCGCCATCTTGGCGTTTACACACATTCTTTTCTCAATATGTGAATTGTATTTCTCTATTAAAATGAACTGGCTGTGCGGGTCCTTCACATGTAGCATTAGGAGAACCAGGACTCGGGTGGAGGGTTCGGCATGAGGCGAGGACCCGATGGATGCCGCTTGCGGCTTTAATTATTATTATTCTCCTCGTTCTGAGCACAACTCACTCAATTTTGACCCCCTTAGACCCCGTGAAAAGTTGCGAAACTTGGCACACACCTCAGTCCCGGCGAAAATAGCGATATTCTGGGGTCTGCGTGCACGCCAATGTAAAAATGCCTCGACTGCGCCCCCTAGAAACGCCAAAAATGGCCTCTAGAATGGGGAAAAAAAATTTTAGTTTGACGTAGGACGACGAAATTCGGTACACATGTCTATCACATGAAGACAAGTAAAAAAGTCATTGAAACGCCTGTTGTCATGGCAACGGGCTTTCCGCCATCTTGGCGTTTGCGGCCATTTTTTGGCCCGTTTTTGTCAATTTGGGCGCATCGCATTTGAACGAACTAGTCTGAGGGGATTCATGCTATTGGCTCCACGTTCGCCATGGAGCTTCGTGACAAGATGGGGACCAAAAGTTATTCAAATCTTTTTGATAGGCGAAAGCGTGTTACCGTGGCAACCCATGGAAAAAAGCGATCTCGCCATGAAACACGGTTCACTCATATCTTCGCAGAAATACATCCGATCGGAACCAAAATTAAAATAATTTATATTTGGTAGGTCCTTCATGCATTGCAATATGTATTGTGGGGGGGGCGCATTTTGGGGGGGCCCCTAGGGGCCCGATAGTCTACTTTGACCTAGGGCTACGAAATTAGGTACACATGTATAAGTAACCAAGACGAGCAAAAAACTCTATTGAGAACCTGTTACCATGGCAACGGGGTGTCCGCCATCTTGGCGTTTATGCCCTTTTTATCACTTTAAGCGCATCGTATTTGAACGAACTAGTCTGAGGGGATTCATACTATTGGCTCCACATTCCCCATGGAGCT
Source organism: Telmatherina bonti (assembly GCF_933228915.1). Taxonomy (NCBI): domain Eukaryota; kingdom Metazoa; phylum Chordata; class Actinopteri; order Atheriniformes; family Telmatherinidae; genus Telmatherina; species Telmatherina bonti. The sequence continues at coordinate 8,739,652 of NC_136624.1, forward strand.
TCGTGACAAGATGGGGACAAAAAGTTATTCAAATCTTTATGATAGGAGAAAGCATGTTACCGTGGCAACCCATGGAAAACAGAGTTCTCGCCATGAAACACGTTTTGCTTATATCTCTGCCAAAATGCATCCGATCGGAACCTAAATTCCAATAATTCATATTTGGCAGGTCCTTAACGCATTGTAATATGTATTGTGGGGGGGGCACATTTTAGGGGGGGCCCCTAGGGGCCCGATCGTCTACTTTGACCTAGGGCTACGAAATTCGGCACACATGTGTATCAACCCAAGACAAGCAAAAAACTTCATTGTGCAGCCGTTACCATGGCAACAGGGTGTCCGCCATCTTGCAAAAAAACCTTCTCGCCATCAAACACGGTTTGCCTATATCTTTGCACAAATTCATACGATGTGCACCAAAACGGTAACTATTCATATTTGGTAGGTCCTTAACACATTATAGAATGTATTGTGGGGGAGACACTTTTTGGGGGGGCCCCAAGGGGCCCGATCGTCTACTTTCATCTCGAGCTACGAAATTCAGCACACATGTGTATCATCACAAGACAAGCTAAAAAGGCAATGAAACACATCTTGCCATGGTAACGGGGTGTCCGCCATCTTGGCGTTTACACACATTCTTTTCTCAATATGTGAATTGTATTTCTCTATTAAAATGAAGTGGCTGTGCGGGTCCTTCACATGTAGCATTAGGAGAACCAGGACTCGGGCGGAGGGTTCGGCATGAGGCGAGGACCCGATGGATGCCGCTTGCGGCTTTAATTAGGGTCCGAGCCATACGAAGTATGGCAAGGCCCTATTGTTTTCCAAATGTTTATTATTATTCTCCTAAGCACAACTCACTCAATTTTGACCCCCTTAGGCCCCGTGAAAAGTTGCGAAACTTGGCACACACCTCACGTCCCGTGAAAATTTCGATAATTTGGCGTTTGTATGCACGCCAATGCAAAAATGCCTCGACAGCGCCCCCTAGAAACGCCAAAAATGGCCTCTAGAATGGGGAAAAAAAATTTTAGTTTGACGTAGGACGACGAAATTCGGTACACATGTCTATCACATCAAGACAAGTAAAAAAGTCATTGAAACGCCTGTTGTCATGGCAACGGGCTTTCCGCCATCTTGGCGTTTGCGGCCATTTTTTTGCCCGTTTTTGTCAATTTGGGCGCATCGCATTTGAACGAACTAGTCTGAGGCGATTCATGCTATTGGCTCCACATTCGCCATGGAGCTTCGTGACGAGATGGGGACCAAAAGTTATTCAAATCTTTTTGATAGGCGAAAGCGTGTTACCGTGGCAACCCATGCAAAAAAGCGATCTCGCCATGAAACACGGTTCACTCATATCTTCGCAGAAATACATCCGATCGGAACCAAAATTAAAATAATTCATATTTGGTAGGTCCTTCACGCTTTGTAATATATATTGTGGGGGGGTCGCATTTTGGGGGGGGCCCCTAGGGGCCCGATCGTCTACTTTGAGCTAGGGCTACGAAATTCGGTACACATGTATAAGTAACCAAGACGAGCAAAAAACTCTATTGAGAACCTGTTACCATGGCAACGGGGTGGCCGCCATCTTGGCGTTTATGCCCTTTTTATCACTTTAAGCGCATCGTATTTGAACGAACTAGTCTGAGGGGATTCATGCTATTGGCTCCACATTCCCCATGGAGCTTCGTGACAAGATGGGGACAAAAAGTTATTCAAATCTTTCTGATAGGAGAAAGCGTGTTACCGTGGCAACCCATGGAAAAACGCGTTCTCGCCATGAAACACGGTTTGCTTATATCTCTGCCAAAATGCATCCGATTGGAACCAAAATTCCAATAATTCATATTTGGCAGGTCCTTAACGCGTTGTAATATGTATTGTGGGGGGGGCACATTTTGGGGGCGGCCCCTAGGGGCCCGATCGTCTACTTTGAGCTAGGGCTACGAAATTCGGCACACATGTGTATCAACCCAAGACAAGCAAAAAACTTCATTGTGCAGCCGTTACCATGGCAACGGGGTATCCGCCATCTTGGAAAAAAAACCTTCTCGCCATGAAACACGGTTTGCTTATATCTTTGCACAAATTCATACGATGTGCACCAAAACTGTAACTATTCATATTTGGTAGGTCCTTAACACATTATAGAATGTATTGTGGGGGGGACACTTTTTGGGGGGGCCCCTAGGGGCCCGATCGTCTACTTACATCTCGGGCTACGAAATTCGGCACACATGTGTATCATCCCAAGACAAGCTAAAAAGTCAATGAAACACATGTTGCCATGGTAACGGGCTGTCCGCCATCTTGGCGTTTACACACATTCTTTTCTCAATATGTGAATTGTATTTCTCTATTAAAATGAACTGGCTGTGCGGGTCCTTCACATGTAGCATTAGGAGAACCAGGACTCGGGTGGAGGGTTCGGCATGAGGCGAGGACCCGATGGATGCCGCTTGCGGCTTTAATTATTATTATTCTCCTCGTTCTGAGCACAACTCACTCAATTTTGACCCCCTTAGACCCCGTGAAAAGTTGCGAAACTTGGCACACACCTCAGTCCCGGCGAAAATAGCGATATTCTGGGGTCTGCGTGCACGCCAATGTAAAAATGCCTCGACTGCGCCCCCTAGAAACGCCAAAAATGGCCTCTAGAATGGGGAAAAAAAATTTTAGTTTGACGTAGGACGACGAAATTCGGTACACATGTCTATCACATGAAGACAAGTAAAAAAGTCATTGAAACGCCTGTTGTCATGGCAACGGGCTTTCCGCCATCTTGGCGTTTGCGGCCATTTTTTGGCCCGTTTTTGTCAATTTGGGCGCATCGCATTTGAACGAACTAGTCTGAGGGGATTCATGCTATTGGCTCCACGTTCGCCATGGAGCTTCGTGACAAGATGGGGACCAAAAGTTATTCAAATCTTTTTGATAGGCGAAAGCGTGTTACCGTGGCAACCCATGGAAAAAAGCGATCTCGCCATGAAACACGGTTCACTCATATCTTCGCAGAAATACATCCGATCGGAACCAAAATTAAAATAATTTATATTTGGTAGGTCCTTCATGCATTGCAATATGTATTGTGGGGGGGGCGCATTTTGGGGGGGCCCCTAGGGGCCCGATAGTCTACTTTGACCTAGGGCTACGAAATTAGGTACACATGTATAAGTAACCAAGACGAGCAAAAAACTCTATTGAGAACCTGTTACCATGGCAACGGGGTGTCCGCCATCTTGGCGTTTATGCCCTTTTTATCACTTTAAGCGCATCGTATTTGAACGAACTAGTCTGAGGGGATTCATACTATTGGCTCCACATTCCCCATGGAGCTTCGTGACAAGATGGGGACAAAAAGTTATTCAAATCTTTATGATAGGAGAAAGCATGTTACCGTGGCAACCCATGGAAAACAGAGTTCTCGCCATGAAACACGTTTTGCTTATATCTCTGCCAAAATGCATCCGATCGGAACCTAAATTCCAATAATTCATATTTGGCAGGTCCTTAACGCATTGTAATATGTATTGTGGGGGGGGCACATTTTAGGGGGGGCCCCTAGGGGCCCGATCGTCTACTTTGACCTAGGGCTACGAAATTCGGCACACATGTGTATCAACCCAAGACAAGCAAAAAACTTCATTGTGCAGCCGTTACCATGGCAACAGGGTGTCCGCCATCTTGCAAAAAAACCTTCTCGCCATCAAACACGGTTTGCCTATATCTTTGCACAAATTCATACGATGTGCACCAAAACGGTAACTATTCATATTTGGTAGGTCCTTAACACATTATAGAATGTATTGTGGGGGAGACACTTTTTGGGGGGGCCCCAAGGGGCCCGATCGTCTACTTTCATCTCGGGCTACGAAATTCGGCACACATGTGTATCATCCCAAGACAAGCTAAAAAGTCAATGAAACACATGTTGCCATGGTAACGGGCTGTCCGCCATCTTGGCGTTTACACACATTCTTTTCTCAATATGTGAATTGTATTTCTCTATTAAAAGGAACTGGCTGTGCGGGTCCGTCACATTTAGCATTAGGAGAACCAGGACTCGGGTGGAGGGTTCGGCATGAGGCGAGGACCCGATGGATGCCGCTTGTTATTATTAGGCCCGAGCACCTTGGCAGTGCGAAGGCCTATTGTAATTGCAGTGTTTATTATTATTATTATTATTATTATTATTATTATTATTATTATTTTTATTCGGACACTTCGCGTGCTTTTTTGGAGGCCTGAACGTGCTCAAAAACTCACCAAATTTTGCGTACCCCCCCAAGGGAATACGAAAAATTTGATATTTTGAGGTGCTCCAGAATGTTTGAGCGAAACTGAAGGAGAGCGCCACCTATTTTAGGTGCCCCGTCACTGCATGTCGTTAATCTTTATGAAAATTCATACACATGATCTACATGCTAGGGCGAACAAAAAATCCTTTTAATGTCATGGTGAAATGTCGACAGGAAGGCGGCCATTTTAGGTCAAAGTCAATATTTTGGCGTTTTAGCACCTCGCATTTTAACGAACTTGTCCTAGAGCTTTTATCCCACTGAGCCACAAAGTGTTCAGGATGTTCAGGAGGCATGTGTGATTAAATGTTGTGTTATTTCTTCTAATAGGAGACTTAGTTTACGAGGGGCGGGGCCTCAAAGGTTGATGTCTCGCCAGGAAAAATTAAACGGATATAACTCCCACATAAAGCAACATTTCTGCACCACATTTGCTAGATATGATGGCAGTCCGCTCCTACAGAGTTCTATATGTCAATATTTTGATTATGAAATAGCCACGCCCCCTGGAGGTCAAAAGTGTTGTTTTTTGCTCACACACCCATAACTCTGGCTTGGTGGACACCACATGGCCCAAATTCACTCAGGCATCACAAAACATGTTGGTGAAGAGATCTGGTAAAGGACGTTGCTCTACGCTGCACGGCGTGCCCGTGACGCCATGGCGAAGTTCCATGCGGCGGCGTGACATCATAAATCACTATAAAATTCTCAATTTTGATCTGATCACCCTAAAACTTATAGGGATTAATAAGGGATCAGTCCTGAACAGATTAATGTGACCATTGCTGGTCTAGACCTAAGCCCCGCCCACTTACAACAGGAAGTGGTTTTTTCCACATTTGAGGGTCATGCTTCTAAGCAAATGGTCCCAAACACTTGAGACTCCTTCAAAACATGTCAAACCCTTTCATGATGCCACAATAAAAACCTCAAGTTGCTACGCTAAACGGGACATGGCGAATGGCGGTCCAACGCCATGAAACAGGAAGTACCTGTGACCAAGCCATGGAACCTTGGACCGCCACCATACTTGCCATGACTGATGACAGTAAGGCCCTGAACTAAGCCCCATTGAAACATTATGGAATAAATGGAGCATGTCTCCATAGCGCCCCCTACAAAATTTCAATCAATCAGCCCCGCCCACTACATGGACCGACATGGATAAAATTCAGCACAGTTGGAGAACCTTCCAGTACCTTCAAAAAAGTCTCTTGGACATATGGGCTAAATTAAACAGGAAGTCGGCCATGTGTAAAAATGTGCCATTTTTGGGGTCATTTCTTTGCCATGCATTTTAAACAACTCCTCCTAGGGATATTGTCCAACTGACACCCAACTTGCACAGGATGCTCAGGAGGCATGTGTGATGTAAAGTTGTGTTATTTCTTCTAATAGAAGATTTAGTTTAGGAGGGGCGGGCCCTCAAAGTTTGATGTCTCATTAACAAAGACTTATTGCTAAAACTCCCACATAAAACAACATATCAGCACAGGAATCACCACATTTGATGCCAGTCCCATGATGAACAAAATCTACATTGCAATAATATGACTCTGAATTAGCCCCACCCCTTGGCAACAACAAGTGTCTGATATCATGAACCAGGAAGTACCTGTAACAAATCCATGAAACCTTTGATCTTCACCATACTTGCCATGACTCATGACAGTTATGTCCTTAATAGAATAAAATTACAATATAGTGGAAAAGATAGTAAATGGCTCCATAGCGCCCCCTAAAATATTTAAATCAATCAGCCCCGCCCACTACATTGACTGACATGGATCAAATTCAGCACACATGTAGACCCCTCCAGTACCTTCAAAAAAGTCTCTTGGACATATGGGTTAAATCAAACAGGAAGTCGGCCATTTTGAAAAAGGTGACATTTTTGGGGTCATTTCTGTGACTTTCTTTGCCATGCATTTTGAGGAACTTCTCCTAAGAATTTTATCCAACTATAACCCAAATGAGTCAGGATGCTCAAGAGACGTGTGATTCAAAGTTGTGCTATTTATTTTAATAGGGGATATCATTTAGGAGAGGCGGGGCAGCAAAGCAGATGTGATGCAACAAAAAGAAAAACTGACATAACTCCCACAAAAAACAACCAACCTGCACCAAATTTGCTACAGATGATGCCAGTCATATCCTTCACATTTCTGCATGGCAATAATTAGATGATGAGTTAGCCCCGCCCCTTGGTGACAGGAAGTGACCCTTCATAAGGCCTAAATGGCCTGAAGTGCAGTCTGGCTGCACTTTAGGTTGAGAGAGACATGGGAAGGATGTTGCCAGGGGAGGCGGTGGCATTATGCCGAGTGGCGCCATGGTGCGAGGGCCTATATCACCGCTTGCGGTTTTAATTAGGCCCGAGCACCTTGGCGGTGCGAAGGCCTATTGTAATTGCAGTGTTTATTATTATTATTATTATTATTATTATTTTTATTCGGACACTTCGCGTGCTTTTTTGGAGGCCTGAACGTGCTCGAAAACTCACCAAATTTTGCGTACCCCCCCAAGGGAATATGAAAAATTTGATATTTTGAGGTGCTCCAGAATGTTTGAGCGAAACTGAACGAGAGCGCCACCTATTTTAGGTGCCCCGCCACTGCATGTCGTTAATCTTTATGAAAATTCATACACATGATCTACATGCTAGGGCGAACAAAAAATCCTCTTAATGTCATGGTGAAATGTCGACAGCAAGGCGGCCATTTTAGGTCAAAGTCAATATTTTGGCGTTTTAGCACCTCGCATTTTAACGAACTCGTCCTAGAGCTTTTAACCCACTGAGCCACAAATTGCTGAGGATGTTCAGGAGGCATGTGTGATTAAATGTTGTGTTATTTCTTCTAATAGGAGACTTAGTTTACGAGGGGCGGGGCCTCAAAGTTTGATGTCTCGCCATGAAAAATTAAACGGATATAACTCCCACATAAAGCAACATTTCTGCACCACATTTGCTAGATATGATGGCAGTCCCCTCCTACAGAGTTCTATATGTCAATATTTTGATTATGAAATAGCCACGCCCCCTGGAGGTCAAAAGTGTTGTTTTTTGCTCACACACCCATAACTCTGGCTTGGTGGACACCACATGGCCCAAATTCACTCAGGCATCACAAAACATGTCGGTGAAGAGATCTGGTAAAGGACGTTGCTCTACGCTGCACGGCGTGCCCGTGACGCCATGGCGAAGTTCCATGCGGCGGCGTGACATCATAAATCACTATAAAATTGTCAATTTTGATCTGATCACCCTAAAACTTATAGGGATTATTAAGGGATCAGTCCTGAACAGATTAATGTGACCATTGCTGGTGTAGACCTAAGCCCCGCCCACTTACAACAGGAAGTGGTTTTTTCCACGTTTGAGGGTCATGCTTCTAAGCAAATGGTCCAAAACACTTGAGACTCCTCCAAAACATGTCAAACCCTTTCATGATGCCACAATAAAAACCTCAAGTCGCTACGCTAAACGGGACATGGCGAATGGCGGTCCAACGCCATGAAACAGGAAGTACCTGTGACCAAGCCATGGAACCTTGGACCGCCACCATACTTGCCATGACTGATGACAGTAAGGCCCTGAACTAAGCCCCATTGAAACATTATGGAATAAATGCAGCAATCCTCCATAGCGCCCCCTACAAAATTTCAATCAATCAGCCCCGCCCACTACATTGACCGACATGGATAAAATTCAGCACAGTTGGAGAACCTTCCAGTACCTTCAAAAAAGTCTCTTGGACATATGGGCTAAATTCAACAGGAAGTCGGGCATTTAGAAAAAGGTGCCATTTTTGGGGTCATTTCTTTGCCATGCATTTTAAACAACTCCTCCTAGGGATATTGTCCAACTGACACCCAACTTGCACAGGATGCTCAGGAGGCATGTGTGATTTAAAGTTGTGTTATTTCTTCTAATAGAAGATTTAGTTTAGGAGGGGCGGGCCCTCAAAGTTTTATGTCTCATTAACAAAGACTTATTGCTAAAACTCCCACATAAAACAACATATCAGCACAGGAATCGAGACATTTGATGCCAGTCCCATGATGAACAAAATATACAATGCAATAATATGACTCTGAACTAGCCCCACCCCTTGGCAACAACAAGTGTCTGATATCATGAACCAGGAAGTACCTGTAACAAAGCCATGAAATTGTTGATCTTCACCATACTTGTCATGAGTCATGACAGTTATGTCCTTAATAGAGTAAAATTACAATATAGTGGAGAAAATCGTAAACGGCTCCATAGCGCCCCCTACAATATTTCAATCAATCAGCCCCGCCCACTGCATTGACTGACATGGATATGATTCGGCACAGTTGTAGAACCTTCCAGTACCTTGAAAAAAGTCTCTTGGACATATGGGCTAAATCAAACAGGAAGTCGGCCATTTTGGAAAAAGGTGTCATTTTTGGGGCAATTTCTGTCATTTTCTTTGCCATGCATTTTGAGAAGTTCCTTCTAAGAATTTTGTCCAACTTTAACCCAAATGAGTCAGGATGCTCAAGAGGCATGTGTGATTAAAAGTTGTGCTATTTATTTTAATAGGGGATATCATTTAGGAGAGGCGGGGCAGCAAAGCAGATGTGATGCAATGAAAAGGAAAACTGACATAACTCCCACAAAAAACAACCAACCTGCACCAAATTTGATACAGATGATGTCAGTCATATCCTTCACATTTGTGCATGGCAATAATTAGATTATGAATTAGCCCCGCCCCTTGGTGACAGGAAGTGACCCTTCATAAGGCATAAATGACCTGAAGTGCAGTCTTGCTGCACTTTAGGTTGAGAGAGGCATGGGAAGGATGTTGCCAGGGGAGGCGGTGGCATTATGCCGAGCGGCGCCATGGTGCGAGGGCCTATATCACCGCTTGCGGTTTTAATTATTATTATTATTATTATTTTTATTCGGACACTTCGCGTGCTTTTTTGGAGGCCTGAACGTGCTCGAAAACTCACCAAATTTTGCGTACCCCCCCAAGGGAATACGAAAAATTTGATATTTTGAGGTGCTCCAGAATGTTTGGGCGAAACTGAACGAGAGCGCCACCTATTTTAGGTGCCCCGCCACTGCATGTCGTTAATCTTTATGAAAATTCATACACATGATCTACATGCTAGGGCGAACAAAAAATCCTCTTAATGTCATGGTGAAATGTCGACAGGAAGGCGGCCATTTTAGGTCAAAGTCAATATTTTGGCGTTTTAGCACCTCGCATTTTAACGAACTCGTCCTAGAGCTTTTATCCCACTGAGCCACAAATTGCTCAGGATGTTCAGGAGACATGTGTGATTAAATGTTGTGTTATTTCTTCTAATAGGAGACTTACTTTACGAGGGGCGGGGCCTCAAAGTTTGATGTCTCGCCATGAAAAATTAAACGGATATAACTCCCACATAAAGCAACATTTCTGCACCAAATTTGCTAGATATGATGGCAGTCCCCTCCTACAGAGTTCTATATGTCAATATTTTGATTATGAAATAGCCACGCCCCCTGGAGGTCAAAAGTGTTGTTTTTTGCTCACACACCCATAACTCTGGCTTGGTGGACACCATATGGCCCAAATTCACTCAGGCATCCCAAAACATGTTGGTGAAGAGATCTGGTAAAGGACGTTGCTCTACGCTGCACGGCGTGCCCGTGACGCCATGGCGAAGTTCCATGCGGTGGCGTGATATCATAAATCACTATAAAATTGTCAATTTTGATCTGATCACCCTAAAACTTATAGGGATTAATAAGGGATCAGTCCTGAACAGATTAATGTGACCATTGCTGGTCTAGACCTAAGCTCCGCCCACTTACAACAGGAAGTGGTTTTTTCCACGTTTGAGGGTCATGCTTCTAAGCAAATGGTCCCAAACACTTGAGACTCCTCCAAAACATGTCAAACCCTTTCATGATGCCACAATAAAAACCTCAAGTTGCTACGCTAAACGGGACATGGCGAATGGCGGTCCAACGCCATGAAACAGGAAGTACCTGTGACCAAGCCATGGAACCTTGGACCGCCATCAAACTTGCCATGACTGATGGCAGTAAGGCCCTGAACTAAGCCCCATTGAAACATTATGGAATAAATGGAGCATGTCTCCATAGCGCCCCCTACAAAATTTCAATCAATCAGCCCCGCCCACTACATGGACCGACATGGATAAAATTCAGCACAGTTGGAGAACCTGCCAGTACCTTCAAAAAAGTCTCTTGGACATATGGGCTAAATTAAACAGGAAGTCGGCCATGTTGAAAAATGTGCCATTTTTGGGGTCATTTCTTTGCCATGCATTTTAAACAACTCCTCCTAGGGATATTGTCCAACTGACACCCAACTTGCACAGGATGCTCAGGAGGCATGTGTGATTTAAAGTTGTGTTATTTCTTCTAATAGAAGATTTAGTTTAGGAGGGGCGGGCCCTCAAAGGTTGATGTCTCATTAACAAAGACTTATTGCTAAAACTCCCACATAAAACAACATATCAGCACAGGAATCGACACATTTGATGCCAGTCCCATGATGAACAAAATATACAATGCAATAATATGACTATGAATTAGCCCCACCCCTTGGCAACAACAAGTGTCTGATATCATGAACCAGGAAGTACCTGTAACAAATCCATGAAACCTTTGAACTTCACCATACTTGCCATGAGTCATGACAGTTATGTCCTTAATAGAATAAAATTACAATATAGTGGAAAAGATAGTAAATGGCTCCATAGCGCCCCCTAAAATATTTCAATCAATCAGCCCCGCCCACTACATTGACTGACATGGATAAAATTCAGCACACATGTAGACCCCTCCAGTACCTTCAAAAAAGTCTCTTGGACATATGGGCTAAATCAAACAGGAAGTCGGTCATTTTGAAAAAGGTGACATTTTTGGGGTCATTTCTGTGACTTTCTTTGCCATGCATTTTGAGGAACTTCTCCTAAGAATTTTATCCAACTATAACCCAAATGAGTCAGGATGCTCAAGCTGCATATCTGATTAAAAGTTGTGTTATTTCTTTTAATAGGGGATATCGTTTAGGAGAGGCGGGGCAGCAAAGCAGATGTGATGCAATGAAAAGGAAAACTGACATAACTCCCACAAAAAACAACCAACCATATTTATAGACATGTATGTACAGATGAACATGCAGGTCCATCTGAAGGAATTATTAATTATGTGAATCAGTTTCATATGTGTTTTCTTGTTTAGAAGCAGACTGATTGCTCTTTGATTTATAGACATTTGTTCAGATTCTTGGATAGAGTGGTATTGGATCAGCTCTGTTGATGGATTGATTAAAACATCCAGTGCGGCTAATACTTACAACAATAAGTTACTGAAAACTATATTTATGTAAATGATGTTAACAGTTTTTAACAAATGTCACAGGCATGTTAATAAGCATAATGAATTAAAACTAAACTTGAAGCATTTATGTATTATTCCTCCCTGTTGCTCTTTGTCTGTACTGTGGGGGATTACATGAAAAAGAAAAAATCTGAGGCTTTGGTTCTGAGAATGAGCAGCTAATTCTTGTTTTGAATAAAGTAAAAATAATGTAACATCCATTTATGGAAAACTGGTGGGATTTTTTTTTCAATTTCATTAAACACTGTGGCATATTTGATCCACTTTTAGATTATTTTTTTCAATTTATTGAAGCCAGAGTATGTAAGATTTCAAAGCGATTCTTTCCAACACTAGGTGGCAAACACCATGTAGTGAGCAAAACCACACAACTGCTACCTCTACAAACCACCACAGGGCGGAAGTAGTGAGCTAAACTTGCTCCTCACCCCTCCCATCCTCTAAATACAGCGGAACCGTCACCGTCCACAAGACTCAAAGTTTATTTACAAACTGTGTGATGACATCCAGTATTTCAGCTCCACATGAACCGGTAAGTAACTGTTAACACAACAGGCTCTTCGTCATGCTGAAAATGATACTCTCTTATGGTGTTTTTTTTGCAAAGTAGTACGTAAAAATGACAATATCGCGTATGGAATAAACGGTGGTACTAAGAAGAGGCTAAGCTACGTGCTAAGCTAGCTATAGTTGTTAGGCTAATTCTAACTTTATTAATATTTCTGCATATATTCAGCTGATGTTAGACTGAATCAGCCTAACACAGGCAGTCAGACACTGACATAATGCAGAATTTACATGTTTGAATGTTGTTACAGCGATGATCCGTGTACACACTTGTTTTCAGTGATGAATATGACATGTTAAGGTTGCCAGGAAGGCCGAGGCAGGGCTGGTGGACGGTCCGAGGACAAGCGGGTCAGTCTAAGGAAGACGAGCTGCAGCTTCCAGAGATGTGACTGGCTAGCTGTAGTACAGGTAAAATGCAGTTTCATGTTCACTGTTTTGTCTCAAGATATTACTGATAAAAAAACATTTATTACAGGAATTCCACAGTATTCCAATAACCAACAATGGTAAACGAGGCTGAAGTTAGCTTCCGATTCGCAATATGTGTAAAGGGCAATTCCACTGAATTTTTCGGAAACACCACATTAGACCAGGTCCTGACAAAAAACTACAACACTTGGACTCTTAAAACCTGGGTTAAAATATTCCACATACTATGCAGATTCAATAAAACATAGTGTCTGATTTGTGAAATCTTTATTCTATTTGTGAAAATGCAAATAAGGGTCATTTCATGACTTTTTTGGCATCTGGACCACATTACATCAGGTCCTGACAAAAAACTAAAACACTTAGACTCTTCAAATGTGGGCTAAAATATTCCACATACTATACCAGTTTTTTGTCAGTACCTGGTCTAATGTGGTGGTGTTTCCAAAAAATTCAGTGTAATTGCCCTTTACACATATTGCAGCCATAAGCTGCGGATCGGAAGCTAACTTCAGCCTCGTCAATGGTAACTGTTTTATGTATTATTTGTTGTTGTAACATAAATGTAATTTTATATTTGAGCTTGTTACCTACTGCTCTGTCTTCCATATGTTACTTGTTGCTTTGGCATCCAGACATTAGTTTTAGATATTACAGTAATATATTAACTTAGTCTCTGAACAAAGTTGGTAGACACAGACCTTCACTAAAAAATCTGATCTTTCACTTTTCACTTTGTTTTCCATCAGTTAGTAAAATGTGGCTCTATTTATCTAACCAATCTTTTGTATAATTTTGCAGAGACGTCTTGATGACATAAATGTGAAGGACCTAAGAAGACTCACATCCCAGCTCCTCAGAAGGAAACAAGGCTTGATTCCCAGTTGCTGTGTGGCTACTGAAGAGCAGTTTCCTGATCTGCACAGACACAACATTGGTTTTGTTTTTGGTGTTTGATTCTTTTTTTTTTCTTCTAGTAAACCACAATTTAATAGCATTTCTGTGGAATCTATTGTTTACATGTTCGTTGATTGTATTGTTTCTTACTTATAACTTTGTGTTACTAATTAAGTAATTTGAGCTACTTTGTACACTTTGAAGCGTTTTTAAAATAAAGAAATTTAAATGCTTTTCCCCATTTATTCAATACATTCAAGTCATCTAAATAACTGCAGTAGGATGTGATCATACAGGAACAAGATAAAAGTTTATTACAATTTATGACTGTAATAAATACAGATCTAACAGTGTATAAACACAGCACAAATCCCACAGAGAAAAGTCTATGATCCACAAACAGAAGACACAACTATATACAAAAGATGTGAAGTTTAGATTCCACAATAGAAGGTCAATAATTCCTGTTCATGTTTTATGTGTTGCACCCTCGCTGCTGACTTCATACACATTTGTAAACTTTTTTGTTCATTACACTTATGGAAATAATTATAAGATGCAGTGGCCCAAATTCACTCAGGCATCACAAAACATGTTGGTGAAGAGATCTGATAAAGGACGTTGCTCTACGCTGCACGGCGTGCCCGTGACGCCATGGCAAAGTTCCATGCGGCGGCGTGACATCATAAATCACTATAAAATTGTCAATTTTGATCTGATCACCCTAAAACTTATAGGGATTAATAAGGGATCAGTCCTGAACAGATTAATGTGACCATTGCTGGTCTAGACCTAAGCCCCGCCCACTTACAACAGGAAGTGGTTTTTTCCACGTTTGAGGGTCATGCTTCTAAGCAAATGGTCCCAAACACTTGAGCCTCCTCCAAAACATGTCAAACCCTTTCATGATGCCACAATAAAAACCTCAAGTCGCTACGCTAAACGGGACATGGCGAATGGCGGTCCAACGCCATGAAACAGGAAGTACCTGTGACCAAGCCATGGAACCTTGGACCGCCACCATACTTGCCATGACTGATGACAGTAAGGCCCTGAACTAAGCCCCATTGAAACATTATGGAATAAATGGAGCATGTCTCCATAGCGCCCCCTACAAAATTTCAATCAATCAGCCCCGCCCACTACATTGACTGACATGGATATGATTCGGGAAACTTGTAGACCCTCCCAGTACCTTCAAAAAAGTCTCTTGGACATATGGGCTAAATCAAACAGGAAGTCGGCCATTTTGAAAAAGGTGTCATTTTTGGGGCAATTTCTGTCATTTTCTTTGTCATGCATTTCTAGAAGTTCCTTCTAAGAATTTTGTCCAACTTTAACCCAAATGAGTCAGGATGCTCAAGAGACATGTGTGATTAAAAGTTGTGCTATTTCGTTTAATAGGGGATATCGTTTAGGAGAGGCGGGGCAGCAAAGCAGATCGTGATGCAATGAAAAAGAAAACTGACATAACTCCCACAGAAAACAACCAACCTGCACCAAATTTGCTACAGATGATGCCAGTCATATCCTTCACATTTCTGTATGTCAATAATTAGATTATAAATTAGCCCCGCCCCTTGGTGACAGGAAGTGACCGTTCATAAGGCCTAAATGGCCTGAAGAGCAGTCTGGCTGCACTTTAGGTTGAGAGAGGCATGGGAAGGATGATTCCAGGGGAGGCGGTGGCATTATGCCGAGCGGCGCCATGGTGCGAGGGCCTATATCACCGCTTGCGGTTTTAATTATTATTATTATTATTATTATTATTCTCCTAATAAATGAATTGCTTTTTTGGAGGCCTGAACGTGCTCGAAAACTCACCAAATTTTGCGTACCCCCCCAAGGGAATGCGAAAAATTTGATATTTTGAGGTGCTCCAGAATGTTTGGGCGAAACTGAATGAGAGCGCCACCTATTTTAGGTGCCCCGCCACTGCATTTCGTTAATCTTTATGAAAATTCATACACATGATCTACATGCAAGGGCGAACAAAAAATCCTCCTAATGTCATGGTGAAATGTCGACAGGAAGGCGGCCATTTTAGGTCAAAGTCAATATTTTGGCGTTTTAGCACCTCGCATTTTAACGAACTCGTCCTAGAGCTTTTATCCCACTGAGCCACAAATTGCTCAGGATGTTCAGGAGGCATGTGTGATTAAATGTTGTGTTATTTCTTCTAATAGGAGACTTAGTTTACGAGGGGCGTGGCCTCAAAGTTTGATGTCTCGCCAGGAAAAATTTAACGGATATAACTCCCACATAAAGCAACATTTCTGCACCAAATTTGCTAGATATGATGGCAGTCCCCTCCTACAGAGTTCTATATGTCAATCTTTTGATTATGAAATAGCCACGCCCCCTGGAGGTCAAAAGTGTTGTTTTTTGCTCACACACCCATAACTCTGGCTTGGTAGACACCACATGGCCCAAATTCACTCAGGCATCACAAAACATGTTGGTGAAGATATCTGGTAAAGGACATTGCTCTACGCTGCACGGCGTGCCCGTGACGCCATGGCGAAGTTCCATGCGGCGGCGTGACATCATAAATCACTATAAAATTGTCAATTTTGATCTGATCACCATAAAACTTATAGGGATTAATAAGGGATCAGTCCTGAACAGATTAATGTGACCATTGCTGGTCTAGACCTAAGCCCCGCCCACTTACAATAGGAAGTGGTTTTTTCCACGTTTGAGGGTCATGCTTCTAAGCAAATGGTCCAAAACACTTGAGCCTCCTCCAAAACATGTCAAACCCTTTCATGATGCCATAATAAAAACCTCAAGTCGCTACGCTAAACGGGACATGGCGAATGGCGGTCCAACGCCATGAAACAGGAAGTACCTGTGACCAAGCCATGGAACCTTGGACCGCCACCATACTTGTCATGACTGATGACAGTAAGGCCCTGAACTAAGCCCCATTGAAACATTATGGAATAAATGGAGCATGTCTCCATAGCGCCCCCTACAAAATTTCAATCAATCAGCCCCGCCCACTACATGGACCGACATGAATAAAATTCAGCACAGTTGGAGAACCTGCCAGTACCTTCAAAAAAGTCTCTTGGACATATGGGCTAAATTCAACAGGAAGTCGGCCATTTTGAAAAAGGCGCCATTTTTGGGGTCATTTCTTTGCCATGCATTTTAAACAACTCCTCCTAGGGATATTGTCCAACTGACACCCAACTTGCACAGGATGCTCAGGAGGCATGTGTGATTTAAAGTTGTGTTATTTCTTCTAATAGAAGATTTAGTTTAGGAGGAGCGGGCCCTCAAAGTTTGATGTCTTATTAACAAAGACTTATTGCTAAAACTCCCACATAAAACAACATATCAGCACAGGAATCGACCCATTTGATGCCAGTCCCATGATGAACAAAATCTACAATGCAATAATATGACTATGAACTAGCCCCGCCCCTTGGCAACAACAAGTGTCTGATATCATGAACCAGGAAGTACCTGTAACAAAGCCATGAAATTGTTGATCTTCACCATACTTGCCATGAGTCATGACAGTTATGTACTTAATAGAATAAAATTACAACATAGTGGAGAAGATAGTAAATGGCTCCATAGCGCCCCCTACAATATTTCAATCAATCAGCCCCGCCCACTACATTGACTGACATGGATAAAATTCAGCACACTTATAGACCCTCCCAGTACCTTCAAAAAAGTCTCTTGGATATATGGGCTAAACCAACAGGAAGTCGGCCATTTTGAAAAGGGTGCCATTTTTGGGGTCATTTTGTCATTTTCTTTGCCATGCATTTTGAGGAACTTGTCCTAAGAATTTTGTCCAACTTTAACCCAAATGAGTCAGGATGCTCAAGAAGCATGTGTGATTAAAAGTTGTGCTATTTCTTTTAATAGGGGATATCGTTTAGGAGAGGCGGGGCAGCAAAGCAGATGTGATGCAATGAAAAGGAAAACTGACATAACTCCCACAAAAAACAACCAACCTGCACCAAATTTGCTACAGATGACGCCAGGCATATCCTTCACATTTGTGCATGTCAATAATTAGATAATAAGTTAGCCCCGCCCCTTGGTGACAGGAAGTGACCGTTCATAAGGCCTAAATGGCCTGAAGTGCAGTCTGGCTGCACTTTAGGTTGAGAGAGGCATGGGAAGGATGTTGCCAGGGGAGGCGGTGGCATTCTGCCGAGCGGCGCCATGGTGCGAGGGCCTATATCACCGCTTGCGGTTTTAATTATTATTATTATTATTATTTTTATTCGGACACTTCGCGTGCTTTTTTGGAGGCCTGAACGTGCTCGAAAACTCACCAAATTTTGCGTACCCCCCCAAGGGAATACGAAAAATTTGATATTTTGAGGTGCTCCAGAATGTTTGGGTGAAACTGAACGAGAGCGCCACCTATTTTAGGTGCCCCGCCACTGCATATCGTTAATCTTTATGAAAATTCATACACATGATCTACATGCTAGGGCAAACAAAAAATCCTCTTAATGTCATGGTGAAATGTCGACAGGAAGGCGGCCATTTTAGGTCAAAGTCAATATTTTGGCGTTTTAGCACCTCGCATTTTAACGAACTCGTCCTAGAGCTTTTATCCCACTGAGCCACAAATTGCTCAGGATGTTCAGGAGGCATGTGTGATTAAATGTTGTGTTATTTCTTCTAATAGGAGACTTAGTTTACGAGGGGCGGGGCCTCAAAGTTTGATGTCTCGCCATGAAAAATTAAACGGATATAACTCCCACATAAAGCAACATTTCTGCACCAAATTTGCTAGATATGATGGCAGTCCCCTCCTACAGAGTTCTATATGTCAATATTTTGATTATGAAATAGCCACGCCCCCTGGAGGTCAAAAGTGTTGTTTTTTGCTCACACACCCATAACTCTGGCTTGGTGGACACCACATGGCCCAAATTCACTCAGGCATCACAAAACATGTTGGTGAAGAGATCTGGTAAAGGACGTTACTCTACGCCTCACGGCGTGCCCGTGACGCCATGGCGAAGTTCCATGCGGCGGCGTGACATCATAAATCACTATAAAATTGTCAATTTTGATCTGATCACCCTAAAACTTATAGGGATTAATAAGGGATCAGTCCTGAACAGATTAATGTGACCATTGCTGGTGTAGACCTAAGCCCCGCCCACTTACAACAGGAAGTGGTTTTTTCCACGTTTGAGGGTCATACTTCTAAGCAAATGGTCCCAAACACTTGAGACTCCTCCAAAACATGTCAAACCCTTTCATGATGCCACAATGAAAACCTCAAGTTGCTACGCTAAACGGGACATGGCGAATGGCGGTCCAACGCCATGAAACAGGAAGTACCTGTGACCAAGCCATGGAACCTTGGACCGCCACCATACTTGTCATGACTGATGACAGTAAGGCCCTGAACTAAGCCCCATTGAAACATTATGGAATAAATGGAGCATGTCTCCATAGCGCCCCCTACAAAATTTCAATCAATCAGCCCCGCCCACTACATGGACCGACATGGATAAAATTAAGCACAGTTGGAGAACCTTCCAGTACCTTCAAAAAAGTCTCTTGGACATATGGGCTAAATTCAACAGGAAGTCGGCCATTTTGAAAAAGGTGCCATTTTTGGGGTCATTTCTTTGCCATGCATTTTAAACAACTCCTCCTAGGGATATTGTCCAACTGACACCCAACTTGCACAGGATGCTCAGGAGGCATGTGTGATTTAAAGTTGTGTTATTTCTTCTAATAGAAGATTTAGTTGAGGAGGGGCGGGCCCTCAAAGTTTGATGTCTCATTAACAAAGACTTATTGCTAAAACTCCCACATAAAACAACATATCAGCACAGGAATCGACCCATTTGATGCCAGTTCCATGTTGAACAAAATCTACAATGCAATAACATGACTATGAATTAGCCCCACCCCTTGGCAACAACAAGTGTCTGATATCATGAACCAGGAAGTACCTGTAACAAAGCCATGAAATTGTTGATCTTCACCATACTTGCCATGACTCATGACAGTTATGTCCTTAATAGAATAAAATTACAATATAGTGGAGAAGATAGTAAATGGCTCCATAGCGCACCCTACAATATTTCAATCAATCAGCCCCGCCCACTACATTGACTGACAAGGATAAAATTAAGCACACTTATAGACCATTCCAGCACCTTCAAAAAAGTCTCTTGGACATATGGGCTAAATGAAACAGGAAGTCGGCCATTTTGAAAAAGGTGTCATTTTTGGGGCAATTTCTGTCATTTTCTTTGTCATGCATTTTGAGAAGTTCCTTCTAAGAATTTTGTCCAACTTTAACCCAAATGAGTCAGGATACTCAAGAGGCATGTGTTATTAAAAGTTGTGCTATTTCTTTTAATAGGGGATATCATTTAGGAGAGGCGGGGCAGCAAAGCAGATGTGATGAAATGAAAAGGAAAACTGACATAACTCCCACAAAAAACGACCAACCTGCACCAAATTTGCTAGAGATGATGCCAGGCATATCCTTCACATTTCTGCATGTCAATAATTAGATTATAAATTAGCCCCGCCCCTTGGTGACAGGAAGTGACCCTTCATAAGGCCTAAATGGCCTGAGGTGCATTTTGGCTGCACTTTAGGTTGAGAGAGGCATGGGAAGGATGATTCCAGGGGAGGCGGTGGCATTATGCCGAGCGGCGCCATGGTGCGAGGGCCTATATCACCGCTTGCGGTTTTAATTAGGCCCGAGCACCTTGGCGGTGCGAAGGCCTATTGTAATTGCAGTGTTTATTATTATTATTATTATTATTATTATTATTATTATTATTATTATTTTTATTCGGACACTTCACGTGCTTTTTTGGAGGCCTGAACGTGCTCGAAAACTCAACAAATTTTGCGCACCCCCCCAAGGGAATACGAAAAATTTGATATTTTGAGGTGCTCCAGAATGTTTGGGCGAAACTGAATGAGAGCGCCACCTATTTTAGGTGCCCCGCCACTGCATGTCATCAATCATTATGAAAATTCATACACATGATCTACATGACAGGGCAAACAAAAAATCCTCTTAATGTCATGGTGAAATGTCGACAGGAAGGCGGCCATTTTAGGTCAAAGTCAATATTTTGGCGTTTTAGCACCTCGCATTTTAACGAACTCGTCCTAGAGCTTTTATCCTACTGAGCCACAAATTGTTCAGGATGTTCAGGAGGCATGTGTGATTAAATGTTGTGTTATTTCTTCTAATAGGAGACTTAGTTTACGAGGGGCGGGGCCTCAAAGTTTGATGTCTCGCCAGGAAAAATTAAACGGATATAACTCCCACATAAAGCAACATTTCTGCACCAAATTTGCTAGATATGATGGCAGTCCCCTCCTACAGAGTTCTATATGTCAATATTTTGATTATGAAATAGCCACGCCCCCTGGAGGTCAAAAGTGTTGTTTTTTGCTCACACACCCATAACTCTGGCTTGGTGGACACCACATGGCCCAAATTCACTCAGGCATCACAAAACATGTTGGTGAAGAGATCTGATAAAGGACGTTGCTCTACGCTGCACGGCGTGCCCGTGACGCCATGGCAAAGTTCCATGCGGCGGCGTGACATCATAAATCACTATAAAATTGTCAATTTTGATCTGATCACCCTAAAACTTATAGGGATTAATAAGGGATCAGTCCTGAACAGATTAATGTGACCATTGCAGGTGTAGACCTAAGCCCCGCCCACTTACTACAGGAAGTGGTTTTTTCCACATTTGAGGGTCATGCTTCTAAGCAAATGGTCCCAAACACTTGAACCTCCTCCAAAACATGTCAAACCCTTTCATGATGCCACAATAAAAACCTCAAGTCGCTACGCTAAACGGGACATGGCGAATGGCGGTCCAACGCCATGAAACAGGAAGTACCTGTGACCAAGCCATGGAACCTTGGACCACCACCAAACTTGCCATGACTGATGACAGTAAGGCCCTGAACTAAGCCCCATTGAAACATTATGGAATAAATGGAGCATGTCTCCATAGCGCCCCCTACAATATTTCAATCAATCAGCCCCGCCCACTACATGGATTGACATGGATAAAATTCAGCACAGTTGGAGAACCTGCCAGTACCTTCAAAAAAGTCTCTTGGACATATGGGCTAAATTCAACAGGAAGTCGGCCATTTTGAAAAAGGTTCCATTTTTGGGGTCATTTCTTTGCCATGCATTTTAAACAACTCCTCCTAGGGATATTGTCCAACTGACACCCAACTTGCACAGGATGCTCAGGAGGCATGTGTGATTTAAAGTTGTGTTATTTCTTCTAATAGAAGATTTAGTTTAGGAGGGGCGGGCCCTCAAAGTTTTATGTCTTATTAACAAAGACTTATTGCTAAAACTCCCACATAAAACAACATATCAGCACAGGAATCGCCACATTTGATGCCAGTCCCATGATGAACAAAATCTACAATGCAATAATATGACTCTGAACTAGCCCCACCCCTTGGCAACAACAAGTGTCTGATATCATGAACCAGGAAGTACCTGTGACAAAGCCGTGAAATTGTTGATCTTCACCATACTTGCCATGAGTCATGACAGTTATGTCCTTAATAGAGTAAAATTACAATATAGTGGAGAAGATCGTAAATGGCTCCATAGCGCCCCCTACAATATTTCAATCAATCAGCCCCGCCCACTACATTGACTGACATGGATATGATTCGGCACAGTTTTAGAACCTTCCAGTACCTTCAAAAAAGTCTCTTGGACATATGGGCTAAATCAAACAGGAAGTCAGCCATTTTGAAAAAGGTGACATATTTGGGGTAATTTCTGTCATTTTCTTTGCCATGCATTTTGAGCAACTCCTCCCAAAAAATTTCATCCAACTTTAACCCAAATGAGTCAGGATGCTCAAGAGACATGTGTGATTAAAAGTTGTGCTATTTCTTTTAATAGGGGATATCGTTTAGGAGAGGCGGGGCAGCAAAGCAGATGTGATGCAACGAAAAGGAAAACTGACATAACTCCCACAACAAACAACCAACCTGCACCAAATTTGCTACAGATGATGTCAGTCATATCCTTCACATTTCTGTATGTCAATAATTAGATGATAAGTTAGCCCCGCCCCTTGGTGAAAGGAAGTGACCCTTCATAAGGCCTAAATGGCCTGAGGTGCAGTCTGGCTGCACTTTAGGTTGAGAGAGGCATGGGAAGGATGTTGCCAGGGGAGGCGGTGGCATGATGCCGAGCGGCGCCATGGTGCGAGGGCCTATATCACCGCTTGCGGTTTTAATTATTATTATTATTTTTATTCGGACACTTCGCGTGCTTTTTTGGAGGCCTGAACGTGCTCGAAAACTCACCAAATTTTGCGTACCCCCCCAAGGGAATACGAAAAATTTGATATTTTGAGGTGCTCCAGAATGTTTGGGCGAAACTGAATGAGAGCGCCACCTATTTAAGGTGCCCCGCCACTGCATGTCATTAATCTTTATGAAAATTCATACACATGATCTACATGACAGGGCAAACAAAAAATCCTCTTAATGTCATGGTGAAATGTCGACAGGAAGGCGGCCATTTTAGGTCAAAGTCAATATTTTGGCGTTTTAGCACCTCGCATTTTAACGAACTCGTCCTAGAGCTTTTATCCCACTGAGCCACAAATTGCTGAGGATGTTCAGGAGGCATGTGTGATTAAATGTTGTGTTATTTCTTCTAATAGGAGACTTAGTTTACGAGGGGCGGGGCCTCAAAGTTTGATGTCTCGCCATGAAAAATTAAACGGATATAACTCCCACATAAAGCAACATTTCTGCACCAAATTTGCTAGATATGGTGACAGTCCTCTCCTACAGAGTTCTATATGTCAATATTTTGATTATGAAATAGCCACGCCCCCTGGAGGTCAAAAGTGTTGTTTTTTGCTCACACACCCATAACTCTGGCTTGGTGGACACCACATGGCCCAAATTCACTCAGGCATCGCAAAACATGTTGGTGAAGAGATCTGATAAAGGACGTTTCTCTACGCTGCACGGCGTGCCCGTGACGCCATGGCGAAGTTCCATGCGGCGGCGTGACATCATAAATCACTATAAAATTCTCAATTTTGATCTGATCACCCTAAAACTTATAGGGGTTAATAAGGGATCAGTCCTGAACAGATTAATGTGACCATTGCTGGTGTAGACCTAAGCCCCGCCCACTTACAACAGGAAGTGGTTTTTTCCACGTTTGAGGGTCATGCTTCTAAGCAAATGGTCCAAAACACTTGAGCCTCCTCCAAAACATGTCAAACCCATTCATGATGCCACAATAAAAACCTCAAGTTGCTACGCTAAACGGGACATGGCGAATGGCGGTCCAACGCCATGAAACAGGAAGTACCTGTGACCAAGCCATGGAACCTTGGACCGCCACCAAACTTGCCATGACTGATGACAGTAAGGCCCTGAACTAAGCCCCATTGAAACATTAAGGAATAAATGGAGCATGTCTCCATAGCGCCCCCTACAATATTTCAATCAATCAGCCCCGCCCACTACATTGATCGACATGGATAAAATTCAGCACAGTTGGAGAACCTGCCAGTACCTTCAGAAAAGTCTCTTGGAAATATGGGCTAAATTCAACAGGAAGTCGGCCATTTTGAAAAAGGTGCCATTTTTGGGGTCATTTCTTTGCCATGCATTTTAAACAACTCCTCCTAGGGATATTGTCCAACTGACACCCAACTTGCACAGGATGCTCAGGAGGCATGTGTGATTTAAAGTTGTGTTATTTCTTCTAATAGAAGATTTAGTTTAGGAGGGGCGGGCCCTCAAAGTTTGATGTCTCATTAACAAAGACTTATTGCTAAAACTCCCACATAAAACAACATATCAGCACAGGAATCGACACATTTGATGCCAGTCCCATGATGAACAAAATCTGCAATGCAATAATGGGACTATGAATTAGCCCCACCCCTTGGCAACAACAAGTGTCTGATATCATGAACCAGGAAGTACCTGTAACAAAGCCATGAAACCTTTGATCTTCACCATACTTGCCATGAGTCATGAAAGTTATGCCCTTAATAGAGTAAAATTACAATATAGTGGAGAAGATAGTAAATGGCTCCATAGCGCCCCCTACAATATTTTAATTAATCAGCCCCGCCCACTACATTGACTGACATGGATATGATTCGGGAAACTTGTAGACGCTCCCAGTACCTTCAAAAAAGTCTCTTGGACATATGGGCTAAATCCAACAGGAAGTCGGCCATTTTGAAAAAGGTGCCATTTTTGGGGTCATTTCTGTCATTTTCTTTGCCATGCATTTGGAGGAACTTGTCCTAAGAATTTTGTCCAACTTTAACCCAAATGAGTCAGGATGCTCAAGAGGCATGTGTGATTAAAAGTTGTGCTATTTCTTTTAATAGGGGATATCGTTTAGGAGAGGCGGGGCAGCAAAGCAGATGTGATGCAATGAAAAGGAAAACTGACATAACTCCCACAAAAAACAACCAACCTGCACCAAATTTGCTACAGATGATGCCAGTCATATCCTTCACATTTCTGTATGTCAATAATTAGATTATAAATTAGCCCCGCCCCTTGGTGACAGGAAGTGACCGTTCATAAGGTCTAAATGGCCTGAAGTGCAGTCTGGCTGCACTTTAGGTTGAGAGAGGCATGGGAAGGATGTTGGCAGGGGAGGCGGTGGCATTATGCCGAGCGGCGCCATGGTGCGAGGGCCTATATCACCGCTTGCGGTTTTAATTATTATTATTATTTTTATTCGGACACTTCGCGTGCTTTTTTGGAGGCCTGAACGTGCTCGAAAACTCACCAAATTTTGCGTACCCCCCCAAGGGAATACGAAAAATTTGATATTTTGAGGTGCTCCAGAATGTTTGGGCGAAACTGAACGTGAGCGCCACCTATTTTAGGTGCCCCGCCACTGCATGTTGTTAATCTTTATGAAAATTCATACACATGATCTACATGGTAGGGCGAACAAAAAATCCTCTTAATGTCATGGTGAAATGTCAACAGGAAGGCGGCCATTTTAGGTCAAAGTCAATATTTTGGCGTTTTAGCACCTCGCATTTTAACGAACTCGTCCTAGAGCTTTTATCCCACTGAGCCACAAATTGCTGAGGATGTTCAGGAGGCATGTGTGATTAAATGTTGTGTTATTTCTTCTAATAGGAGACTTAGTTTACGAGGGGCGGGACCTCAAAGTTTGATGTCTCGCCATGAAAAATTAAACAGCTATAACTCCCACATAAAGCAACATTTCTGCACCAAATTTGCTAGATATGATGGCAGTCCCCTCCTACAGAGTTCTATATGTCAATATTTTGATTATGAAATAGCCACGCCCCCTGGAGGTCAAAAGTGTTGTTTTTTGCTCACACACCCATAACTCTGGCTTGGTGGACACCACATGGCCCAAATTCACTCAGGCATCACAAAACATGTTGGTGAAGAGATCTGATAAAGGACGTTGCTCTACGCTGCACGGCGTGCCCGTGACGCCATGGCGAAGTTCCATGCGGCGGCGTGACATCATAAATCACTATAAAATTGTCAATTTTGATCTGATC
Source organism: Telmatherina bonti (assembly GCF_933228915.1). Lineage (NCBI taxonomy): Eukaryota > Metazoa > Chordata > Actinopteri > Atheriniformes > Telmatherinidae > Telmatherina > Telmatherina bonti. The sequence goes on from NC_136624.1 coordinate 8,765,829, forward strand.
ACCCTAAAACTTATAGGGATTAATAAGGGATCAATCCTGAACAGATTACTGTGACCATTGCTGGTCTAGACCTAAGCTCCGCCCACTTACAACAGGAAGTGTTTTTTTCCACGTTTGAGGGTCATGCTTCTAAGCAAATGGTCCCAAACACTTGAGACTCCTCCAAAACATGTCAAACCCTTTCATGATGCCACAATAAAAACCTCAAGTCGCTACGCTAAACGGGACATGGCGAATGGCGGTCCAACGCCATGAAACAGGAAGTACCTGTGACCAAGCCATGGAACCTTGGACCGCCACCAAACTTGCCGTGACTGATGACAGTAAGGCCCTGAACTAAGCCCCATTGAAACATTATGGAATAAATGGAGCATGTCTCCATAGCGCCCCCTACAAAATTTCAATCAATCAGCCCCGCCCACTACATGGACCGACATGGATAAAATTCAGCACAGTTGGAGAAACTTCCAGTACCTTCAAAAAAGTCTCTTGGACATATGGGCTAAATTCAACAGGAAGTCGGCCATTTTGAAAAAGGTGCCATTTTTGGGGTCATTTCTTTGCCATGCATTTTAAACAACTCCTAGGGATATTGTCCAACTGACACCCAACTTGCACAGGATGCTCAGGAGGCATGTGTGATTTAAAGTTGTGTTATTTCTTCTAATAGAAGATTTAGTTTAGGAGGGGCGGGCCCTCAAAGTTTGATGTCTCATTAACAAAGACTTATTGCTAAAACTCCCACATAAAACAACATATCAGCACAGGAATCGACACATTTGATGCCAGTCCCATGATGAACAAAATCTGCAATGCAATAATATGACTCTGAACTAGCCCCACCCCTTGGCAACAACAAGTGTCTGATATCATGAACCAGGAAGTACCTGTAACAAAGCCACGAAATTGTTGATCTTCACCATACTTGCCATGAGTCATGACAGTTATGTCCTTAATAGAGTAAAATTACAATATAGTGGAAAAGATAGTAAGTGGCTCCATAGCGCCCCCTACAATATTTCAATCAATCAGCCCCGCCCACTACATTGACTGACAAGGATATGATTCGGCACAGTTGTAGAACCTTCCAGTACCTTCAAAAAAGTCTCTTGGACATATGGGCTAAATCCAACAGGAAGTCGGCCATTTTGAAAAAGGTGCCATTTTCGGGGTCATTTCTGTCATTTGCTTTGCCATGCATTTTGAGGAAGTCCTGCTAAGAATTTTATCTAACTTTAACGAAAATGATTCAGGATGCTCAAGAGGCATGTGTGATTAAAAGTTGGGTTATTTCTTTTAATAGGGGATATCGTTTAGGAGAGGCGGGGCAGCAAAGCAGATGTGATGCAATTAAAAGGAAAACTGACATAACTCCCACAAAAAACAACCAACCTGCACCAAATTTGCTACAGATGTCAGTCATATCCTTCACATTTGTGCATGTCAATAATTAGATGATAAGTTAGCCCCGCCCCTTGGTGACAGCAAGTGACCCTTAATAAGGCCTAAATGGCCTGAAGTGCAGTCTGGCTACACTTTAGGTTGAGAGAGACATGGGAAGGATGTTGGCAGGGGAGGCGGTGGCATTATGCCGAGCGGCGCCATGGTGCGAGGGCCTATATCACCGCTTGCGGTTTTAATTAGGCCCGAGCACCTTGGCGGTGCGAAGGCCTATTGTAATTGCAGTGTTTATTATTATTATTATTATTATTATTATTATTATTAGGCCCGAGCACCTTGGCGGTGCGAAGGCCTATTGTAATTGCAGCGTTTATTATTATTATTATTATTATTATTATTATTATTATTATTCTCCTAATAAATGAATTGCTTTTTTGGAGGCCTGAACATGCTCAAAAACTCACCAAATTTTGCGTACCCCCCCAAGGGAATGCGAAAAATTTGATATTTTGAGGTGCTCCAGAATGTTTGGGCGAAACTGAATGAGAGCGCCACCTATTTTAGGTGCCCCGCCACTGCATGTCATTAATCTTTATGAAAATTCATACACATGATCTACATGCTAGGGCGAGCAAAAAATCCTCTTAATGTCATGGTGAAATGTCGACAGGAAGGCGGCCATTTTAGGTCAAAGTCAATATTTTGGCGTTTTAGCACCTCGCATTTTAACGAACTCGTCCTAGAGCTTTTATCCCACTGAGCCACAAATTGCTGAGGATGTTCAGGAGGCATGTGTGATTAAATGTTGTGTTATTTCTTCTAATAGGAGACTTAGTTTACGAGGGGCGGGGCCTCAAAGTTTGATGTCTCGCCAGGAAAAATTAAACGGATATAACTCCCACATAAAGCAACATTTCTGCACCAAATTTGCTAGATATGATGGCAGTCCGCTCCTACAGAGTTCTATATATCAATATTTTGATTATGAAATAGCCACGCCCCCTGGAGGTCAAAAGTGTTGTTTTTTGCTCACACACCCATAACTCTGGCTTGGTAGACACCACATGGCCCAAATTCACTCAGGCATCACAAAACATGTTGGTGAAGAGATCTGATAAAGGACGTTGCTCTACGCTGCACGGCGTGCCCGTGACGCCATGGCGAAGTTCCATGCGGCGGCGTGACATCATAAATCACTATAAAATTGTCAATTTTGATCTGATCACCCTAAACCTTATAGGGATTAATAAGGGATCAGTCCTGAACAGATTAATGTGACCATTGCTGGTGTAGACCTAAGCCCCGCCCACTTACAATAGGAAGTGGTTTTTTCCACGTTTGAGGGTCATGCTTCTAAGCAAATGGTCCAAAACACTTGAGCCTCCTCCAAAACATGTCAAACCCTTTCATGATGCCACAATAAAAACCTCAAGTCGCTACGCTAAACGGGACATGGCGAATGGCGGTCCAACGCCATGAAACAGGAAGTACCTGTGACCAAGCCATGGAACCTTGGACCGCCACCATACTTGTCATGACTGATGACAGTAAGGTCCTGAACTAAGCCCCATTGAAACATTATGGACTAAATGGAGCATGTCTCCATAGCGCCCCCTACAAAATTTCAATCAATCAGCCCCGCCCACTACATGGACCGACATGAATAAAATTCAGCACAGTTGGAGAACCTGCCAGTACCTTCAAAAAAGTCTCTTGGACATATGGGCTAAATTCAACAGGAAGTCGGCCATTTTGAAAAAGGTGCCATTTTTGGGGTCATTTCTTTGCCATGCATTTTAAACAACTCCTCCTAGGGATATTGTCCAACTGACACCCAACTTGCACAGGATGCTCAGGAGGCATGTGTGATGTAAAGTTGTGTTATTTCTTCTAATAGAAGATTTAGTTTAGGAGGAGCGGGCCCTCAAAGTTTGATGTCTCATTAACAAAGACTTATTGCTAAAACTCCCACATAAAACAACATATCAGCACAGGAATCGACCCATTTGATGCCAGTCCCATGATGAACAAAATCTACAATGCAATAATATGACTATGAACTAGCCCCGCCCCTTGGCAACAACAAGTGTCTGATATCATGAACCAGGAAGTACCTGTAACAAAGCCATGAAATTGTTGATCTTCACCATACTTGCCATGAGTCATGACAGTTATGTACTTAATAGAATAAAATTACAACATAGTGGAAAAGATAGTAAATGGCTCCATAGCGCCCCCTACAATATTTCAATCAATCAGCCCCGCCCACTACATTGACTGACATGGATAAAATTCAGCACACTTATAGACCCTCCCAGTACCTTCAAAAAAGTCTCTTGGATATATGGGCTAAATCCAACAGGAAGTCGGCCATTTTGAAAAGGGTGCCATTTTTGGGGTCATTTCTGTCATTTTCTTTGCCATGCATTTTGAGGAACTTGTCCTAAGAATTTTGTCCAACTTTAACCCAAATGAGTCAGGATGCTCAAGAAGCATGTGTGATTAAAAGTTGTGCTATTTCTTTTAATAGGGGATATCGTTTAGGAGAGGCGGGGCAGCAAAGCAGATGTGATGCAATGAAAAGGAAAACAGACATAACTCCCACAAAAAACAACCAACCTGCACCAAATTTGCTACAGATGATGCCAGGCATATCCTTCACATTTGTGCATGTCAATAATTAGATGATAAGTTAGCCCCGCCCCTTGGTGACAGGAAGTGACCGTTCATAAGGCCTAAATGGCCTGAAGTGCAGTCTGGCTGCACTTTAGGTTGAGAGAGGCATGGGAAGGATGTTGCCAGGGGAGGCGGTGGCATTCTGCCGAGCGGCGCCATGGTGCGAGGGCCTATATCACCGCTTGCGGTTTTAATTATTATTATTATTTTTATTCGGACACTTCGCGTGCTTTTTTGGAGGCCTGAACGTGCTCGAAAACTCACCAAATTTTGCGTACCCCTCCAAGGGAATACGAAAAATTTGATATTTTGAGGTGCTCCAGAATGTTTGGGCGAAACTGAAGGAGAGCGCCACCTATTTTAGGTGCCCCGCCACTGCATGTCGTTAATCTTTATGAAAATTCATACACATGATCTACATGCTAGGGCGAACAAAAAATCCTCTTAATGTCATGGTGAAATGTCGACAGGAAGGCGGCCATTTTAGGTCAAAGTCAATATTTTGCCGTTTTAGCACCTCGCATTTTAACGAACTCGTCCTAGAGCTTTTATCCCACTGAGCCAAAAATTGCTCAGGATGTTCAGGAGGCATGTGTGATTAAATGTTGTGTTATTTCTTCTAATAGGAGACTTAGTTTACGAGGGGCGGGGCCTCAAAGTTTGATGTCTCGCCATGAAAAATTAAACGGATATAACTCCCACATAAAGCAACATTTCTGCACCAAATTTGCTAGATATGATGGCAGTCCCCTCCTACAGAGTTCTATATGTCAATATTTTGATTATGAAATAGCCACGCCCCCTGGAGGTCAAAAGTGTTTTTTTTTGCTCACACACCCATAACTCTGGCTTGGTGGACACCACATGGCCCAAATTCACTCAGGCATCACAAAACATGTTGGTGAAGAGATCTTATAAAGGACGTTGCTCTACGCTGCACGGCGTGCCCGTGACGCCATGGCGAAGTTCCATGCGGCGGCGTGACATCATAAATCACTATAAAACTCTCAATTTTGATCTGATCACCCTAAAATTTATAGGGATTAATAAGGGATCAGTCCTGAACAGATTAATGTGACCATTGCTGGTGTACACCTAAGCTCCGCCCACTTACAACAGGAAGTGGTTTTTTCCACGTTTGAGGGTCATGCTTCTAAGCAAATGGTCCCAAACACTTGAGACTCCTCCAAAACATGTCAAACCCTTTCATGATGCCACAATAAAAACCTCAAGTCGCTACGCTAAACGGGACATGGCGAATGGCGGTCCAACGCCATGAAACAGGAAGTACCTGTGGCCAAGCCATGGAACCTTGGACCGCCACCATACTTGCCATGACTGATGACAGTAAGGCCCTGAACTAAGCCCCATTGAAACATTATGGAATACATGGAGCATGTCTCCATAGCGCCCCCTACAAAATTTCAATCAATCAGCCCCGCCCACTACATGGACCGACATGGATAAAATTCAGCACAGTTGGAGAACCTTCCAGTACCTTCAAAAAAGTCTCTTGGACATATGGGCTAAATTCAACAGGAAGTCGGCCATTTTGAAAAAGGCGCCATATTTGGGGTCATTTCTTTGCCATGCATTTTAAACAACTCCTCCTAGGGATATTGTCCAACTGACACCCAACTTGCACAGGATGCTCAGGAGGCATGTGTGATTTAAAGTTGTGTTATTTCTTCTAATAGAAGATTTAGTTTAGGAGGGGCGGGCCCTCAAAGTTTTATGTCTTATTAACAAAGACTTATTGATAAAACTCCCACATAAAACAACATATCAGCACAGGAATCGCCACATTTGATGCCAGTCCCATGATGAACAAAATATACAATGCAATAATATGACTATGAATTAGCCCCACCCCTTGGCAACAAGAAGTGTCTGATATCATGAATCAGGAAGTACCTGTAACAAAGCCATGAAATTGTTGATCTTCACCATACTTGCCATGAGTCATGAAAGTTATGCCCTTAATAGAGTAAAATTAAAATATAGTGGAGAAGATGGTAAATGGCTCCATAGCGCCCCCTACAATATTTTAATTAATCAGCCCCGCCCACTACATTGACTGACATGGATATGATTCGGGAAACTTGTAGACCCTCCCAGTACCTTCAAAAAAGTCTCTTGGACATATGGGCTAAATTCAACAGGAAGTCAGCCATTTTGAAAAAGGTGCCATTTTTTGCACAGGATGCTCAGGAGGCATGTGTGATTTAAAGTTGTGTTATTTCTTCTAATAGAAGATTTAGTTTAGGAGGGGCGGGCCCTCAAAGTTTTATGTCTCATTAACAAAGACTTATTGATAAAACTCCCACATAAAACAACATATCAGCACAGGAATCGACACATTTGATGGCAGTCCCATGATGAACAAAATATGCAATGCAATAATGGGACTATGAATTAGCCCCACCCCTTGGCAACAAGAAGTGTCTGATATCATGAACCAGGAAGTACCTGTAACAAAGCCATGGAACCTTTCATCTTCACCATACTTGCCATGAGTCATGACAGTTATGTCCTTAATAAAATAAAATTACAATATAGTGGAAAATATAGTAAATGGCTCCATAGCGCCCCCTACAATATTTCAATCAATCAGCCCCGCCCACTACATTGACTGACATGGATAAAATTCAGCATACTTGTAGACCCTCCCAGTACCTTCAAAAAAGTCTCTTGGACATATGGGCTAAATCAAACAGGAAGTCGGCCATGTTGAAAAAGGTGCCATTTTTGGGGTCATTTCTGTCATTTTCTTTGCCATGCATTTTGAGAAGGTCCTCCTAAGAATTTTCTCCAACTGTAACCCAAATGAGTCAGGATGCTCAAGCTGCATATCTGATTAAAAGTTGTGTTATTTCTTTTAATAGGGGATATCATTTAGGAGAGGCGGGGCAGCAAAGCAGATGTGATGCAATGAAACGGAAAACTGACATAACTCCCACAAAAAACAACCAACCTGCACCAAAATTACCACAGATGATGCCAGTCATATCCTTCACATTTGTGCATGTCAATAATTAGATGATAAGTTAGCCCCGCCCCTTGGTGACAGGAAGTGACCCTTCATAAGGCCTAAATGGCGTGAAGTGCAGTCTGGCTGCACTTTAGGTTGAGAGAGGCATGGGAAGGATGTTGCCAGGGGAGGCGGTGGCATTATGCCGAGCGGCGCCATGGTGCGAGGGCCTATATCACCGCTTGCGGTTTTAATTAGGCCCGAGCACCTTGGCGGTGCGAAGGCCTATTGTAATTGCTGTGTTTATTATTATTATTATTAGGCCCGAGCACCTTGGCGGTGCGAAGGCCTATTGTAATTGCAGCGTTTATTATTATTATTATTATTATTATTATTATTATTCTCCTAATAAATGAATTGCTTTTTTGGAGGCCTGAACATGCTCAAAAACTCACCAAATTTTGCGTACCCCCCCAAGGGAATGCGAAAAATTTGATATTTTGAGGTGCTCCAGAAGGTTTGGGCGAAACTGAACGAGAGCGCCACCTATTTTAGGTGCCCCGCCACTGCATGTCATTAATCTTTATGAAAATGCATACACATGATCTACATGCTAGGGCGAACAAAAAATCCTCTTAATGTCATGGTGAAATGTCGACAGGAAGGCGGCCATTTTAGGTCAAAGTCAATATTTTGGCGTTTTAGCACCTCGCATTTTAACGAACTCGTCCTAGTGCTTTTATCCCACTGAGCCACAAATTGCTCAGGATGTTCAGGAGGCATGTGTGATTAAATGTTGTGTTTTTTCTTCTAATAGGAGACTTAGTTTACGAGGGGCGGGGCCTCAAAGTTTGATGTCTCGCCATGAAAAATTAAACGGATATAACTCCCACATAAAGCAACATTTCTGCACCAAATTTGCTAGATATGATGGCAGTCCCGTCCTACAGAGTTCTATATGTCAATATTTTGATTATGAAATAGCCACGCCCCCTGGAGGTCAAAAGTGTTGTTTTTTGCTCACACACCCATAACTCTGGCTTGGTGGACACCACATGGCCCAAATTCACTCAGGCATCACAAAACATGTTGGTGAAGAGATCTTATAAAGGACGTTGCTCTACGCTGCACGGCGTGCCCGTGACGCCATGGCGAAGTTCCATGCGGCGGCGTGACATCATAAATCACTATAAAATTGTCAATTTTGATCTGATCACCCTAAAACTTATAGGGATTAATAAGGGATCAGTCCTGAACAGATTACTGTGACCATTGCTGGTGTAGACCTAAACTCCGCCCACTTACAACAGGAAGTGTTTTTTTGCACGTTTGAGGATCATGCTTCTAAGCAAATGGTCCAAAACACTTGAGACTCCTCCAAAACATGTCAAACCCTTTCATGATGCCACAATACAAACCTCAAGTCGCTACGCTAAACGGGACATGGCGAATGGCGGTCCAACGCCATGAAACAGGAAGTACCTGTGACCAAGCCATGGAACCTTGGACCGCCACCATACTTGCCATGACTGATGACAGTAAGGCCCTGAACTAAGCCCCATTGAAACATTATGGAATACATGGAGCATGTCTCCATAGCGCCCCCTACAAAATTTCAATCAATCAGCCCCGCCCACTACATGGACCGACATGGATAAAATTCAGCACAGTTGGAGAACCTTCCAGTACCTTCAAAAAAGTCTCTTGGACATATGGGCTAAATTCAACAGGAAGTCGGCCATTTTGAAAAAGGTGCCATATTTGGGGTCATTTCTTTGCCATGCATTTTAAACAACTCCTCCTAGGGATATTGTCCAACTGACACCCAACTTGCACAGGATGCTCAGGAGGCATGTGTGATTTAAAGTTGTGTTATTTCTTCTAATAGAAGATTTAGTTTAGGAGGGGCGGGCCCTCAAAGTTTGATGTCTTATTAACAAAGACTTATTACTAAACCTCCCACATAAAACAACATATCAGCACAGGAATCGCCACATTTGATGCCAGTCCCATGATGAACAAAATATACAATGCAATAATGGGACTATGAATTAGCCCTACCCCTTGGCAACAACAAGTGTCTGATATCGTGAACCAGGAAGTACCTGTAACAAAGCCATGAAATTGTTGATCTTCACCATACTTGTCATGAGTCATGAAAGTTATGCCCTCAATAGAGTAAAATTACAATATAGTGGAGAAGATAGTAAATGGCTCCATAGCGCCCCCTACAATATTTTAATTAATTAGCCCCGCCCACTACATTGACTGACATGGTTATGATTCGGGAAACTTGTAGACGCTCCCAGTACCTTCCAAAAAGTCTCTTGGACATATGGGCTAAATCAAACAGGGAGTCGGCCATTTTGAAAAAGGTGCCATTTTTGGGGTCATTTCTGTCATTTTCTTTGCCATGCATTTTGAGGAACTTCTCCTAAGAATTTTGTCCAACTTTAACCCAAATGAGTCAGGATGCTCAAGAGGCATGTGTGATTAGAAGTTGTGCTATTTCTTTTAATAGGGGATATCATTTAGGAGAGGCGGGGCAGCAAAGCAGATGTGATGCAACAAAAAGAAAAACTGACATAAATCCCCCAAAAAACAACCAACCTGCACCAAATTTGCTACAGATGATGCCAGTCATATCCTTCACATTTGTGCATGTCAATAATTAGATGATAAGTTAGCCCCGCCCCTTGGTGACAGGAAGTGACCCTTCATAAAACCTAAATGGTCTGAAGTGCAGTCTGGCTGTACTTTAGATTGAGAGAGGCATGGGAAGGATGTTGCCAGGGGAGGCGGTTGCATTATGCCGAGCGGCGCCATGGTGCGAGGGCCTATATCACCGCTTGCGGTTTTAATTATTATTATTATTATTATTATTATTTTTATTCGGACACTTCGCGTGCTTTTTTGGAGGCCTGAACGTGCTCGAAAACTCACCAAATTTTGCGTACCCCCCCAAGGGAATACGAAAAATTTGATATTTTGAGGTGCTCCAGAATGTTTGAGCGAAACTGAAGGAGAGCGCCACCTATTTTAGGTGCCCCGCCACTGCATGTCGTTAATCTTTATGAAAATTCATACACATGATCTACATGCTAGGGCGAACAAAAAATCCTCTTAATGTCATGGTGAAATGTCCACAGGAAGGCGGCCATTTTAGGTCAAAGTCAATATTTTGGCGTTTTAGCACCTCGCATTTTAACGAACTCGTCCTAGAGCTTTTATCCCACTGAGCCACAAATTGCTCAGGATGTTCAGGAGACATGTGTGATTCAATGTTGTGTTATTTCTTCTAATAGGAGACTTAGTTTACGAGGGGCGGGGCCTCAAAGTTTGATGTCTCGCCATGAAAAATTAAACGGACATAACTCCCACATAAAGCAACATTTCGGCACCAAATTTGCTAGATATGATGGCAGTCCCCTCCTACAGAGTTGTATATGTCAATATTTTGATTATGAAATAGCCACGCCCCCTGGAGGTCAAAAGTGTTGTTTTTTGCTCACACACCCATAACTCTGGCTTGGTGGACACCACATGGCCCAAATTCACTCAGGCATCACAAAACATGTTGGTGAAGAGATCTGATAAAGGACGTTGCTCTACGCTGCACGGCATGTCCGTGACGCCATGGCGAAGTTCCATGCGGCGGCGTGACAACATAAATCACTATAAAATTGTCAATTTTGATCTGATCACCCTAAAACTTATAGGGATTAATAAGGGATCAGTCCTGAACAGATTAATGTGACCATTGCTGGTGTAGACCTAAGCCCCGCCCACTTACAACAGGAAGTGGTTTTTTCCACGTTTGAGGGTCATGCTTCTAAGCAAATGGTCCCAAACACTTGAGACTCCTCCAAAACATGTCAAACCCTTTCATGATGCCACAATAAAAACCTCAAGTCGCTACGCTAAACGGGACATGGCGAATGGCGGTCCAACGCCATGAAACAGGAAGTACCTGTGACCAAGCCATGGAACCTTGGACCGCCACCAAACTTGCCATGACTGATGACAGTAAGGCCCTGAACTAAGCCCCATTGAAACATTATGGAATAAATGGAGTATGCCTCCATAGCGCCCCCTACAAAATTTCAATCAATCAGCCCCGCCCACTACATGGACCGACATGGATAAAATTCAGCACAGTTGGAGAACCTGCCAGTACCTTCAAAAAAGTCTCTTGGACATATGGGCCAAAACCAACAGGAAGTCGGCCATTTTGAAAAAGGTGCCATTTTTGGGGTCATTTCTTTGCCATGCATTTTAAACAACTCCTCCTAGGGATATTGTCCAACTGACACCCAACTTGCACAGGATGCTCAGGAGGCATGTGTGATTTAAAGTTGTGTTATTTCTTCTAATAGAAGATTTAGTTTAGGAGGGGCGGGCCCTCAAAGTTTGATGTCTCATTAACAAAGACTTATTGCTAAAACTCCCACATAAAACAACATATCAGCACAGGAATCGACACATTTGATGGCAGTCCCATGATGAACAAAATATACAATGCAATAATATGACTATGAATTAGCCCCACCCCTTGGCAACAACAAGTGTCTGATATCATGAACCAGGAAGTACCTGTAACAAAGCCATGGAACCTTTCATCTTCACCATACTTGCCATGAGTCATGACAGCTATGTCCTTAATAAAATAAAATTACAATATAGTGGAAAATATTGTAAATGGCTCCATAGCGCCCCCTACAATATTTCAATCAATCAGCCCCGCCCACTACATTGACTGACATGGATAAAATTCAGCATACTTGTAGACCCTCCCAGTACCTTCAAAAAAGTCTCTTGGACATATGGGCTAAATCAAACAGGAAGTCGGCCAAGTTGAAAAAGGTGCCATTTTTGGGGTCATTTCTGTCATTTTCTTTGCCATGCATTTTGAGAAGGTCCTCCTAAGAATTTTCTCCAACTATAACCCAAATGAGTCAGGATGCTCAAGCTGCATATCTGATTAAAAGTTGTGTTATTTCTTTTAATAGGGGATATCGTTTAGGAGAGGTGGGGCAGCGAAGCAGATGTGATCCAATGAAAAGGAAAACTGACATAACTCCCACAAAAAACAACCAACCATATTGATAGACATGTATGTACAGATGAACATGCAGGTCCATCTGAAGGAATTATTAATTATGTGAATCAGTTTCATATGTGTTTTCTTGTTTAGAAGCAGACTGATTGCTCTTTGATTTATAGACATTTGTTCGGATTCTTGGATAGAGTGGTATTGGATCAGCTCTGTTGATGGATTGATTAAAACATCCAGTGCGGCTAATACTTACAACAATAAGTTACTGAAAACTATATTTATGTAAATGATGTTAACAGTTTTTAACAAATGTCACAGGCATGTTAATAAGCATAATGAATTAAAACTAAACTTGAAGCATTTATGTATTATTCCTCCCTGTTGCTCTTTGTCTGTACTGTGGGGGATTACATGAAAAAGAAAAAATCTGAGGCTTTGGTTCTGAGAATGAGCAGCTAATTCTTGTTTTGAATAAAGTAAAAATAATGTAACATCCATTTATGGAAAACTGGTGGGATTTTTTTTTCAATTTCATTAAACACTGTGGCATATTTGATCCACTTTTAGATTATTTTTTTCAATTTATTGAAGCCAGAGTATGTAAGATTTCAAAGCGATTCTTTCCAACACTAGGTGGCAAACACCATGTAGTGAGCAAAACCACACAACTGCTACCTCTACAAACCACCACAGGGCGGAAGTAGTGAGCTAAACTTGCTCCTCACCCCTCCCATCCTCTAAATACAGCGGAACCGTCACCGTCCACAAGACTCAAAGTTTATTTACAAACTGTGTGATGACATCCAGTATTTCAGCTCCACATGAACTGGTAAGTAACTGTTAACACAACAGCCTCTTCGTCATGCTGAAAATGATACTCTCTTATGGTGTTTTTTTTGCAAAGTAGTACGTAAAAATGACAATATCGCGTATGGAATAAACGGTGGTACTAAGAAGAGGCTAAGCTACATGCTAAGCTAGCTATAGTTGTTAGGCTAATTCTAACTTTATTAATATTTCTGCATATATTCAGCTGATGTTAGACTGAATCAGCCTAACACAGGCAGTCAGACACTGACATAATGCAGAATTTACATGTTTGAATGTTGTTACAGCGATGATCCGTGTACACACTTGTTTTCAGTGATGAATATGACATGTTAAGGTTGCCAGGAAGGCCGAGGCAGGGCTGGTGGACGGTCCGAGGACAAGCGGGTCAGTCTGAGGAAGACGAGCTGCAGCTTCCAGAGATATGACTGGCTAGCTGTAGTACAGGTAAAATGCAGTTTCATGTTCACTGTTTTGTCTCAAGATATTAATGATAAAAAAAACATTTATTACAGGAATTCCACAGTATTCCAATAACCAACAATGGTAAACGAGGCTGAAGTTAGCTTCCGATTCGCAATATGTGTAAAGGGCAATTCCACTGAATTTTTCGGAAACACCACATTAGACCAGGTCCTGACAAAAAACTACAACACTTGGACTCTTAAAACCTGGGTTAAAATATTCCACATACTATGCAGATTCAATAAAACATAGTGTCTGATTTGTGAAATCTTTATTCTATTTGTGAAAATGCAAATAAGGGTCATTTCATGACTTTTTTGGCATCTGGACCACATTACATCAGGTCCTGACAAAAAACTAAAACACTTAGACTCTTCAAATGTGGGCTAAAATATTCCACATACTATACCAGTTTTTTGTCAGTACCTGGTCTAATGTGGTGGTGTTTCCAAAAAATTCAGTGTAATTGCCCTTTACACATATTGCAGCCATAAGCTGCGGATCGGAAGCTAACTTCAGCCTCGTCAATGGTAACTGTTTTATGTATTATTTGTTGTTGTAACATAAATGTAATTTTATATTTGAGCTTGTTACCTACTGCTCTGTCTTCCATATGTTACTTGTTGCTTTGGCATCCAGACATTAGTTTTAGATATTACAGTAATATATTAACTTAGTCTCTGAACAAAGTTGGTAGACACAGACCTTCACTAAAAAATCTGATCTTTCACTTTTCACTTTGTTTTCCATCAGTTAGTAAAATGTGGCTCTATTTATCTAACCAATCTTTTGTATAATTTTGCAGAGACGTCTTGATGACATAAATGTGAAGGACCTAAGAAGACTCACATCCCAGCTCCTCAGAAGGAAACAAGGCTTGATTCCCAGTTGCTGTGTGGCTACTGAAGAGCAGTTTCCTGATCTGCACAGACACAACATTGGTTTTGTTTTTGGTGTTTGATTCTTTTTTTTTTTTTTTTTCTAGTAAACCACAATTTAATAGCATTTCTGTGGAATCTATTGTTTACATGTTCGTTGATTGTATTGTTTCTTACTTATAACTTTGTGTTACTAATTAAGTAATTTGAGCTACTTTGTACACTTTGAAGCGTTTTTAAAATAAAGAAATTTAAATGCTTTTCCCCATTTATTCAATACATTCAAGTCATCTAAATAACTGCAGTAGGATGTGATCATACAGGAACAAGATAAAAGTTTATTACAATTTATGACTGTAATAAATACAGATCTAACAGTGTATAAACACAGCACAAATCCCACAGAGAAAAGTCTATGATCCACAAACAGAAGACACAACTATATACAAAAGATCAACCAACCTGCACCAAATTCACTACAGATGATGCCAGTCATATTCTTCACATTTGTGCATGTCAATAATTAGATGATAAGTTAGCCCCGCCCCTTGGTGACAGGAAGTGACCGTTCATAAGGCCTAAATGGCCTGAAGTGCAGTCTGGCTGCACTTTAGGTTGAGAGAGGCATGGGAAGGATGTTGCCAGGGGAGGCGGTGGCATTATGCCGAGCGGCGCCATGGTGCGAGGGCCTATATCACCGCTTGCGGTTTTAATTATTAGGCCCGAGCACCTTGGCGGTGCGAAGGCCTATTGTAATTGCAGCGTTTATTATTATTATTATTATTATTATTATTCTCCTAATAAATGAATTGCTTTTTTGGAGGCCTGAACATGCTCAAAAACTCACCAAATTTTGCGTACCCCCCCAAGGGAATGCGAAAAATTTGATATTTTGAGGTGCTCCAGAATGTTTGGGCGAAACTGAACGAGAGCGCCACCTATTTTAGGTGCCCCGCCACTGCATGTCATTAATCTTCATGAAAATTCATACACATGATCTACATGCTAGGGCGAACAAAAAATCCTCTTAATGTCATGGTGAAATGTCGACAGGAAGGCGGCCATTTTAGGTCAAAGTCAATATTTTGGCGTTTTAGCACCTCGCATTTTAACGAACTCGTCCTAGGGCTTTTATCCCACTGAGCCACAAATTGCTCAGGATGTTCAGGAGGCATGTGTGATTAAATGTTGTGTTATTTCTTCTAATAGGAGACTTAGTTTACGAGGGGCGGGGCCTCAAAGTTTGATGTCTCGCCATGAAAAATTAAACGGATATAACTCCCACATAAAGCAACATTTCTGCACCAAATTTGCTAGATATGATGGCAGTCCCCTCCTACAGAGTTCTATATGTCAATATTTTGATTATGAAATAGCCACGCCCCCTGGAGGTCAAAAGTGTTGTTTTTTGCTCACACACCCATAACTCTGGCTTGGTGGACACCACATGGCCCAAATTCACTCAGGCATCACAAAACATGTTGGTGAAGAGATCTTATAAAGGACGTTGCTCTACGCTGCACGGCGTGCCCGTGACGCCATGGCAAAGTTCCATGCGGCGGCGTGACATCATAAATCACTATAAAATTGTCAATTTTGATCTGATCACCCTAAAACTTATAGGGATTAATAAGGGATCAGTCCTGAACAGATTAATGTGACCATTGCTGGTGTAGACCTAAACTCCGCCCACTTACAACAGGAAGTGTTTTTTTGCACGTTTGAGGGTCATGCTTCTAAGCAAATGGTCCCAAACACTTGAGCCTCCTCCAAAACATGTCAAACCCTTTCATGATGCCACAATAAAAACCTCAAGTCGCTACGCTAAACGGGACATGGCGAATGGCGGTCCAACGCCATGAAACAGGAAGTACCTGTGACCAAGCCATGGAACCTTGGACCGCAACCATACTTGCCATGACTGATGACAGTAAGGCCCTGAACTAAGCCCCATTGAAACATAATGGAATACATGGAGCATGTCTCTATAGCGCCCCCTACAAAATTTCAATCAATCAGCCCCGCCCACTACATGGACCGACATGGATAAAATTCAGCACAGTTGGAGAACCTTCCAGTACCTTCAAAAAAGTCTCTTGGACATATGGGCTAAATTCAACAGGAAGTCGGCCATTTTGAAAAAGGCGCCATTTTTGGGGTCATTTCTTTGCCATGCATTTTAAACAACTCCTCCTAGGGATATTGTCCAACTGACACCCAACTTGCACAGGATCCTCAGGAGGCATGTGTGATTTAAAGTTGTGTTATTTCTTCTAATAGAAGATTTAGTTTAGGAGGGGCGGGCCCTCAAAGTTTGATGTCTTATTAACAAAGACTTATTGCTAAACCTCCCACATAAAACAACATATCAGCACAGGAATCGCCACATTTGATGCCAGTCCCATGATGAACAAAATATACAATGCAATAATGGGACTATGAATTAGCCCCACCCCTTGGCAACAACAAGTGTCTGATATCGTGAACCAGGAAGTACCTGTAACAAAGCCATGAAACCTTTGATCTTCACCATACTTGCCATGACTTATGACAGTAAAGTCCTTAATAGAGTAAAATTACAATATAGTGGAGAAGATAGTAAATGGCTCCATAGCGCCCCCTACAATATTTTAATTAATTAGCCCCGCCCACTACATTGACTGACATGGTTATGATTCGGGAAACTTGTAGACGCTCCCAGTACCTTCAAAAAAGTCTCTTGGACATATGGGCTAAATCAAACAGGGAGTCGGCCATTTTGAAAAAGGTGCCATTTTTGGGGTCATTTCTGTCATTTTCTTTGCCATGCATTTTGAGGAACTTCTCCTAAGAATTTTGTCCAACTTTAACCCAAATGAGTCAGGATGCTCAAGAGGCATGTGTGATTAGAAGTTGTGCCATTTCTTTTAATAGGGGATATCGTTTAGGAGAGGCGGGGCAGCAAAGCAGATGTGATGCAATGAAAAGGAAACTGACATAAATCCCCCAAAAAACAACCAACCTGCACCAAATTTGCTACAGATGATGCCAGTCATATCCTTCACATTTGTGCATGTCAATAATTAGATGATAAGTTAGCCCCGCCCCTTGGTGACAGGAAGTGACCCTTCATAAAACCTAAATGGTCTGAAGTGCAGTCTGGCTGCACTTTAGGTTGAGAGAGGCATGGGAAGGATGTTGCCAGGGGAGGCGGTGGCATGATGCCGAGCGGCGCCATGGTGCGAGGGCCTATATCACCGCCTGCGGTTTTAATTATTATTATTATTATTATTTTTATTCGGACACTTCGCGTGCTTTTTTGGAGGCCTGAACGTGCTCGAAAACTCACCAAATTTTGTGTACCCCCCCAAGGGAATACGAAAAATTTGATATTTTGAGGTGCCCCAGAATGTTTGGGCGAAACTGAACGAGAGCGCCACCTATTTTAGGTGCCCCGCCACTGCATGTCGTTAATCTTTATGAAAATTCATACACATGATCTACATGCTAGGGCGAAGAAAAAATCCTCTTAATGTCATGGTGAAATGTCGACAGGAAGGCGGCCATTTTAGGTCAAAGTCAATATTTTGGCGTTTTAGCACCTTGCATTTTAACGAACTCGTCCTAGGGCTTTTATCCCACTGAGCCACAAATTGCTCAGGATGTTCAGGAGACATGTGTGATTAAATGTTGTGTTATTTCTTCTAATAGGAGACTTAGTTTACGAGGGGCGGGGCCTCAAAGTTTGATGTCTCGCCATGAAAAATTAAACAGCTATAACTCCCACATAAGGCAACATTTCTGCACCAAATTTGCTAGATATGATGGCAGTCCCCTCCTACAGAGTTCTATATGCCAATATTTTGATTATGAAATAGCCACGCCCCCTGGAGGTCAAAAGTGTTGTTTTTTGCTCACACACCCATAACTCTGGCTTGGTGGACACCACATGGCCCAAATTCACTCAGGCATCACAAAACATGTTGGTGAAGAGATCTGATAAAGGACGTTGCTCTACGCCGCACGGCGTGCCCGTGACGCCATGGCAAAGTTCCATGCGGCGGCGTGACATCAAAAATCACTATAAAATTGTCAATTTTGATCTGATCACCCTAAAACTTATAGGGATTAATAAGGGATCAGTCCTGAACAGATTCATGTGACCATTGCTGGTGTAGACCTAAGCCCCGCCCACTTACAACAGGAAGTGTTTTTTTCCACGTTTGAGGGTCATGCTTCTAAGCAAATGGTCCCAAACACTTGAGCCTCCTCCAAAACATGTCAAACCCTTTCATGATGCCACAATAAAAACCTCAAGTCGCTACGCTAAACGGGACATGGCGAATGGCGGTCCAACGCCATGAAACAGGAAGTACCTGTGACCAAGCCATGGAACCTTGGACCGCCACCATACTTGCCATGACTGATGACAGTAAGGCCCTGAACTAAGCCCCATTGAAACATTATGGAATACATGGAGCATGTCTCCATAGCGCCCCCTACAAAATTTCAATCAATCAGCCCCGCCCACTACATGGACCGACATGAATAAAATTCAGCACAGTTGGAGAACCTTCCAGTACCTTCAAAAAAGTCTCTTGGACATATGGGCTAAATTCAACAGGAAGTCGGCCATTTTGAAAAAGGTGCCATTTTTGGGGTCATTTCTTTGCCATGCATTTTAAACAACTCCTCCTAGGGATATTGTCCAACTGACACCCAACTTGCACAGGATGCTCAGGAGGCATGTGTGATTTAAAGTTGTGTTATTTCTTCTAATAGAAGATTTAGTTTAGGAGGGGCGGGCCCTCAAAGTTTTATGTCTTATTAACAAAGACTTATTGATAAAACTCCCACATAAAACAACATATCAGCACAGGAATCGACACATTTGATGCCAGTCCCATGATGAACAAAATCTACAATGCAATAATATGACTCTGAAGTAGCCCCACCCCTTGGCAACAACAAGTGTCTGATATCATGAACCAGGAAGTACCTGTAACAAAGCCATGAAATTGTTGATCTTCACCATACTTGCCATGAGTCATGACAGTTATGTCCTTAATAGAGTAAAATTAAAATGTAGTGGAAGAGATGGTAAATGGATCCATAGCGCCCCCTACAATATTTTAATCGTTTAGCCCCTCCCACTACATTGACTGACATGGATAAAATTAAGCACACTTGTAGAAGCTTCCAGTACCTTCAAATAAGTCTCTTGGACATATGGGCTAAATCAAACAGGAAGTCGGCCATTTTGAAAAAGGTGCCATTTTTGGGGTCATTTCTGTCATTTTTTTTTGCCATGCATTTTGAGGAAGTCCTGCTAAGATTTTTATCTAACTTTAACCCAAATGAGTCAGGATGCTCAAGAGGCATGTGTGATTAAAAATTGTGCTATTTCTTTTAATAGGGGATATCGTTTAGGAGAGGCGGGGCAGCAAAGCAGATGTGATGCAATGAAAAGGAAAACTGACATAACTCCCACAAAAAACAACCAACCTGCACCAAATTCACTACAGATGATGCCAGGCATATCCTTTACATTTCTGTATGTCAATAATTTGATTATAAATTAGCCCCGCCCCTTGGCGACAGGAACTGACCGTTCATAAGGCCTAAACGGCCTGAAGTGCAGTTTGGCTGCACTTTAGATTGAGAGAGGCATGGGAAGGATGTTGCCAGGGGAGGCGGTGGCAT
The DNA here is from genome assembly GCF_933228915.1 of Telmatherina bonti. Lineage (NCBI taxonomy): Eukaryota > Metazoa > Chordata > Actinopteri > Atheriniformes > Telmatherinidae > Telmatherina > Telmatherina bonti. Next base: position 8,785,786 of record NC_136624.1, read on the forward strand.
TATGCCGAGCGGCGCCATGGTGCGAGGGCCTATATCACCGCTTGCGGTTTTAATTAGGCCCGAGCACCTTGGCGGTGCGAAGGCCTATTGTAATTGCAGTGTTTATTATTATTATTATTATTATTAGGCCCGAGCACCTTGGCGGTGCGAAGGCCTATTGTAATTGCAGTGTTTATTATTATTATTATTATTATTATTATTATTATTATTATTATTATTATTATTTTTATTCGGACACTTCGCGTGCTTTTTTGGAGGCCTGAACGTGCTCGAAAACTCACCAAATTTTGCGTACCCCCCCAAAGGAATACGAAAAATTTGATATTTTGAGGTGCTCCAGAATGTTTGGGCGAAACTGAACGAGAGCGCCACCTATTTTAGGTGCCCCGCCACTGCATGTTGTTAATCTTTATGAAAATTCATACACATGATCTACATGCAAGGGCGAACAAAAAATCCTCTTAATGTCATGGTGAAATGTCGACAGGAAGGCGGCCATTTTAGGTCAAAGTCAATATTTTGGCGTTTTAGCACCTCGCATTTTAACGAACTCGTCCTAGGGCTTTTATCCCACTGAGCCACAAATTGCTGAGGATGTTCAGGAGACATGTGTGATTAAATGTTGTGTTATTTCTTCTAATAGGAGACTTAGTTTACAAGGGGCGGGGCCTCAAAGTTTGATGTCTCGCCATGAAAAATTAAACGGATATAACTCCCACATAAAGCAACATTTCTGCACCAAATTTGCTAGATATGATGGCAGTCCCCTCCTACAGAGTTCTATATGTCAATATTTTGATTATGAAATAGCCACGCCCCCTGGAGGTCAAAAGTGTTGTTTTTTGCTCACACACCCATAACTCTGGTTTGGTGGACACCACATGGCCCAAATTCACTCAGGCATCACAAAACATGTTGGTGAAGAGATCTGGTAAAGGACGTTGCTCTGCGCCGCACGGCGTGCCCGTGACGCCATGGCGAAGTTCCATGCGGTGGCGTGACATCATAAATCACTATAAAATTGTCAATTTTGATCTGATCACCCTAAAACTTATAGGGATTAATAAGCGATCAGTCCTGAACAGATTAATGTGACCATTGCTGGTGTAGACCTAAGCCCCGCCCACTTACAACAGGAAGTGGTTTTTTCCACGTTTGAGGGTCATGCTTCTAAGCAAATGGTCCCAAACACTTGAGCCTCCTCCAAAACATGTCAAACCCTTTCATGATGCCACAATAAATACCTCAAGTCGCTACGCTAAACGGGACATGGCGAATGGCGGTCCAACGCCATGAAACAGGAAGTACCTGTGACCAAGCCATGGAACCTTGGACTGCCACCATACTTGCCATGACTGATGACAGTAAGGCCCTGAACTAAGCCCCATTGAAACATTATGGAATACATGGAGCATGTCTCCATAGCGCCCCCTACAAAATTTCAATCACTCAGCCCCGCCCACTACATGGACTGACATAGATAAAATTCAGCACAGTTGGAGAACCTTCCAGTACCTTCAAAAAAGTCTCTTGGACATATGGGCTAAATCCAACAGAAAGTCGGCCATTTTGAAAAAGGTGCCATTTTTGGGGTCATTTCTTTGCCACGCATTTTAAACAACTCCTCCTAGGGATATTGTCCAACTGACACCCAACTTGCACAGGATGCTCAGGAGGCATGTGTGATTTAAAGTTGTGTTATTTCTTCTAATAGAAGATTTAGTTTAGGAGGGGCGGGCCCTCAAAGTTTTATGTCTCATTAACAAAGACTTATTGATAAAACTCCCACATAAAACAACATATCACCACAGGAATCGACACATTTGATGGCAGTCCCATGATGAACAAAATATACAATGCAATAATGGGACTATGAATTAGCCCCACCCCTTGGCAACAAGAAGTGTCTGATATCATGAACCAGGAAGTACCTGTAACAAAGCCATGGAACCTTTCATCTTCACCATACTTGCCATGAGTCATGACAGTTATGTCCTTAATAAAATAAAATTACAATATAGTGGAAAATATAGTAAATGGCTCCATAGCGCCCCCTACAATATTTCAATCAATCAGCCCCGCCCACTACATTGACTGACATGGATAAAATTCAGCATACTTGTAGACCCTCCCAGTACCTTCAAAAAAGTCTCTTGGACATATGGGCTAAATCAAACAGGAAGTCGGCCATGTTGAAAAAGGTGCCATTTTTGGGGTCATTTCTGTCATTTTCTTTGCCATGCATTTTGAGAAGGTCCTCCTAAGAATTTTCTCCAACTGTAACCCAAATGAGTCAGGATGGTCAAGCTGCATATCTGATTAAAAGTTGTGTTATTTCTTTTAATAGGGGATATCGTTTAGGAGAGGCGGGGCAGCGAAGCAGATGTGATCCAATGAAAAGGAAAACTGACATAACTCCCACAAAAAACAACCAACCATATTTATAGACATGTATGTACAGATGAACATGCAGGTCCATCTGAAGGAATTATTAATTATGTGAATCACTTTCATATGTGTTTTCTTGTTTAGAAGCAGACTGATTGCACTTTGATTTATAGACATTTGTTCGGATTCTTGGATAGAGTGGTATTGGATCAGCTCTGTTGATGGATTGATTAAAACATCCAGTGCGGCTAATACTTACAACAATAAGTTACTGAAAACTATATTTATGTAAATGATGTTAACAGTTTTTAACAAATGTCACAGGCATGTTAATAAGCATAATGAATTAAAACTAAACTTGAAGCATTTATGTATTATTCCTCCCTGTTGCTCTTTGTCTGTACTGTGGGGGATTACATGAAAAAGAAAAAATCTGAGGCTTTGGTTCTGAGAATGAGCAGCTAATTCTTGTTTTGAATAAAGTAAAAATAATGTAACATCCATTTATGGAAAACTGGTGGGATTTTTTTTTCAATTTCATTAAACACTGTGGCATATTTGATCCACTTTTAGATTATTTTTTTCAATTTATTGAAGCCAGAGTATGTAAGATTTCAAAGCGATTCTTTCCAACACTAGGTGGCAAACACCATGTAGTGAGCAAAACCACACAACTGCTACCTCTACAAACCACCACAGGGCGGAAGTAGTGAGCTAAACTTGCTCCTCACCCCTCCCATCCTCTAAATACAGCGGAACCGTCACCGTCCACAAGACTCAAAGTTTATTTACAAACTGTGTGATGACATCCAGTATTTCAGCTCTACATGAACCGGTAAGTAACTGTTAACACAACAGGCTCTTTGTCATGCTGAAAATGATACTCTCTTATGGTGTTTTTTTTGCAAAGTAGTACGTAAAAATGACAATATCGCGTATGGAATAAACGGTGGTACTAAGAAGAGGCTAAGCTACGTGCTAAGCTAGCTATAGTTGTTAGGCTAATTCTAACTTTATTAATATTTCTGCATATATTCAGCTGATGTTAGACTGAATCAGCCTAACACAGGCAGTCAGACACTGACATAATGCAGAATTTACATGTTTGAATGTTGTTACAGCGATGATCCGTGTACACACTTGTTTTCAGTGATGAATATGACATGTTAAGGTTGCCAGGAAGGCCGAGGCAGGGCTGGTGGACGGTCCGAGGACAAGCGGGTCAGTCTGAGGAAGACGAGCTGCAGCTTCCAGAGATGTGACTGGCTAGCTGTAGTACAGGTAAAATGCAGTTTCATGTTCACTGTTTTGTCTCAAGATATTACTGATAAAAAACATTTATTACAGGAATTCCACAGTATTCCAATAACCAACAATGGTAAACGAGGCTGAAGTTAGCTTCCGATTCGCAATATGTGTAAAGGGCAATTCCACTGAATTTTTCGGAAACACCACATTAGACCAGGTCCTGACAAAAAACTACAACACTTGGACTCTTAAAACCTGGGTTAAAATATTCCACATACTATGCAGATTCAATAAAACATAGTGTCTGATTTGTGAAATCTTTATTCTATTTGTGAAAATGCAAATAAGGGTCATTTCATGACTTTTTTGGCATCTGGACCACATTACATCAGGTCCTGACAAAAAACTAAAACACTTAGACTCTTCAAATGTGGGCTAAAATATTCCACATACTATACCAGTTTTTTGTCAGTACCTGGTCTAATGTGGTGGTGTTTCCAAAAAATTCAGTGTAATTGCCCTTTACACATATTGCAGCCATAAGCTGCGGATCGGAAGCTAACTTCAGCCTCGTCAATGGTAACTGTTTTATGTATTATTTGTTGTTGTAACATAAATGTAATTTTATATTTGAGCTTGTTACCTACTGCTCTGTCTTCCATATGTTACTTCTTGCTTTGGCATCCAGACATTAGTTTTAGATATTACAGTAATATATTAACTTAGTCTCTAAACAAAGTTGGTAGACACAGACCTTCACTAAAAAATCTGATCTTTCACTTTTCACTTTGTTTTCCATCAGTTAGTAAAATGTGGCTCTATTTATCTAACCAATCTTTTGTATAATTTTGCAGAGACGTCTTGATGACATAAATGTGAAGGACCTAAGAAGACTCACATCCCAGCTCCTCAGAAGGAAACAAGGCTTGATTCCCAGTTGCTGTGTGGCTACTGAAGAGCAGTTTCCTGATCTGCACAGACACAACATTGGTTTTGTTTTTGGTGTTTGATTCTTTTTTTTTTTTTTTCTAGTAAACCACAATTTAATAGCATTTCTGTGGAATCTATTGTTTACATGTTCGTTGATTGTATTGTTTCTTACGTATAACTTTGTGTTACTAATTAAGTAATTTGAGCTACTTTGTACACTTTGAAGCGTTTTTAAAATAAAGAAATTTAAATGCTTTTCCCCATTTATTCAATACATTCAAGTCATCTAAATAACTGCAGTAGGATGTGATCATACAGGAACAAGATAAAAGTTTATTACAATTTATGACTGTAATAAATACAGATCTAACAGTGTATAAACACAGCACAAATCCCACAGAGAAAAGTCTATGATCCACAAACAGAAGACACAACTATATACAAAAGATCAACCAACCTGCACCAAATTCACTACAGATGATGCCAGTCATATTCTTCACATTTGTGCATGTCAATAATTAGATGATAAGTTAGCCCCGCCCCTTGGTGACAGGAAGTGACCCTTCATAAGGCCTAAATGGCCTGAAGTGCAGTCTGGCTGCACTTTAGGTTGAGAGAGGCATGGGAAGGATGTTGGCAGGGGAGGCGGTGGCATTATGCCGAGCGGCGCCATGGTGCGAGGGCCTATATCACCGCTTGCGGTTTTAATTATTATTATTATTTTTATTCGGACACTTCGCGTGCTTTTTTGGAGGCCTGAACGTGCTCGAAAACTCACCAAATTTTGCGTACCCCCCCAAGGGAATACGAAAAATTTGATATTTTGAGGTGCTCCAGAATGTTTGGGCGAAACTGAACGAGAGCGCCACCTATTTTAGGTGCCCCGCCACTGCATGTCATTAATCTTTATGAAAATTCATACACATGATCTACATGCTAGGGCGAACAAAAAATCCTCTTAATGTCATGGTGAAATGTCGACAGGAAGGCGGCCATTTTAGGTCAAAGTCAATATTTTGGCGTTTTAGCACCTCGCATTTTAACGAACTCGTCCTAGAGCTTTTATCCCACTGAGCCACAAATTGCTCAGGATGTTCAGGAGGCATGTGTGATTAAATGTTGTGTTATTTCTTCTAATAGGAGACTTAGTTTACGAGGGGCGGGGCCTCAAAGTTTGATGTCTCGCCATGAAAAATTAAACGGATATAACTCCCACATAAAGCAACATTTCTGCACCAAATTTGCTAGATATGATGGCAGTCCCCTCCTACAGAGTTCTATATGTCAATATTTTGATTATGAAATAGCCACGCCCCCTGGAGGTCAAAAGTGTTGTTTTTTGCTCACACACCCATAACTCTGGCTTGGTGGACACCACATGGCCCAAATTCACTCAGGCATCACAAAACATGTTGGTGAAGAGATCTTATAAAGGACGTTGCTCTACGCTGCACGGCGTGCCCGTGACGCCATGGCGAAGTTCCATGCGGCGGCGTGACATCATAAATCACTATAAAATTGTCAATTTTGATCTGATCACCCTAAAACTTATAGGGATTAATAAGGGATCAGTCCTGAACAGATTACTGTGACCATTGCTGGTGTAGACCTTAACTCCGCCCACTTACAACAGGAAGTGTTTTTTTGCACGTTTGAGGGTCATGCTTCTAAGCAAATGGTCCAAAACACTTGAGACTCCTCCAAAACATGTCAAACCCTTTCATGATGCCACAATAAAAACCTCAAGTCGCTACGCTAAACGGGACATGGCGAATGGCGGTCCAACGCCATGAAACAGGAAGTACCTGTGACCAAGCCATGGAACCTTGGACCGCCACCATACTTGCCATGACTGATGACAGTAAGGCCCTGAACTAAGCCCCATTGAAACATAATGGGATACATGGAGCATGTCTCTATAGCGCCCCCTACAAAATTTCAATCAATCAGCCCCGCCCACTACATGGACCGACATGGATAAAATTCAGCACAGTTGGAGAACCTTCCAGTACCTTCAAAAAAGTCTCTTGGACATATGGGCTAAATTCAACAGGGTTAAATTCAACTGACATAACTCCCACAAAAAACAACCAACCTGCACCAAATTTGCTACAGATGATGCCAGTCATATCCTTCACATTTCTGTATGTCAATAATTAGATGATAAGTTAGCCCCGCCCCTTGGTGAAAGGAAGTGACCCTTCATAAGGCCTAAATGGCCTGAAGTGCAGTCTGGCTGCACTTTAGGTTGAGAGAGATATGGGAAGGATGTTGCCAGGGGAGGCGGTGGCATTATGCCGAGCGGCGCCATGGTGCGAGGGCCTATATCACCGCTTGCGGTTTTAATTAGGCCCGAGCACCTTGGCGGTGCGAAGGCCTATTGTAATTGCAGTGTTTATTATTATTATTATTATTATTATTATTTTTATTCGGACACTTCGCGTGCTTTTTTGGAGGCCTGAACGTGCTCGAAAACTCACCAAATTTTGCGTACCCCCCCAAGGGAATGCGAAAAATTTGATATTTTGAGGTGCTCCAGAATGTTTGGGCGAAACTGAACGAGAGCGCCACCTATTTTAGGTGCCCCGCCACTGCATGTCGTTAATCTTTATGAAAATTCATACACATGATCTACATGACAGTACAAACAAAAAATCCTCTTAATGTCATGGTGAAATGTCGACAGGAAGGCGGCCATTTTAGGTCAAAGTCAATATTTTGGCGTTTTAGCACCTCGCATTTTAACGAACTCGTCCTAGAGCTTTTATCCCACTGAGCCACAAATTGCTCAGGATGTTCAGGAGACATGTGTGATTAAATGTTGTGTTATTTCTTCTAATAGGAGACTTAGTTTACGAGGGGCGGGGCCTCAAAGTTTGATGTCTCGCCATGAAAAATTAAACGAATATAACTCCCACATAAAGCAACATTTCTGCACCACATTTGCTAGATATGATGGCAGTCCTTTCCTACAGAGTTCTATATGTCAATATTTTGATTATGAAATAGCCACGCCCCCTGGAGGTCAAAAGTGTTGTTTTTTGCTCACACACCAATAACTCTGGCTTGGTGGACACCACATGGCCCAAATTCACTCAGGCATCACAAAACATGTTGGTGAAGAGATCTGATAAAGGACGTTGCTCTACGCTGCACGGCGTGCCCGTGACGCCATGGCGAAATTCCATGCGGCGGCGTGACATCATAAATCACTATAAAATTCTCAATTTTTATCTGATCACCCTAAAACTTATAGGGATTAATAAGGGATCAGTCCTGAAAAGATTAATGTGACCATTGCTGGTCTAGACCTAAGCCCCGCCCACTTACAACAGGAAGTGGTTTTTTCCACGTTTGAGGGTCATGCTTCTAAGCAAATGGTCCAAAACACTTGAGCCTCCTCCAAAACATGTCAAACCCTTTCATGATGCCACAATAAAAACCTCAAGTCGCTACGCTAAACGGGACATGGCGAATGGCGGTCCAACGCCATGAAACAGGAAGTACCTGTGACCAAGCCATGGAACCTTGGACCGCCATCAAACTTGCCATGACTGATGACAGTAAGGCCCTGAACTAAGCCCCATTGAAACATTATGGAATAAATGGAGCATGTCTCCATAGCGCCCCCTACAATATTTCAATCAATCAGCCCCGCCCACTACATTGATCAACATGGATAAAATTGAGCACAGTTGGAGAACCTGCCAGTACCTTCAAAAAAGTCTCTTGGACATATGGGCTAAATTCAACAGGAAGTCGGCCATTTTGAAAAAGGTGCCATTTTTGGGGTCATTTCTTTGCCATGCATTTTAAAAAACTCCTCCTAGGGATATTGTCCAACTGACACCCAACTTGCACAGGATGCTCAGGAGGCATGTGTGATGTAAAGTTGTGTTATTTCTTCTAATAGAAGATTTAGTTTAGGAGGGGCGGGCCCTCAAAGTTTTATGTCTCATTAACAATGACTTATTGCTAAAACTCCCACATAAAACAACATATCAGCACAGGAATCGACACATTTGATGCCAGTCCCATGATGAACAAAATCTCCAATGCAATAATGGGACTATGAATTAGCCCCACCCCTTGGCAACAAGAAGTGTCTGATATCATGAACCAGGAAGTACCTGTAACAAAGCCATGAAACCTTTGATCTTCACCATACTTGCCATGAGTCATGAAAGTTATGCCCTTAATAGAGTAAAATTAAAATATAGTGGAGAAGATAGTAAATGGCTCCATAGCGCCCCCTACAATATTTTAATTAATCAGCCCCGCCCACTACATTGACTGACATGGATATGATTCGGGACACTTGTAGACCCTCCCAGTACCTTCAAAAAAGTCTCTTGGACATATGGGCTAAATCCAACAGGAAGTCGGCCATTTTGAAAAGGGTGACATTTTTGGGGTCATTTCTGTCATTTTCTTTGCCATGCATTTGGAGGAACTTGTCCTAAGAATTTTGTCCAACTTTAACCCAAATAAGTCAGGATGCTCAAGAGGCATGTGTGATTAAAAGTTGTGCTATTTCTTTTAATAGGGGATATCATTTAGGAGAGGCGGGGCAGCAAAGCAGATGTGATGCAATGAAAAGGAAAACTGACATAACTCCCACAAAAAACAACCAACCTGCACCAAATTTGCTACAGATGATGCCAGTCATATCCTTCACATTTCTGTATGTCAATAATTAGATTATAAATTAGCCCCGCCCCTTGGTGACAGGAAGTGACCGTTCATAAGGTCTAAATGGCCTGAAGTGCAGTCTGGCTGCATTTTAGGTTGAGAGAGGCATGGGAAGGATGTTGCCAGGGGAGGCGGTGGCATTATGCCGAGTGGCGCCATGGTGCGAGGGCCTATATCACCGCTTGCGGTTTTAATTATTATTATTATTATTAGGCCCGAGCACCTTGGCGGTGCGAAGGCCTATTGTAATTGCAGCGTTTATTATTATTATTATTATTATTATTATTATTATTATTATTCTCCTAATAAATGAATTGCTTTTTTGGAGGCCTGAACATGCTCAAAAACTCACCAAATTTTGCGTACCCCCCCCAAGGGAATGCGAAAAATTTGATATTTTGAGGTGCTCCAGAATGTTTGGGCGAAACTGAATGAGAGCGCCACCTATTTTAGGTGCCCCGCCACTGCATGTCATTAATCTTTATGAAAATTCATACACATGATCTACATGCTAGGGCGAGCAAAAAATCCTCTTAATGTCATGGTGAAATGTCGACAGGAAGGCGGCCATTTTAGGTCAAAGTCAATATTTTGGCGTTTTAGCACCTCGCATTTTAACGAACTCGTCCTAGAGCTTTTATCCCACTGAGCCACAAATTGCTGAGGATGTTCAGGAGGCATGTGTGATTAAATGTTGTGTTATTTCTTCTAATAGGAGACTTAGTTTACGAGGGGCGGGGCCTCAAAGTTTGATGTCTCGCCAGGAAAAATTAAACGGATATAACTCCCACATAAAGCAACATTTCTGCACCAAATTTGCTAGATATGATGGCAGTCCGCTCCTACAGAGTTCTATATGTCAATATTTTGATTATGAAATAGCCACGCCCCCTGGAGGTCAAAAGTGTTGTTTTTTGCTCACACACCCATAACTCTGGCTTGGTAGACACCACATGGCCCAAATTCACTCAGGCATCACAAAACATGTTGGTGAAGAGATCTGATAAAGGACGTTGCTCTACGCTGCACGGCGTGCCCGTGACGCCATGGCGAAGTTCCATGCGGCGGCGTGACATCATAAATCACTATAAAATTGTCAATTTTGATCTGATCACCCTAAACCTTATAGGGATTAATAAGGGATCAGTCCTGAACAGATTAATGTGACCATTGCTGGTGTAGACCTAAGCCCCGCCCACTTACAATAGGAAGTGGTTTTTTCCACGTTTGAGGGTCATGCTTCTAAGCAAATGGTCCAAAACACTTGAGCCTCCTCCAAAACATGTCAAACCCTTTCATGATGCCACAATAAAAACCTCAAGTCGCTACGCTAAACGGGACATGGCGAATGGCGGTCCAACGCCATGAAACAGGAAGTACCTGTGACCAAGCCATGGAACCTTGGACCGCCACCATACTTGTCATGACTGATGACAGTAAGGTCCTGAACTAAGCCCCATTGAAACATTATGGACTAAATGGAGCATGTCTCCATAGCGCCCCCTACAAAATTTCAATCAATCAGCCCCGCCCACTACATGGACCGACATGAATAAAATTCAGCACAGTTGGAGAACCTGCCAGTACCTTCAAAAAAGTCTCTTGGACATATGGGCTAAATTCAACAGGAAGTCGGCCATTTTGAAAAAGGTGCCATTTTTGGGGTCATTTCTTTGCCATGCATTTTAAACAACTCCTCCTAGGGATATTGTCCAACTGACACCCAACTTGCACAGGATGCTCAGGAGGCATGTGTGATGTAAAGTTGTGTTATTTCTTCTAATAGAAGATTTAGTTTAGGAGGAGCGGGCCCTCAAAGTTTGATGTCTCATTAACAAAGACTTATTGCTAAAACTCCCACATAAAACAACATATCAGCACAGGAATCGACCCATTTGATGCCAGTCCCATGATGAACAAAATCTACAATGCAATAATATGACTATGAACTAGCCCCGCCCCTTGGCAACAACAAGTGTCTGATATCATGAACCAGGAAGTACCTGTAACAAAGCCATGAAATTGTTGATCTTCACCATACTTGCCATGAGTCATGACAGTTATGTACTTAATAGAATAAAATTACAACATAGTGGAAAAGATAGTAAATGGCTCCATAGCGCCCCCTACAATATTTCAATCAATCAGCCCCGCCCACTACATTGACTGACATGGATAAAATTCAGCACACTTATAGACCCTCCCAGTACCTTCAAAAAAGTCTCTTGGATATATGGGCTAAATCCAACAGGAAGTCGGCCATTTTGAAAAGGGTGCCATTTTTGGGGTCATTTCTGTCATTTTCTTTGCCATGCATTTTGAGGAACTTGTCCTAAGAATTTTGTCCAACTTTAACCCAAATGAGTCAGGATGCTCAAGAAGCATGTGTGATTAAAAGTTGTGCTATTTCTTTTAATAGGGGATATCGTTTAGGAGAGGCGGGGCAGCAAAGCAGATGTGATGCAATGAAAAGGAAAACAGACATAACTCCCACAAAAAACAACCAACCTGCACCAAATTTGCTACAGATGATGCCAGGCATATCCTTCACATTTGTGCATGTCAATAATTAGATGATAAGTTAGCCCCGCCCCTTGGTGACAGGAAGTGACCGTTCATAAGGCCTAAATGGCCTGAAGTGCAGTCTGGCTGCACTTTAGGTTGAGAGAGGCATGGGAAGGATGTTGCCAGGGGAGGCGGTGGCATTCTGCCGAGCGGCGCCATGGTGCGAGGGCCTATATCACCGCTTGCGGTTTTAATTATTATTATTCTCCTAATAAATGAATTGCTTTTTTGGAAGCCTGAACATGCTCAAAAACTCACCAAATTTGGCGTACCCCCCCAAGGGAATGTGAAAAATTTGATATTTTGAGGTGCTCCAGAATGTTTGGGTGAAACTGAATGAGAGCGCCACCTATTTTAGGTGCCCCGCCAGTGCATGTCGTTAATCTTTATGAAAATTCATACACATGATCTACATGCTAGGGCGAACAAAAAATCCTCTTAATGTCATGGTGAAATGTCGACAGGAAGGCGGCCATTTTAGGTCAAAGTCAATATTTTGGCGTTTTAGCACCTCGCATTTTAACGAACTCGTCCTAGAGCTTTTATCCCACTGAGCCACAAATTGCTCAGGATGTTCAGGAGGCATGTGTGATTAAATGTTGTGTTATTTCTTCTAATAGGAGACTTAGTTTACGAGGGGCGGGGCCTCAAAGGTTGATGTCTCGCCAGGAAAAATTAAACGGATATAACTCCCACATAAAGCAACATTTCTGCACCAAATTTGCTAGATATGATGGCAGTCCCCTCCTACAGAGTTCTATATGTCAATATTTTGATTATGAAATAGCCACGGCCCCTGGAGGTCAAAAGTGTTGTTTTTTGCTCACACACCCATAACTCTGGCTTGGTAGACACCACATGGCCCAAATTCACTCAGGCATCACAAAACATGTTGGTGAAGAGATCTGATAAAGGACGTTGCTCTGCGCTGCACGGCGTGCCCGTGACGCCATGGCGAAGTTCCATGCGGCGGCGTGACATCATAAATCACTATAAAATTGTCAATTTTGATCTGATCACCCTAAAACTTATAGGGATTAATAAGGGATCAGTCCTGAACAGATTAATGTGACCATTGCTGGTGTAGACCTAAGCCCCGCCCACTTACAACAGGAAGTGTTTTTTTCCACGTTTGAGGGTCATGCTTCTAAGCAAATGGTCCCAAACACTTGAGACTCCTCCAAAACATGTCAAACCCTTTCATGATGCCACAATAAAAACCTCAAGTCGCTACGCTAAACGGGACATGGCGAATGGCGGTCCAACGCCATGAAACAGGAAGTACCTGTGACCAAGCCATGGAACCTTGGACCGCCACCATACTTGCCATGACTGATGACAGTAAGGCCCTGAACTAAGCCCCATTGAAACATTATGGAATACATGGAGCATGTCTCCATAGCGCCCCCTACAAAATTTCAATCAATCAGCCCCGCCCACTACATGGACCGACATGGATAAAATTCAGCACAGTTGGAGAACCTGCCAGTACCTTCAAAAAAGTCTCTTGGACATATGGGCTAAATCCAACAGGAAGTCGGGCATTTTGAAAAAGGTGCCATATTTGGGGTCATTTCTTTGCCATGCATTTTAAACAACTCCTCCTAGGGATATTGTCCAACTGACACCCAACTTGCACAGGATGCTCAGGAGGCATGTGTGATTTAAAGTTGTGTTATTTCTTCTAATAGAAGATTTAGTTTAGGAGGGGCGGGCCTTCAAAGTTTTATGTCTTATTAACAAAGACTTATTGCTAAAACTCCCACATAAAACAACATATCAGCACATGAATCGACACATTTGATGCCAGTCCCATGATGAACAAAATATACAATGCAATAATATGACTATGAATTAGCCCCACCCCTTGGCAACAAGAAGTGTCTGATATCATGAACCAGGAAGTACCTGTAACAAAGCCATGGAACCTTTCATCTTCACCATACTTGCCATGAGTCATGACAGTTATGTCCTTAATAAAATAAAATTACAATATAGTGGAAAATATAGTAAATGGCTCCATAGCGCCCCCTACAATATTTCAATCAATCAGCCCCGCCCACTACATTGACTGACATGGATAAAATTCAGCATACTTGTAGACCCTCCCAGTACCTTCAAAAAAGTCTCTTGGACATATGGGCTAAATCAAACAGGAAGTCGGCCATGTTGAAAAAGGTGCCATTTTTGGGGTCATTTCTGTCATTTTCTTTGCCATGCATTTTGAGAAGGTCCTCCTAAGAATTTTCTCCAACTGTAACCCAAATGAGTCAGGATGGTCAAGCTGCATATCTGATTAAAAGTTGTGTTATTTCTTTTAATAGGGGATATCGTTTAGGAGAGGCGGGGCAGCGAAGCAGATGTGATCCAATGAAAAGGAAAACTGACATAACTCCCACAAAAAACAACCAACCATATTTATAGACATGTATGTACAGATGAACATGCAGGTCCATCTGAAGGAATTATTAATTATGTGAATCACTTTCATATGTGTTTTCTTGTTTAGAAGCAGACTGATTGCACTTTGATTTATAGACATTTGTTCGGATTCTTGGATAGAGTGGTATTGGATCAGCTCTGTTGATGGATTGATTAAAACATCCAGTGCGGCTAATACTTACAACAATAAGTTACTGAAAACTATATTTATGTAAATGATGTTAACAGTTTTTAACAAATGTCACAGGCATGTTAATAAGCATAATGAATTAAAACTAAACTTGAAGCATTTATGTATTATTCCTCCCTGTTGCTCTTTGTCTGTACTGTGGGGGATTACATGAAAAAGAAAAAATCTGAGGCTTTGGTTCTGAGAATGAGCAGCTAATTCTTGTTTTGAATAAAGTAAAAATAATGTAACATCCATTTATGGAAAACTGGTGGGATTTTTTTTTCAATTTCATTAAACACTGTGGCATATTTGATCCACTTTTAGATTATTTTTTTCAATTTATTGAAGCCAGAGTATGTAAGATTTCAAAGCGATTCTTTCCAACACTAGGTGGCAAACACCATGTAGTGAGCAAAACCACACAACTGCTACCTCTACAAACCACCACAGGGCGGAAGTAGTGAGCTAAACTTGCTCCTCACCCCTCCCATCCTCTAAATACAGCGGAACCGTCACCGTCCACAAGACTCAAAGTTTATTTACAAACTGTGTGATGACATCCAGTATTTCAGCTCTACATGAACCGGTAAGTAACTGTTAACACAACAGGCTCTTTGTCATGCTGAAAATGATACTCTCTTATGGTGTTTTTTTTGCAAAGTAGTACGTAAAAATGACAATATCGCGTATGGAATAAACGGTGGTACTAAGAAGAGGCTAAGCTACGTGCTAAGCTAGCTATAGTTGTTAGGCTAATTCTAACTTTATTAATATTTCTGCATATATTCAGCTGATGTTAGACTGAATCAGCCTAACACAGGCAGTCAGACACTGACATAATGCAGAATTTACATGTTTGAATGTTGTTACAGCGATGATCCGTGTACACACTTGTTTTCAGTGATGAATATGACATGTTAAGGTTGCCAGGAAGGCCGAGGCAGGGCTGGTGGACGGTCCGAGGACAAGCGGGTCAGTCTGAGGAAGACGAGCTGCAGCTTCCAGAGATGTGACTGGCTAGCTGTAGTACAGGTAAAATGCAGTTTCATGTTCACTGTTTTGTCTCAAGATATTACTGATAAAAAACATTTATTACAGGAATTCCACAGTATTCCAATAACCAACAATGGTAAACGAGGCTGAAGTTAGCTTCCGATTCGCAATATGTGTAAAGGGCAATTCCACTGAATTTTTCGGAAACACCACATTAGACCAGGTCCTGACAAAAAACTACAACACTTGGACTCTTAAAACCTGGGTTAAAATATTCCACATACTATGCAGATTCAATAAAACATAGTGTCTGATTTGTGAAATCTTTATTCTATTTGTGAAAATGCAAATAAGGGTCATTTCATGACTTTTTTGGCATCTGGACCACATTACATCAGGTCCTGACAAAAAACTAAAACACTTAGACTCTTCAAATGTGGGCTAAAATATTCCACATACTATACCAGTTTTTTGTCAGTACCTGGTCTAATGTGGTGGTGTTTCCAAAAAATTCAGTGTAATTGCCCTTTACACATATTGCAGCCATAAGCTGCGGATCGGAAGCTAACTTCAGCCTCGTCAATGGTAACTGTTTTATGTATTATTTGTTGTTGTAACATAAATGTAATTTTATATTTGAGCTTGTTACCTACTGCTCTGTCTTCCATATGTTACTTCTTGCTTTGGCATCCAGACATTAGTTTTAGATATTACAGTAATATATTAACTTAGTCTCTAAACAAAGTTGGTAGACACAGACCTTCACTAAAAAATCTGATCTTTCACTTTTCACTTTGTTTTCCATCAGTTAGTAAAATGTGGCTCTATTTATCTAACCAATCTTTTGTATAATTTTGCAGAGACGTCTTGATGACATAAATGTGAAGGACCTAAGAAGACTCACATCCCAGCTCCTCAGAAGGAAACAAGGCTTGATTCCCAGTTGCTGTGTGGCTACTGAAGAGCAGTTTCCTGATCTGCACAGACACAACATTGGTTTTGTTTTTGGTGTTTGATTCTTTTTTTTTTTTTTTCTAGTAAACCACAATTTAATAGCATTTCTGTGGAATCTATTGTTTACATGTTCGTTGATTGTATTGTTTCTTACGTATAACTTTGTGTTACTAATTAAGTAATTTGAGCTACTTTGTACACTTTGAAGCGTTTTTAAAATAAAGAAATTTAAATGCTTTTCCCCATTTATTCAATACATTCAAGTCATCTAAATAACTGCAGTAGGATGTGATCATACAGGAACAAGATAAAAGTTTATTACAATTTATGACTGTAATAAATACAGATCTAACAGTGTATAAACACAGCACAAATCCCACAGAGAAAAGTCTATGATCCACAAACAGAAGACACAACTATATACAAAAGATCAACCAACCTGCACCAAATTCACTACAGATGATGCCAGTCATATTCTTCACATTTGTGCATGTCAATAATTAGATGATAAGTTAGCCCCGCCCCTTGGTGACAGGAAGTGACCCTTCATAAGGCCTAAATGGCCTGAAGTGCAGTCTGGCTGCACTTTAGGTTGAGAGAGGCATGGGAAGGATGTTGGCAGGGGAGGCGGTGGCATTATGCCGAGCGGCGCCATGGTGCGAGGGCCTATATCACCGCTTGCGGTTTTAATTATTATTATTATTTTTATTCGGACACTTCGCGTGCTTTTTTGGAGGCCTGAACGTGCTCGAAAACTCACCAAATTTTGCGTACCCCCCCAAGGGAATACGAAAAATTTGATATTTTGAGGTGCTCCAGAATGTTTGGGCGAAACTGAACGAGAGCGCCACCTATTTTAGGTGCCCCGCCACTGCATGTCATTAATCTTTATGAAAATTCATACACATGATCTACATGCTAGGGCGAACAAAAAATCCTCTTAATGTCATGGTGAAATGTCGACAGGAAGGCGGCCATTTTAGGTCAAAGTCAATATTTTGGCGTTTTAGCACCTCGCATTTTAACGAACTCGTCCTAGAGCTTTTATCCCACTGAGCCACAAATTGCTCAGGATGTTCAGGAGGCATGTGTGATTAAATGTTGTGTTATTTCTTCTAATAGGAGACTTAGTTTACGAGGGGCGGGGCCTCAAAGTTTGATGTCTCGCCATGAAAAATTAAACGGATATAACTCCCACATAAAGCAACATTTCTGCACCAAATTTGCTAGATATGATGGCAGTCCCCTCCTACAGAGTTCTATATGTCAATATTTTGATTATGAAATAGCCACGCCCCCTGGAGGTCAAAAGTGTTGTTTTTTGCTCACACACCCATAACTCTGGCTTGGTGGACACCACATGGCCCAAATTCACTCAGGCATCACAAAACATGTTGGTGAAGAGATCTTATAAAGGACGTTGCTCTACGCTGCACGGCGTGCCCGTGACGCCATGGCGAAGTTCCATGCGGCGGCGTGACATCATAAATCACTATAAAATTGTCAATTTTGATCTGATCACCCTAAAACTTATAGGGATTAATAAGGGATCAGTCCTGAACAGATTACTGTGACCATTGCTGGTGTAGACCTTAACTCCGCCCACTTACAACAGGAAGTGTTTTTTTGCACGTTTGAGGGTCATGCTTCTAAGCAAATGGTCCAAAACACTTGAGACTCCTCCAAAACATGTCAAACCCTTTCATGATGCCACAATAAAAACCTCAAGTCGCTACGCTAAACGGGACATGGCGAATGGCGGTCCAACGCCATGAAACAGGAAGTACCTGTGACCAAGCCATGGAACCTTGGACCGCCACCATACTTGCCATGACTGATGACAGTAAGGCCCTGAACTAAGCCCCATTGAAACATAATGGGATACATGGAGCATGTCTCTATAGCGCCCCCTACAAAATTTCAATCAATCAGCCCCGCCCACTACATGGACCGACATGGATAAAATTCAGCACAGTTGGAGAACCTTCCAGTACCTTCAAAAAAGTCTCTTGGACATATGGGCTAAATTCAACAGGGTTAAATTCAACTGACATAACTCCCACAAAAAACAACCAACCTGCACCAAATTTGCTACAGATGATGCCAGTCATATCCTTCACATTTCTGTATGTCAATAATTAGATGATAAGTTAGCCCCGCCCCTTGGTGAAAGGAAGTGACCCTTCATAAGGCCTAAATGGCCTGAAGTGCAGTCTGGCTGCACTTTAGGTTGAGAGAGATATGGGAAGGATGTTGCCAGGGGAGGCGGTGGCATTATGCCGAGCGGCGCCATGGTGCGAGGGCCTATATCACCGCTTGCGGTTTTAATTAGGCCCGAGCACCTTGGCGGTGCGAAGGCCTATTGTAATTGCAGTGTTTATTATTATTATTATTATTATTATTATTTTTATTCGGACACTTCGCGTGCTTTTTTGGAGGCCTGAACGTGCTCGAAAACTCACCAAATTTTGCGTACCCCCCCAAGGGAATGCGAAAAATTTGATATTTTGAGGTGCTCCAGAATGTTTGGGCGAAACTGAACGAGAGCGCCACCTATTTTAGGTGCCCCGCCACTGCATGTCGTTAATCTTTATGAAAATTCATACACATGATCTACATGACAGTACAAACAAAAAATCCTCTTAATGTCATGGTGAAATGTCGACAGGAAGGCGGCCATTTTAGGTCAAAGTCAATATTTTGGCGTTTTAGCACCTCGCATTTTAACGAACTCGTCCTAGAGCTTTTATCCCACTGAGCCACAAATTGCTCAGGATGTTCAGGAGACATGTGTGATTAAATGTTGTGTTATTTCTTCTAATAGGAGACTTAGTTTACGAGGGGCGGGGCCTCAAAGTTTGATGTCTCGCCATGAAAAATTAAACGAATATAACTCCCACATAAAGCAACATTTCTGCACCACATTTGCTAGATATGATGGCAGTCCTTTCCTACAGAGTTCTATATGTCAATATTTTGATTATGAAATAGCCACGCCCCCTGGAGGTCAAAAGTGTTGTTTTTTGCTCACACACCAATAACTCTGGCTTGGTGGACACCACATGGCCCAAATTCACTCAGGCATCACAAAACATGTTGGTG
Organism: Telmatherina bonti; assembly: GCF_933228915.1. NCBI lineage: Eukaryota > Metazoa > Chordata > Actinopteri > Atheriniformes > Telmatherinidae > Telmatherina > Telmatherina bonti. The sequence continues at coordinate 8,805,272 of NC_136624.1, forward strand.
AAGAGATCTGATAAAGGACGTTGCTCTACGCTGCACGGCGTGCCCGTGACGCCATGGCGAAATTCCATGCGGCGGCGTGACATCATAAATCACTATAAAATTCTCAATTTTTATCTGATCACCCTAAAACTTATAGGGATTAATAAGGGATCAGTCCTGAAAAGATTAATGTGACCATTGCTGGTCTAGACCTAAGCCCCGCCCACTTACAACAGGAAGTGGTTTTTTCCACGTTTGAGGGTCATGCTTCTAAGCAAATGGTCCAAAACACTTGAGCCTCCTCCAAAACATGTCAAACCCTTTCATGATGCCACAATAAAAACCTCAAGTCGCTACGCTAAACGGGACATGGCGAATGGCGGTCCAACGCCATGAAACAGGAAGTACCTGTGACCAAGCCATGGAACCTTGGACCGCCATCAAACTTGCCATGACTGATGACAGTAAGGCCCTGAACTAAGCCCCATTGAAACATTATGGAATAAATGGAGCATGTCTCCATAGCGCCCCCTACAATATTTCAATCAATCAGCCCCGCCCACTACATTGATCAACATGGATAAAATTGAGCACAGTTGGAGAACCTGCCAGTACCTTCAAAAAAGTCTCTTGGACATATGGGCTAAATTCAACAGGAAGTCGGCCATTTTGAAAAAGGTGCCATTTTTGGGGTCATTTCTTTGCCATGCATTTTAAAAAACTCCTCCTAGGGATATTGTCCAACTGACACCCAACTTGCACAGGATGCTCAGGAGGCATGTGTGATGTAAAGTTGTGTTATTTCTTCTAATAGAAGATTTAGTTTAGGAGGGGCGGGCCCTCAAAGTTTTATGTCTCATTAACAATGACTTATTGCTAAAACTCCCACATAAAACAACATATCAGCACAGGAATCGACACATTTGATGCCAGTCCCATGATGAACAAAATCTCCAATGCAATAATGGGACTATGAATTAGCCCCACCCCTTGGCAACAAGAAGTGTCTGATATCATGAACCAGGAAGTACCTGTAACAAAGCCATGAAACCTTTGATCTTCACCATACTTGCCATGAGTCATGAAAGTTATGCCCTTAATAGAGTAAAATTAAAATATAGTGGAGAAGATAGTAAATGGCTCCATAGCGCCCCCTACAATATTTTAATTAATCAGCCCCGCCCACTACATTGACTGACATGGATATGATTCGGGACACTTGTAGACCCTCCCAGTACCTTCAAAAAAGTCTCTTGGACATATGGGCTAAATCCAACAGGAAGTCGGCCATTTTGAAAAGGGTGACATTTTTGGGGTCATTTCTGTCATTTTCTTTGCCATGCATTTGGAGGAACTTGTCCTAAGAATTTTGTCCAACTTTAACCCAAATAAGTCAGGATGCTCAAGAGGCATGTGTGATTAAAAGTTGTGCTATTTCTTTTAATAGGGGATATCATTTAGGAGAGGCGGGGCAGCAAAGCAGATGTGATGCAATGAAAAGGAAAACTGACATAACTCCCACAAAAAACAACCAACCTGCACCAAATTTGCTACAGATGATGCCAGTCATATCCTTCACATTTCTGTATGTCAATAATTAGATTATAAATTAGCCCCGCCCCTTGGTGACAGGAAGTGACCGTTCATAAGGTCTAAATGGCCTGAAGTGCAGTCTGGCTGCATTTTAGGTTGAGAGAGGCATGGGAAGGATGTTGCCAGGGGAGGCGGTGGCATTATGCCGAGTGGCGCCATGGTGCGAGGGCCTATATCACCGCTTGCGGTTTTAATTATTATTATTATTATTAGGCCCGAGCACCTTGGCGGTGCGAAGGCCTATTGTAATTGCAGCGTTTATTATTATTATTATTATTATTATTATTATTATTATTATTCTCCTAATAAATGAATTGCTTTTTTGGAGGCCTGAACATGCTCAAAAACTCACCAAATTTTGCGTACCCCCCCCAAGGGAATGCGAAAAATTTGATATTTTGAGGTGCTCCAGAATGTTTGGGCGAAACTGAATGAGAGCGCCACCTATTTTAGGTGCCCCGCCACTGCATGTCATTAATCTTTATGAAAATTCATACACATGATCTACATGCTAGGGCGAGCAAAAAATCCTCTTAATGTCATGGTGAAATGTCGACAGGAAGGCGGCCATTTTAGGTCAAAGTCAATATTTTGGCGTTTTAGCACCTCGCATTTTAACGAACTCGTCCTAGAGCTTTTATCCCACTGAGCCACAAATTGCTGAGGATGTTCAGGAGGCATGTGTGATTAAATGTTGTGTTATTTCTTCTAATAGGAGACTTAGTTTACGAGGGGCGGGGCCTCAAAGTTTGATGTCTCGCCAGGAAAAATTAAACGGATATAACTCCCACATAAAGCAACATTTCTGCACCAAATTTGCTAGATATGATGGCAGTCCGCTCCTACAGAGTTCTATATGTCAATATTTTGATTATGAAATAGCCACGCCCCCTGGAGGTCAAAAGTGTTGTTTTTTGCTCACACACCCATAACTCTGGCTTGGTAGACACCACATGGCCCAAATTCACTCAGGCATCACAAAACATGTTGGTGAAGAGATCTGATAAAGGACGTTGCTCTACGCTGCACGGCGTGCCCGTGACGCCATGGCGAAGTTCCATGCGGCGGCGTGACATCATAAATCACTATAAAATTGTCAATTTTGATCTGATCACCCTAAACCTTATAGGGATTAATAAGGGATCAGTCCTGAACAGATTAATGTGACCATTGCTGGTGTAGACCTAAGCCCCGCCCACTTACAATAGGAAGTGGTTTTTTCCACGTTTGAGGGTCATGCTTCTAAGCAAATGGTCCAAAACACTTGAGCCTCCTCCAAAACATGTCAAACCCTTTCATGATGCCACAATAAAAACCTCAAGTCGCTACGCTAAACGGGACATGGCGAATGGCGGTCCAACGCCATGAAACAGGAAGTACCTGTGACCAAGCCATGGAACCTTGGACCGCCACCATACTTGTCATGACTGATGACAGTAAGGTCCTGAACTAAGCCCCATTGAAACATTATGGACTAAATGGAGCATGTCTCCATAGCGCCCCCTACAAAATTTCAATCAATCAGCCCCGCCCACTACATGGACCGACATGAATAAAATTCAGCACAGTTGGAGAACCTGCCAGTACCTTCAAAAAAGTCTCTTGGACATATGGGCTAAATTCAACAGGAAGTCGGCCATTTTGAAAAAGGTGCCATTTTTGGGGTCATTTCTTTGCCATGCATTTTAAACAACTCCTCCTAGGGATATTGTCCAACTGACACCCAACTTGCACAGGATGCTCAGGAGGCATGTGTGATGTAAAGTTGTGTTATTTCTTCTAATAGAAGATTTAGTTTAGGAGGAGCGGGCCCTCAAAGTTTGATGTCTCATTAACAAAGACTTATTGCTAAAACTCCCACATAAAACAACATATCAGCACAGGAATCGACCCATTTGATGCCAGTCCCATGATGAACAAAATCTACAATGCAATAATATGACTATGAACTAGCCCCGCCCCTTGGCAACAACAAGTGTCTGATATCATGAACCAGGAAGTACCTGTAACAAAGCCATGAAATTGTTGATCTTCACCATACTTGCCATGAGTCATGACAGTTATGTACTTAATAGAATAAAATTACAACATAGTGGAAAAGATAGTAAATGGCTCCATAGCGCCCCCTACAATATTTCAATCAATCAGCCCCGCCCACTACATTGACTGACATGGATAAAATTCAGCACACTTATAGACCCTCCCAGTACCTTCAAAAAAGTCTCTTGGATATATGGGCTAAATCCAACAGGAAGTCGGCCATTTTGAAAAGGGTGCCATTTTTGGGGTCATTTCTGTCATTTTCTTTGCCATGCATTTTGAGGAACTTGTCCTAAGAATTTTGTCCAACTTTAACCCAAATGAGTCAGGATGCTCAAGAAGCATGTGTGATTAAAAGTTGTGCTATTTCTTTTAATAGGGGATATCGTTTAGGAGAGGCGGGGCAGCAAAGCAGATGTGATGCAATGAAAAGGAAAACAGACATAACTCCCACAAAAAACAACCAACCTGCACCAAATTTGCTACAGATGATGCCAGGCATATCCTTCACATTTGTGCATGTCAATAATTAGATGATAAGTTAGCCCCGCCCCTTGGTGACAGGAAGTGACCGTTCATAAGGCCTAAATGGCCTGAAGTGCAGTCTGGCTGCACTTTAGGTTGAGAGAGGCATGGGAAGGATGTTGCCAGGGGAGGCGGTGGCATTCTGCCGAGCGGCGCCATGGTGCGAGGGCCTATATCACCGCTTGCGGTTTTAATTATTATTATTCTCCTAATAAATGAATTGCTTTTTTGGAAGCCTGAACATGCTCAAAAACTCACCAAATTTGGCGTACCCCCCCAAGGGAATGTGAAAAATTTGATATTTTGAGGTGCTCCAGAATGTTTGGGTGAAACTGAATGAGAGCGCCACCTATTTTAGGTGCCCCGCCAGTGCATGTCGTTAATCTTTATGAAAATTCATACACATGATCTACATGCTAGGGCGAACAAAAAATCCTCTTAATGTCATGGTGAAATGTCGACAGGAAGGCGGCCATTTTAGGTCAAAGTCAATATTTTGGCGTTTTAGCACCTCGCATTTTAACGAACTCGTCCTAGAGCTTTTATCCCACTGAGCCACAAATTGCTCAGGATGTTCAGGAGGCATGTGTGATTAAATGTTGTGTTATTTCTTCTAATAGGAGACTTAGTTTACGAGGGGCGGGGCCTCAAAGGTTGATGTCTCGCCAGGAAAAATTAAACGGATATAACTCCCACATAAAGCAACATTTCTGCACCAAATTTGCTAGATATGATGGCAGTCCCCTCCTACAGAGTTCTATATGTCAATATTTTGATTATGAAATAGCCACGGCCCCTGGAGGTCAAAAGTGTTGTTTTTTGCTCACACACCCATAACTCTGGCTTGGTAGACACCACATGGCCCAAATTCACTCAGGCATCACAAAACATGTTGGTGAAGAGATCTGATAAAGGACGTTGCTCTGCGCTGCACGGCGTGCCCGTGACGCCATGGCGAAGTTCCATGCGGCGGCGTGACATCATAAATCACTATAAAATTGTCAATTTTGATCTGATCACCCTAAAACTTATAGGGATTAATAAGGGATCAGTCCTGAACAGATTAATGTGACCATTGCTGGTGTAGACCTAAGCCCCGCCCACTTACAACAGGAAGTGTTTTTTTCCACGTTTGAGGGTCATGCTTCTAAGCAAATGGTCCCAAACACTTGAGACTCCTCCAAAACATGTCAAACCCTTTCATGATGCCACAATAAAAACCTCAAGTCGCTACGCTAAACGGGACATGGCGAATGGCGGTCCAACGCCATGAAACAGGAAGTACCTGTGACCAAGCCATGGAACCTTGGACCGCCACCATACTTGCCATGACTGATGACAGTAAGGCCCTGAACTAAGCCCCATTGAAACATTATGGAATACATGGAGCATGTCTCCATAGCGCCCCCTACAAAATTTCAATCAATCAGCCCCGCCCACTACATGGACCGACATGGATAAAATTCAGCACAGTTGGAGAACCTGCCAGTACCTTCAAAAAAGTCTCTTGGACATATGGGCTAAATCCAACAGGAAGTCGGGCATTTTGAAAAAGGTGCCATATTTGGGGTCATTTCTTTGCCATGCATTTTAAACAACTCCTCCTAGGGATATTGTCCAACTGACACCCAACTTGCACAGGATGCTCAGGAGGCATGTGTGATTTAAAGTTGTGTTATTTCTTCTAATAGAAGATTTAGTTTAGGAGGGGCGGGCCTTCAAAGTTTTATGTCTTATTAACAAAGACTTATTGCTAAAACTCCCACATAAAACAACATATCAGCACATGAATCGACACATTTGATGCCAGTCCCATGATGAACAAAATATACAATGCAATAATATGACTATGAATTAGCCCCACCCCTTGGCAACAAGAAGTGTCTGATATCATGAACCAGGAAGTACCTGTAACAAAGCCATGAAACCTTTGATCTTCACCATACTTGCCATGAGTCATGAAAGTTATGCCCTTAATAGAGTAAAATTACAATATAGTGGAGAAGATAGTAAATGGCTCCATAGCGCCCCCTACAATATTTTAATTAATCAGCCCCGCCCACTACATTGACTGACATAGATATGATTCGGGACACTTGTAGACCCTCCCAGCACCTTCAAAAAACTCTCTTGGACATATGGGCTAAATCAAACAGGAAGTCGGCCATGTTGAAAAAGGTGCCATTTTCAGGGTCATTTCTGTCATTTTCTTTGCCATGCATTTTGAGAAATTCCTTCTAAGAATTTTGTCCAACTTTAACCCAAATGAGTCAGGATGCTCAAGAGGCATGTGTGATTAAAAGTTGTGCTATTTCTTTTAATAGGGGATATCATTTAGGAGAGGCGGGGCAGCAAAGCAGATGTGATGCAATGAAAAGGAAAACTGACATAACTCCCACAAAAAACAACCAACCTGCAACAAATTTGATACAGATGATGCCAGTCATATCCTTCACATTTGTGCATGTCAATAATTAGATGATAAGTTAGCCCCGCCCCTAGGTGACCGGAAGTGACCCTTCACAAGGCCTAAATGGCCTGAAGTGCAGTCTGGCTGCACTTTAGAGAGAGAGGCATGGGAAGGATGTTGCCAGGGGAGGCGGTGGCATTATGCCGAGCGGCGCCATGGTGCGAGGGCCTATATCACCGCTTGCGGTTTTAATTATTATTATTTTTATTCGGACACTTCGCGTGCTTTTTTGGAGGCCTGAACGTGCTCGAAAACTCACCAAATTTTGTGTACCCCCCCAAGGGAATACGAAAAATTTGATATTTTGAGGTGCCCCAGAATGTTTGGGCGAAACTGAACGAGAGCGCCACCTATTTTAGGTGCCCCGCCACTGCATGTCGTTAATCTTTATGAAAATTCATACACATGATCTACATGCTAGGGCGAACAAAAAATCCTCTTAATGTCATGGTGAAATGTCAACAGGAAGGCGGCCATTTTAGGTCAAAGTCAATATTTTGGCGTTTTAGCACCTCGCATTTTAACGAACTCGTCCTAGAGCTTTTATCCCACTGAGCCACAAATTGCTCAGGATGTTCAGGAGACATGTGTGATTAAATGTTGTGTTATTTCTTCTAATAGGAGACTTAGTTTACGAGGGGTGGGGCCTCAAAGTTTGATGTCTCGCCATGAAAACTTAAACGGATGTAACTCCCCCATAACGCAACATTTCTGCACCAAATTTGCTAGATATGATGGCAGTCCCCTCCTACAGAGTTCTATATGTCAATATTTTGATTATGAAATAGCCACGCCCCCTGGAGGTCAAAAGTGTTGTTTTTTGCTCACACACCCATAACTCTGGCTTGGTGGACACCACATGGCCCAAATTCACTCAGGCATCACAAAACATGTTGGTGAAGAGATCTTATAAAGGACGTTGCTCTGCGCTGCACGGCGTGCCCGTGACGCCATGGCGAAGTTCCATGCGGCGGCGTGACATCATAAATCACTATAAAATTGTCAATTTTGATCTGATCAGCCTAAAACTTATAGGGATTAATAAGGGATCAGTCCTGAACAGATTAATGTGACCATTGCTGGTGTAGACCTAAGCCCCGCCCACTTACAACAGGAAGTGGTTTTTTCCACGTTTGAGGGTCATGCTTCTAAGCAAATGGTCCCAAACACTTGAGACTCCTCCAAAACATGTCAAACCCTTTCATGATGCCACAATAAAAACCTCAAGTTGCTACGCTAAACGGGACATGGCGAATGGCGGTCCAACGCCATGAAACAGGAAGTACCTGTGACCAAGCCATGGAACCTTGGACCGCCACCATACTTGCCATGACTGATGACAGTAAGGCCCTGAACTAAGCCCCATTGAAACATTATGGAATAAATGGAGCATGTCTCCATAGCGCCCCCTACAAAATTTCAATCAATCAGCCCCGCCCACTACATGGACTGACATAGATAAAATTCAGCACAGTTGGAGAACCTTCCAGTACCTTCAAAAAAGTCTCTTGGACATATGGGCTAAATCCAACAGAAAGCCGGCCATTTTGAAAAAGGTGCCATTTTTGGGGTCATTTCTTTGCCATGCATTTTAAACAACTCCTCCTAGGTATATTGTCCAACTGACACCCAACTTGCACAGGATGCTCAGGAGGCATGTGTGATTTAAAGTTGTGTTATTTCTTCTAATAGAAGATTTAGTTTAGGAGGGGCGGGCCCTCAAAGTTTTATGTCTCATTAACAAAGACTTATTGATAAAACTCCCACATAAAACAACATATCACCACAGGAATCGACACATTTGATGGCAGTCCCATGATGAACAAAATATACAATGCAATAATGGGACTATGAATTAGCCCCACCCCTTGGCAACAAGAAGTGTCTGATATCATGAACCAGGAAGTACCTGTAACAAAGCCATGGAACCTTTCATCTTCACCATACTTGCCATGAGTCATGACAGTTATGTCCTTAATAAAATAAAATTACAATATAGTGGAAAATATAGTAAATGGCTCCATAGCGCCCCCTACAATATTTCAATCAATCAGCCCCGCCCACTACATTGACTGACATGGATAAAATTCAGCATACTTGTAGACCCTCCCAGTACCTTCAAAAAAGTCTCTTGGACATATGGGCTAAATCAAACAGGAAGTCGGCCATGTTGAAAAAGGTGCCATTTTTGGGGTCATTTCTGTCATTTTCTTTGCCATGCATTTTGAGAAGTTCCTCCTAAGAATTTTCTCCAACTGTAACCCAAATGAGTCAGGATGCATATCTGATTAAAAGTTGTGTTATTTCTTTTAATAGGGGATATCGTTTAGGAGAGGCGGGGCAGCGAAGCAGATGTGATCCAATGAAAAGGAAAACTGACATAACTCCCACAAAAAACAACCAACCATATTTATAGACATGTATGTACAGATGAACATGCAGGTCCATCTGAAGGAATTATTAATTATGTGAATCAGTTTCATATGTGTTTTCTTGTTTAGAAGCAGACTGATTGCTCTTTGATTTATAGACATTTGTTCAGATTCTTGGATAGAGTGGTATTGGATCAGCTCTGTTGATGGATTAATTAAAACATCCAGTGCGGCTAATACTTACAACAATAAGTTACTGAAAACTATATTTATGTAAATGATGTTAACAGTTTTTAACAAATGTCACAGGCATGTTAATAAGCATAATGAATTAAAACTAAACTTGAAGCATTTATGTATTATTCCTCCCTGTTGCTCTTTGTCTGTACTGTGGGGGATTACATGAAAAAGAAAAAATCTGAGGCTTTGGTTCTGAGAATGAGCAGCTAATTCTTGTTTTGAATAAGGTAAAAATAATGTAACATCCATTTATGGAAAACTGGTGGGATTTTTTTTTCAATTTCATTAAACACTGTGGCATATTTGATCCACTTTTAGATTATTTTTTTCAATTTATTGAAGCCAGAGTATGTAAGATTTCAAAGCGATTCTTTCCAACACTAGGTGGCAAACACCATGTAGTGAGCAAAACCACACAACTGCTACCTCTACAAACCACCACAGGGCGGAAGTAGTGAGCTAAACTTGCTCCTCACCCCTCCCATCCTCTAAATACAGCGGAACCGTCACCGTCCACAAGACTCAAAGTTTATTCACAAACTGTGTGATGACATCCAGTATTTCAGCTCGACATGAACCGGTAAGTAACTGTTAACACAACAGGCTCTTCGTCATGCTGAAAATGATACTCTCTTATGGTGTTTTTTTTGCAAAGTAGTACGTAAAAATGACAATATCGCGTATGGAATAAACGGTGGTACTAAGAAGAGGCTAAGCTACGTGCTAAGCTAGCTATAGTTGTTAGGCTAATTCTAACTTTATTAATATTTCTGCATATATTCAGCTGATGTTAGACTGAATCAGCCTAACACAGGCAGTCAGACACTGACATAATGCAGAATTTACATGTTTGAATGTTGTTACAGCGATGATCCGTGTACACACTTGTTTTCAGTGATGAATATGACATGTTAAGTTGCCAGGAAGGCCGAGGCAGGGCTGGTGGACGGTCCGAGGACAAGCGGGTCAGTCTGAGGAAGACGAGCTGCAGCTTCCAGAGATGTGACTGGCTAGCTGTAGTACAGGTAAAATGCAGTTTCATGTTCACTGTTTTGTCTCAAGATATTACTGATAAAAAACATTTATTACAGGAATTCCACAGTATTCCAATAACCAACAATGGTAAACGAGGCTGAAGTTAGCTTCCGATTCGCAATATGTGTAAAGGGCAATTCCACTGAATTTTTCGGAAACATCACATTTGACCAGGTCCTGACAAAAAACTACAACACTTGGACTCTTAAAACCTGGGTTAAAATATTCCACATACTATGCAGATTCAATAAAACATAGTGTCTGATTTGTGAAATCTTTATTCTATTTGTGAAAATGCAAATAAGGGTCATTTCATGACTTTTTTGGCATCTGGACCACATTACATCAGGTCCTGACAAAAAACTAAAACACTTAGACTCTTCAAATGTGGGCTAAAATATTCCACATACTATACTAGTTTTTTGTCAGTACCTGGTCTAATGTGGTGGTGTTTCCAAAAAATTCAGTGTAATTGCCCTTTACACATATTGCAGCCATAAGCTGCGGATCGGAAGCTAACTTCAGCCTCGTCAATGGTAACTGTTTTATGTATTATTTGTTGTTGTAACATAAATGTAATTTTATATTTGAGCTTGTTACCTACTGCTCTGTCTTCCATATGTTACTTGTTGCTTTGGCATCCAGACATTAGTTTTAGATATTACAGTAATATATTAACTTAGTCTCTGAACAAAGTTGGTAGACACAGACCTTCACTAAAAAATCTGATCTTTCACTTTTCACTTTGTTTTCCATCAGTTAGTAAAATGTGGCTCTATTTATCTAACCAATCTTTTGTATAATTTTGCAGAGACGTCTTGATGACATAAATGTGAAGGACCTAAGAAGACTCACATCCCAGCTCCTCAGAAGGAAACAAGGCTTGATTCCCAGTTGCTGTGTGGCTACTGAAGAGCAGTTTCCTGATCTGCACAGACACAACATTGGTTTTGTTTTTGGTGTTTGATTCTTTTTTTTTTTTCTAGTAAACCACAATTTAATAGCATTTCTGTGGAATCTATTGTTTACATGTTCGTTGATTGTATTGTTTCTTACTTATAACTTTGTGTTACTAATTAAGTAATTTGAGCTACTTTGTACACTTTGAAGCGTTTTTAAAATAAAGAAATTTAAATGCTTTTCCCCATTTATTCAATACATTCAAGTCATCTAAATAACTGCAGTAGGATGTGATCATACAGGAACAAGATAAAAGTTTATTACAATTTATGACTGTAATAAATACAGATCTAACAGTGTATAAACACACCACAAATCCCACAGAGAAAAGTCTATGATCCACAAACAGAAGACACAACTATATACAAAAGATCAACCAACCTGCACCAAATTCACTACAGATGATGCCAGTCATATTCTTCACATTTGTGCATGTCAATAATTAGATGATAAGTTAGCCCCGCCCCTTGGTGACAGGAAGTGACCGTTCATAAGGCATAAATGGCCTGAAGTGCAGTCTGGCTGCACTTTAGGTTGAGAGAGGCATGGGAAGGATGTTGGCAGGGGAGGCATTATGCCGAGCGGCGCCATGGTGCGAGGGCCTATATCACCGCTTGCGGTTTTAATTATTATTAGGCCCGAGCACCTTGGCGGTGCGAAGGCCTATTGTATTTGCAGTGTTTATTATTTTTATTCGGACACTTCGCGTGCTTTTTTGGAGGCCTGAACGTGCTCGAAAACTCACCAAATTTTGCGTACCCCCCCAAGGGAATACGAAAAATTTGATATTTTGAGGTGCTCCAGAATGTTTGGGCGAAACTGAACGAGAGCGCCACCTATTTTAGGTGCCCCGCCACTGCATGTCGTTAATCTTTATGAAAATTCATACACATGATCTACATGACAGGACAAACAAAAAATCCTCTTAATATCATGGTGAAATGTCGACAGGAAGGCGGCCATTTTAGGTCAAAGTCAATATTTTGGCGTTTTAGCACCTCGCATTTTAACGAACTCGTCCTAGGGCTTTTATCCCACTGAGCCACAAATTGCTCAGGATGTTCAGGAGACATGTGTGATTCAATGTTGTGTTATTTCTTCTAATAGGAGACTTAGTTTACGAGGGGCGGGGCCTCAAAGTTTGATGTCTCGCCATGAAAAATTAAACAGCTATAACTCCCACATAAAGCAACATTTCTGCACCAAATTTTCTAGATATGATGGCAGTCCCCTCCTACAGAGTTCTATATGTCAATATTTTGATTATGAAATAGCCACGCCCCCTGGAGGTCAAAAGTGTTGTTTTTTGCTCACACACCCATAACTCTGGCTTGGTGGACACCACATGGCCCAAATTCACTCAGGCATCACAAAACATGTTGATGAAGAGATCTGATAAAGGACGTTGCTCTACGCTGCACGGCGTGCCCGTGACGCCATGGCGAAGTTCCATGCGGCGGCGTGACATCATAAATCACTATAAAATTCTCAATTTTGATCTGATCACCCTAAAACTTATAGAGATTAATAAGGGATCAGTCCTGAACAGATTAATGTGACCATTGCTGGTGTAGACCTAAGCCCCGCCCACTTACAACAGGAAGTGGGTTTTTCCACGTTCGAGGGTCATGCTTCTAAGCAAATGGTCCCAAACACTTGAGACTCCTCCAAAACATGTCAAACCCATTCATGATGCCACAATAAAAACCTCAAGTCGCTACGCTAAACGGGACATGGCAAATGGCGGTCCAACGCCATGAAACAGGAAGTACCTGTGACCAAGCCATGGAACCTTGGACCGCCATCAAACTTGCCATGACTGATGACAGTAAGGCCCTGAACTAAGCCCCATTGAAACATTATGGAATAAATGGAGCATGTCTCCATAGCGCCCCCTACAATATTTCAATCAATCAGCCCCGCCCACTACATTGATCGACATGGATAAAATTCAGCACAGTTGGAGAACCTGCCAGTACCTTCAAAAAAGTCTCTTGGACATATGGGCTAAATTCAACAGGAAGTCGGCCATTTTGAAAAAGGTGCCATTTTTGGGGTCATTTCTTTGCCATGCATTTTAAACAACTCCTCCTAGGGATATTGTCCAACTGACACCCAACTTGCACAGGATGCTCAGGAGGCATGTGTGATTTAAAGTTGTGTTATTTCTTCTAATAGAAGATTTAGTTTAGGAGGGGCGGGCCCTCAAAGTTTGATGTCTCATTAACAATGACTTATTGCTAAAACTCCCACATAAAACAACATATCAGCACAGGAATTGCCACATTTGATGCCAGTCCCATGATGAACAAAATCTGCAATGCAATAATGGGACTATGAATTAGCCCCACCCCTTGGCAACAACAAGTGTCTGATATCATGAACCAGGAAGTACCTGTAACAAAGCCATGAAACCTTTGATCTTCACCATACTTGCCATGAGTCATGAAAGTTATGCCCTTAATAGAGTAAAATTAAAATATAGTGGAGAAGATAGTAAATGGCTCCATAGCGCCCCCTACAATATTTTAATTAATCAGCCCCGCCCACTACATTGACTGACATGGATATGATTCGGGAAACTTGTAGACCCTCCCAGTACCTTCAAAAAAGTCCCTTGGACATATGGGCTAAATCCAACAGGAAGTCGGCCATTTTGAAAAGGGTGCCATTTTTGGGGTCATTTCTGTCATTTTCTTTGCCATGCATTTTGAGGAACTTCTGCTAAGAATTTTGTCCAACTTTAACCCAAATGAGTCAGGATGCTCAAGAGGCATGTGTGATTAAAAGTTGTGCAATTTCTTTTAATAGGGGATATCATTCAGGAGAGGCGGGGCAGCAAAGCAGATGTGATGCAACGAAAAGGAAAACTGACATAACTCCCACAAAAAACAACCAACATGCACCAAATTTGCTACAGATGATGCCAGTCATATCCTTCACATTTCTGCATGGCAATAATTAGATGATAAGTTAGCCCCGCCCCTTGGTGACAGGAAGTGACCCTTCATAAGGCCTAAATGGCCTGAAGTGCAGTCTGGCTGCACTTTAGGTTGAGAGAGGCATGGGAAGGATGTTGGCAGGGGAGGCGGTGGCATTATGCCGAGCGGCGCCATGGTGCGAGGGCCTATATCACCGCTTGCGGTTTTAATTATTATTATTATTAGGCCCGAGCACCTTGGCGGTGCGAAGGCCTATTGTAATTGCAGCGTTTATTAGGCCCGAGCACCTTGGCGGTGCGAAGGCCTATTGTAATTGCAGTGTTTATTATTAGGCCCGAGCACCTTGGCGGTGCGAAGGCCTATTGTAATTGCAGCGTTTATTATTATTAGGCCCGAGCACCTTGGCAGTGCGAAGGCCTATTGTAATTGCAATGTTTATTATTATTATTAGGCCCGAGCACCTTGGCGGTGCGAAGGCCTATTGTAATTGCAGTGTTTATTATTATTATTATTATTATTATTATTATTATTATTATTATTATTATTATTTTTATTCGGACACTTCGCGTGCTTTTTTGGAGGCCTGAACGTGCTCGAAAACTCACCAAATTTTGCGTACACCCCCAAAGGAATACGAAAAATTTGATATTTTGAGGTGCTCCAGAATGTTTGGGCGAAACTGAACGAGAGCGCCACCTATTTTAGGTGCCCCGCCACTGCATGTCATTAATCTTTATGAAAATTCATACACATGAATGACATGACAGGGCGAACAAAAAATCCTCTTAATGTCATGGTGAAATGTCGACAGGAAGGCGGCCATTTTAGGTCAAAGTCAATATTTTGGCGTTTTAGCACCTCGCATTTTAACGAACTCGTCCTAGGGCTTTTATCCCACTGAGCCACAAATTGCTCAGGATGTTCAGGAGACATGTGTGATTAAATGTTGTGTTATTTCTTCTAATAGGAGACTTAGTTTACGAGGGGCGGGGCCTCAAAGTTTGATGTCTCGCCATGAAAAATTAAACGGATATAACTCCCACATAAAGCAACATTTCTGCACCAAATTTGCTAGATATGATGGCAGTCCCCTCCTACAGAGTTCTATATGTCAATATTTTGATTATGAAATAGCCACGCCCCCTGGAGGTCAAAAGTGTTGTTTTTTGCTCACACACCCATAACTCTGGCTTGGTGGACACCACATGGCCCAAATTCACTCAGGCATCACAAAACATGTCAGTGAAGAGATCTGGTAAAGGACGTTGCTCTACGCTGCACGGCGTGCCCGTGACGCCATGGCGAAGTTCCATGCGGCGGCGTGACATCATAAATCACTATAAAATTCTCAATTTTGATCTGATCACCCTAAAACTTATAGGGATTAATAAGGGATCAGTCCTGAACAGACTAATGTGACCATTGCTGGTCTAGACCTAAGCCCCGCCCACCTATAACAGGAAGTGGTTTTTTCCACGTTTGAGGATCATGCTTCTAAGCAAATGGTCCCAAACACTTGAGACTCCTCCAAAACATGTCAAACGCTTTCATGATGCCACAATAAAAACCTCAAGTCGCTACGCTAAACGGGACATGGCGAATGGCAGTCCAACGCCATGAAACAGGAAGTACCTGTGACCAAGCCATGGAACCTTGGACCACCACCATACTTGCCATGACTGATGACAGTAAGGCCCTGAACTAAGCCCCATTGAAACATTATGGAATAAATGGAGCATGTCTCTATAGCGCCCCCTACAAAATTTCAATCAATCAGCCCCGCCCACTACATGGACCGACATGGATAAAATTCAGCACAGTTGGAGAACCTTCCAGTACCTTCAAAAAAGTCTCTTGGACATATGGGCTAAATTCAACAGGAAGTCGGCCATTTTGAAAAAGGTGCCATTTTTGGGGTAATTTCTTTGACATGCATTTTAAACAACTCCTCCTAGGGACATTGTCCAACTGACACCCAACTTGCACAGGATGCTCAGGAGGCATGTGTGATTTAAAGTTGTGTTATTTCTTCTAATAGAAGATTTAGTTTAGGAGGGGCGGGCCCTCAAAGTTTTATGTCTCATTAACAAAGACTTATTGCTAAAACTCCCACATAAAACAACATATCAGCACAGGAATCGACCCTTTTGATGCCAGTCCCATGATGAACAAAATATACAATGCAATAATATGCCTATGAATTAGCCCCACCCCTTGGCAACAACAAGTGTCTGATATCATGAACCAGGAAGTACCTGTAACAAAGCCATGAAATTGTTGATCTTCACCATACTTGCCATGAATCATGACAGTTATGTCCTTAATAGAGTAAAATTACAATATAGTGGAGAAGATAGTAAATGGCTCTATAGCGCCCCCTCCAATATTTCAATCAATCAGCCCCGCCCACTACATTGACTGACATAGATATGATTCGGCACAGTTGTAGAACCTTCCAGTACCTTCAGAAAAGTCTCTTGGACATATGGGCTAAATCAAACAGGAAGTCGGCCATTTTGAAAAAGGTGCCATTTTCGGGGTCATTTCTGTCATTTTCTTTGCCATGCATTTTGAGGAACTTCTCCTAAGAATTTTGTCCAACTTTAACCCAAATGAGTCAGGATGCTCAAGAGGCATGTGTGATTAAAAGTTGTGCTATTTCTTTTAATAGGGGATATCGTTTAGGAGAGGCGGGGCAGCAAAGCAGCTGTGATGCAATGAAAAGGAAAACTGACATAACTCCCACAAAAAACAACCAACCTGCACCAAATTTGCTACAGATGATGCCAGTCATATCCTTCACATTTCTGTATGCCAATAATTAGATGATAAGTTAGCCCCGCCTCTTGGTGACAGGAAGTGACCCTTCATAAGGCCTAAATGGCCTGAAGTGCAGTCTGGCTGCACTTTAGGTTGAGAGAGGCATGGGAAGGATGTTGCCAGGGGAGGCGGTGGCATTATGCCGAGCGGCGCCATGGTGCGAGGGCCTATATCACCGCTTGCGGTTTTAATTATTATTATTATTTTTATTCGGACACTTCGCGTGCTTTTTTGGAGGCCTGAACGTGCTCGAAAACTCACCAAATTTTGCGTACCCCCCCAAGGGAATGCGAAAAATTTGATATTTTGAGGTGCTCCAGAATGTTTGGGCGAAACTGAAGGAGAGCGCCACCTATTTTAGGTGCCCCGCCACTGCATGTCGTTAATCTTTATGAAAATTCATACACATTATCTACATGACAGTACAAACAAAAAATCCTCTTAATGTCATGGTGAAATGTCGACAGGAAGGCGGCCATTTTAGGTCAAAGTCAATATTTTGGCGTTTTAGCACCTCGCATTTTAACGAACTCGTCCTAGAGCTTTTATCCCACTGAGCCACAAATTGCTCAGGATGTTCAGGAGGCATGTGTGATTAAATGTTGTGTTATTTCTTCTAATAGGAGACTTAGTTTACGAGGGGCGGGGCCTCAAAGTTTGATGTCTCGCCATGAAAAATTAAACGGATATAACTCCCACATAAAGCAACATTTCTGCACCAAATTTGCTAGATATGATGGCAGTCCCCTCCTACAGAGTTCTATATGTCAATATTTTGATTATGAAATAGCCACGCCCCCTGGAGGTCAAAAGTGTTGTTTTTTGCTCACACACCCATAACTCTGGCTTGGTGGACACTACATGGCCCAACTTCACTCAGGCATCACAAAACATGTTGGTGAAGAGATCTGATAAAGGACGTTGCTCTACGCCGCACGGCGTGCCCGTGACGCCATGGCGAAGTTCCATGCGGCGGCGTGACATCATAAATCACTATAAAATTGTCAATTTTGATCTGCTCACCCTAAAACTTATAGGGATTAATAAGGGATCAGTCCTGAACAGATTAATGTGACCATTGCTGGTGTAGACCTAAGCCCCGCCCACTTACAACAGGAAGTGTTTTTTTCCACGTTTGAGGGTCATGCTTCTAAGCAAATGGTCCAAAACCCTTGAGCCTCCTCCAAAACATGTCAAACCCTTTCATGATGCCACAATAAAAACCTCAAGTCGCTACACTAAACGGGACATGGCGAATGGCGGTCCAACGCCATGAAACAGGAAGTACCTGTAACCAAGCCATGGAACCTTGGACCGCCATCAAACTTGCCATGACTGATGACAGTAAGGCCCTGAACTAAGCCCCATTGAAACATTATGGAATAAATGGAGCATGTCTCCATAGCGCCCCCTACAATATTTCAATCAATCAGCCCCGCCCACTACATTGATCGACATGGATAAAATTCAGCACAGTTGGAGAACCTGCCAGTACCTTCAAAAAAGTCTCTTGGACATATGGGCTAAATTCAACAGGAAGTCGGCCATTTTGAAAAAGGTGCCATTTTTGGGGTCATTTCTTTGCCATGCATTTTAAACAACTCCTCCTAGGGATATTGTCCAACTGACACCCAACTTGCACAGGATGCTCAGGAGGCATGTGTGATGTAAAGTTGTGTTATTTCTTCTAATAGAAGATTTACTTTAGGAGGGGCGGGCCCTCAAAGTTTTATGTCTCATTAACAATGACTTATTGCTAAAACTCCCACATAAAACAACATATCAGCACAGGAATCGACACATTTGATGCCAGTCCCATGATGAACAAAATCTGCAATGCAATAATGGGACTATGAATTAGCCCCACCCCTTGGCAACAAGAAGTGTCTGATATCATGAACCAGGAAGTACCTGTAACAAAGCCATGAAACCTTTGATCTTCACCATACTTGCCATGAGTCATGAAAGTTATGCCCTTAATAGAGTAAAATTAAAATATAGTGGAGAAGATAGTAAATGGCTCCATAGCGCCCCCTACAATAATTTAATTAATCAGCCCCGCCCACTACATTGACTGACATGGATATGATTCGGGAAACTTGTAGACCCTCCCAGTACCTTCAAAAAAGTCTCTTGGACATATGGGCTAAATCAAACAGGATGTCGGCCATGTTGAAAAAGGTGCCATTTTTGGGGTCATTTCTGTCATTTTCTTTGCCATGCATTTTGAGGAAGTCCTGCTAAGAATTTTATCTAACTTTAACCCAAATGAGTCAGGATGCTCAAGAGGCATGTGTGATTAAAAGTTATGCTATTTCTTTTAATGGGGGATATCATTTAGTAGAGGCGGGGCAGCAAAGCAGATGTGATGCAATGAAAAGGAAAAATGACATAACTCCCACAAAAAACAACCAACCTGCACCAAATTTGCTACAGATGATTCCAGTTATATCCTTCACATTTCTGCATGTCAATAATTAGATTATAAGTTAGCCCCGCCCTTTGGTGACAGGAAGGGACCCTTCATAAGGCCTAAATGGCCTGAAGTGCAGTCTGGCTGCACTTTAGGTTGAGAGAGGCATGGGAAGGATGTTGCCAGGGGAGGCGGTGGCATTATGCCGAGCGACGCCATGGTGCGAGGGCCTATATCACCGCTTGCGGTTTTAATTATTATTATTATTATTATTATTCTCCTAATAAATGAATTGCTTTTTTGGAGGCCTGAACATGCTCAAAAACTCACCAAATTTTGCGTACCCCCCCAAGGGAATGCGAAAAATTTGATATTTTGAGGTGCTCCAGAATGTTTGGGCGAAACTGAACGAGAGCGCCACCTATTTTAGGTGCCCCGCCACTGCATGTCATTAATCTTTATGAAAATTCATACACATGATCTACATGCTAGGGCGAACAAAAAATCCTCTTAATGTCATGGTGAAATGTCGACAGGAAGGCGGCCATTTTAGGTCAAAGTCAATATTTTGGCGTTTTAGCACCTCGCATTTTAACGAACTCGTCCTAGAGCTTTTATCCCACTGAGCCACAAATTGCTCAGGATGTTCAGGAGGCATGTGTGATTAAATGTTGTGTTATTTCTTCTAATAGGAGACTTAGTTTACGAGGGGCGGGGCCTCAAAGTTTGATGTCTCGCCATGAAAAATTAAACGGATATAACTCCCACATAAAGCAACATTTCTGCAACAAATTTGCTAGATATGATGGCAGTCCCCTCCTACAGAGTTCTATATGTCAATATTTTGATTATGAAATAGCCACGCCCCCTGGAGGTCAAAAGTGTTGTTTTTTGCTCACACACCCATAACTCTGGCTTGGTGGACACCACATGGCCCAAATTCACTCAGGCATCACAAAACATGTTGGTGAAGAGATCTGATAAAGGACGTTGCTCTACACCGCACGGCGTGCCCGTGACGCCATGGCGAAGTTCCATGCGGCGGCGTGACATCATAAATCACTATAAAATTGTCAATTTTGATCTGATCACCCTAAAACTTATAGGCATTAATAAGGGATCAGTCCTGAACAGATTAATGTGACCATTGCTGGTGTAGACCTAAGCCCCGCCCACTTACAACAGGAAGTGTTTTTTTCCACGTTTGAGGGTCATGCTTCTCAGCAAATGGTCCAAAACACTTGAGACTCCTCCAAAACATGTCAAACCCTTTCATGATGCCACAATAAAAACCTCAAGTCGCTACGCTAAACGGGACATGGCGAATGGCGGTCCAACGCCATGAAACAGGAAGTACCTGTGACCAAGCCATGGAACCTTGGACCGCCACCATACTTGCCATGACTGATGACAGTAAGGCCCTGAACTAAGCCCCATTGAAACATTATGGAATAAATGGAGCATGTCTCCATAGCGCCCCCTACAATATTTCAATCAATCAGCCCCGCCCACTACATTGATCGACATGGATAAAATTCAGCACAGTTGGAGAACCTGCCAGTACCTTCAAAAAAGTCTCTTGGACATATGGGCTAAATTCAACAGGAAGTCGGCCATTTTGAAAAAGGTGCCATTTTTGGGGTCATTTCTTTGCCATGCATTTTAAACAACTCCTCCTAGGGATATTGTCCAACTGACACCCAACTTGCACAGGATGCTCAGGAGGCATGTGTGATGTAAAGTTGTGTTATTTCTTCTAATAGAAGATTTACTTTAGGAGGGGCGGGCCCTCAAAGTTTTATGTCTCATTAACAATGACTTATTGCTAAAACTCCCACATAAAACAACATATCAGCACAGGAATCGACACATTTGATGCCAGTCCCATGATGAACAAAATCTGCAATGCAATAATGGGACTATGAATTAGCCCCACCCCTTGGCAACAAGAAGTGTCTGATATCATGAACCAGGAAGTACCTGTAACAAAGCCATGAAACCTTTGATCTTCACCATACTTGCCATGAGTCATGAAAGTTATGCCCTTAATAGAGTAAAATTAAAATATAGTGGAGAAGATAGTAAATGGCTCCATAGCGCCCCCTACAATAATTTAATTAATCAGCCCCGCCCACTACATTGACTGACATGGATATGATTCGGGAAACTTGTAGACCCTCCCAGTACCTTCAAAAAAGTCTCTTGGACATATGGGCTAAATCAAACAGGATGTCGGCCATGTTGAAAAAGGTGCCATTTTTGGGGTCATTTCTGCCATTTTCTTTGCCATGCATTTTGAGGAAGTCCTGCTAAGAATTTTATCTAACTTTAACCCAAATGAGTCAGGATGCTCAGGAGGCATGTGTGATTAAAAGTTATGCTATTTCTTTTAATGGGGGATATCATTTAGTAGAGGCGGGGCAGCAAAGCAGATGTGATGCAATGAAAAGGAAAAATGACATAACTCCCACAAAAAACAACCAACCTGCACCAAATTTGCTACAGATGATTCCAGTTATATCCTTCACATTTGTGCATGTCAATAATTAGATTATAAGTTAGCCCCGCCCTTTGGTGACAGGAAGGGACCCTTCATAAGGCCTAAATGGCCTGAAGTGCAGTCTGGCTGCACTTTAGGTTGAGAGAAACATGGGAAA
Organism: Telmatherina bonti; assembly: GCF_933228915.1. Classification (NCBI taxonomy): domain Eukaryota; kingdom Metazoa; phylum Chordata; class Actinopteri; order Atheriniformes; family Telmatherinidae; genus Telmatherina; species Telmatherina bonti. The sequence goes on from NC_136624.1 coordinate 8,827,318, forward strand.
GATTTTGCCAGGGGAGGCGGTGGCATTATGCCGAGCGACGCCATGGTGCGAGGGCCTATATCACCGCTTGCGGTTTTAATTATTATTATTATTAGGCCCGAGCACCTTGGCGGTGCGAAGGCCTATTGTAATTGCAGTGTTTATTATTATTATTATTATTATTATTATTATTATTATTATTATTATTATTTTTATTCGGACACTTCGCGTGCTTTTTTGGAGGCCTGAACGTGCTCGAAAACTCACCAAATTTTGCGTACCCCCCCAAGGGAATACGAAAAATTTGATATTTTGAGGTGCTCCAGAATGTTTGGGTGAAACTGAACGAGAGCGCCACCTATTTTAGGTGCCCCGCCACTGCATGTCGTTAATCTTTATGAAAATTCATACACATGATCTACATGCTAGGGCGAACAAAAAATCCTCTTAATGTCATGGTGAAATGTTGACAGGAAGGCGGCCATTTTAGGTCAAAGTCAATATTTTGGCGTTTTAGCACCTCGCATTTTAACGAACTCGTCCTAGGGCTTTTATCCCACTGAGCCACAAATTGCTCAGGATGTTCAGGAGGCATGTGTGATTAAATGTTGTGTTATTTCTTCTAATAGGAGACTTAGTTTACGAGGGGCGGGGCCTCAAAGTTTGATGTCTCGCCATGAAAAATTAAACGGATATAACTCCCACATAAAGCAACATTTCTGCACCAAATTTGCTAGATATGATGGCAGTCCCCTCCTACAGAGTTCTATATGTCAATATTTTGATTATGAAATAGCCACGCCCCCTGGAGGTCAAAAGTGTTGTTTTTTGCTCACACACCCATAACTCTGGCTTGGTGGACACCACATGGCCCAAATTCACTCAGGCATCACAAAACATGTTGGTGAAGAGATCTGATAAAGGACGTTGCTCTACACCGGACGGCGTGCCCGTGACGCCATGGCGAAGTTCCATGCGGCGGCGTGACATCATAAATCACTATAAAATTGTCAATTTTGATCTGATCACCCTAAAACTTATAGGGATTAATAAGGGATCAGTCCTGAACAGATTAATGTGACCATTGCTGGTGTAGACCTAAGCCCCGCCCACTTACAACAGGAAGTGGTTTTTTCCACATTTGAGGGTCATGCTTCTAAGGAAATGGTCCCAAACACTTGAGACTCCTCCAAAACATGTCAAACCCTTTCATGATGCCACAATAAAAGCCTCAAGTTGCTACGCTAAACGGTACATGGCGAATGGCGGTCCAACGCCATGAAACAGGAAGTACCTGTGACCAAGCCATGGAACCTTGGACGGCCACCAAACTTGCCATGACTGATGACAGTAAGGCCCTGAACTAAGCCCCATTGAAACATTATGGAATAAATGGAGCATGTCTCCATAGCGCCCCCTACAAAATTTCAATCAATCAGCCCCGCCCACTACATGGAACGACATGGATAAAATTCAGCACAGTTGGAGAACCTGCCAGTACCTTCAAAAAAGTCTCTTAGACATATGGGCTAAATTCAACAGGAAGTCGGCCATTTTGAAAAAGGTGCCATTTTTGGGGTCATTTCTTTGCCATGCATTTTAAACAACTCCTCCTAGGGATATTGTCCAACTGACACCCAACTTGCACAGGATGCTCAGGAGGCATGTGTGATGTAAAGTTGTGTTATTTCTTCTAATAGAAGATTTAGTTTAGGAGGGGCGGGCCCTCAAAGTTTGATGTCTCATTAACAAAGACTTATTGCTAAAACTCCCACATAAAACAACATATCAGCACAGGAATCGCCACATTTGATACCAGTTCCATGATGAACAAAATCTACAATGCAATAATATGACTATGAATTAGCCCCACCCCTTGGCAACAACAAGTGTCTGACATCATGAACCAGGAAGTACCTGTAACAAAGCCATGAAATTGTTGATCTTCACCATACTTGCCATGAGTCATGACAGTTATGCCCTTAATAGAGTAAAATTAAAATATAGTGGAGAAGATAGTAAATGGCTCTATAGCGCCCCCTCCAATATTTCAATCAATCAGCCCCGCCCACTATATTGACTGACATGGATCAAACTCAGCAGACTTGTAGAACCTTCCAGTACCTTGAAAAAAGTCTCTTGGACATATGGGCTAAATCCAACAGGAAGTCGGCCATTTTGAAAAGGGTGCCATTTTTGGGGTCATTTCTGTCATTTTCTTTGCCATGCATTTGGAGGAACTTGTCCTAAGAATTTTGTCCAACTTTAACCCAAATGAGTCAGGATGCTCAAGAGACATGTGTGATTAAAAGTTGTGCTATTTCTTTTAATAGGGGATATCATTTAGGAGAGGCGGGGCAGCAAAGCAGATGTGATGCAATGAAAAGGAAAACTGACATAACTCCCACAAAAAACAACCAACCTGCACCAAATTTGCTACAGATGATGCCAGTAATATCCTTCACATTTGTGCATGTCAATAATTAGATGATAAGTTAGCCCCGCCCCTTGGTGACAGGAAGTGACCCTTCATAAGGCCTTAATGGCCTGAAGTGCAGTCTGGCTGTACTTTAGATTGAGAGAGGCATGGGAAGGATTTTGCCAGGGGAGGCGGTGGCATTATGCCGAGCGGCGCCATGGTGCGAGGGCCTATATCACCGCTTGCGGTTTTAATTATTATTAGGCCCGAGCACCTTGGCGGTGCGAAGGCCTATTGTAATTGCAGTGTTTATTATTAGGCCCGAGCACCTTGGCGGTGCGAAGGCCTATTGTAATTGCAGCGTTTATTATTATTATTATTATTATTATTATTATTATTATTAGGCCCGAGCACCTTGGCGGTGCGAAGGCCTGTTGTAATTGCAGTGTTTATTATTATTATTATTATTTTTATTCGGACACTTCGCGTGCTTTTTTGGAGGCCTGAACGTGCTCGAAAACTCACCAAATTTTGCGTACCCCCCCAAGGGAATACGAAAAATTTGATATTTTGAGGTGCTCCAGAATGTTTGGGCGAAACTGAACGAGAGCGCCACCTATTTTAGGTGCCCCGCCACTGCATGTCGTTAATCTTTATGAAAATTTATACACATGATCTACATGCTAGGGCGAAGAAAAAATCCTCTTAATGTCATGGTGAAATGTCGACAGGAAGGCGGCCATTTTAGGTCAAAGTCAATATTTTGGCGTTTTAGCACCTCGCATTTTAACGAACTCGTCCTAGAGCTTTTATCCCACTGAGCCACAAATTGCTCAGGATGTTCAGGAGGCATGTGTGATTAAATGTTGTGTTATTTCTTCTAATAGGAGACTTAGTTTACGAGGGGCGGGGCCTCAAAGTTTGATGTCTCGCCATGAAAAATTAAACGGATATAACTCCCACATAAAGCAACATTTCTGCACCAAATTTGCTAGATATGATGGCAGTCCCCTCCTACAGAGTTCTATATGTCAATATTTTGATTATGAAATAGCCACGCCCCCTGGAGGTCAAAAGTGTTGTTTTTTGCTCACACACCCATAACTCTGGCTTGGTGGACACCACATGGCCCAAATTCACTCAGGCATCACAAAACATGTTGGTGAAGAGATCTGGTAAAGGACGTTTCTTTACGCTGCACGGCGTGCCCGTGACGCCATGGCGAAGTTCCATGCGGTGGCGTGACATCATAAATCACTATGAAATTGTCAATTTTGATCTGATCACCCTAAAACTTATAGGGAATAATAAGGGATCAGTCCTGAACAGATTAATGTGACCATTGCTGGTGTAGACCTAAGCCCCGCCCACTTACAACAGGAAGTGGTTTTTTCCACGTTTGAGGGTCATGCTTCTAAGCAAATGGTCCCAAACACTTGAGACTCCTCCAAAACATGTCAAACCCTTTCATGATGCCACAATAAAAACCTCAAGTCGCTACGCTAAACGGGACATGGCGAATGGCGGTCCAACGCCATGAAACAGGAAGTACCTGTGACCAAGCCATGGAACCTTGGACCGCAACCATACTTGCCATGACTGATGACAGTAAGGCCCTGAACTAAGCCCCATTGAAACATAATGGAATACATGGAGCATGTCTCTATAGCGCCCCCTACAAAATTTCAATCAATCAGCCCCGCCCACTACATGGACCGACATGGATAAAATTCAGCACAGTTGGAGAAGCTTCCAGTACCTTCAAAAAAGTCTCTTGGACATATGGGCTAAATTCAACAGGAAGTCGGCCATTTTGAAAAAGGCGCCATTTTTGGGGTCATTTCTTTGCCATGCATTTTAAACAACTCCTCCTAGGGATATTGTCCAACTGACACCCAACTTGCACAGGATGCTCAGGAGGCATGTGTGATGTAAAGTTGTGTTATTTCTTCTAATAGAAGATTTAGTTTAGGAGGGGCGGGCCCTCAAAGTTTGATGTCTCATTAACAAAGACTTATTGCTAAAACTCCCACATAAAACAACATATCAGCACAGGAATCGCCACATTTGATACCAGTTCCATGATGAACAAAATCTACAATGCAATAATATGACTATGAATTAGCCCCACCCCTTGGCAACAACAAGTGTCTGACATCATGAACCAGGAAGTACCTGTAACAAAGCCATGAAATTGTTGATCTTCACCATACTTGCCATGAGTCATGACAGTTATGCCCTTAATAGAGTAAAATTAAAATATAGTGGAGAAGATAGTAAATGGCTCTATAGCGCCCCCTCCAATATTTCAATCAATCAGCCCCGCCCACTATATTGACTGACATGGATCAAACTCAGCAGACTTGTAGAACCTTCCAGTACCTTGAAAAAAGTCTCTTGGACATATGGGCTAAATCCAACAGGAAGTCGGCCATTTTGAAAAGGGTGCCATTTTTGGGGTCATTTCTGTCATTTTCTTTGCCATGCATTTGGAGGAACTTGTCCTAAGAATTTTGTCCAACTTTAACCCAAATGAGTCAGGATGCTCAAGAGACATGTGTGATTAAAAGTTGTGCTATTTCTTTTAATAGGGGATATCATTTAGGAGAGGCGGGGCAGCAAAGCAGATGTGATGCAATGAAAAGGAAAACTGACATAACTCCCACAAAAAACAACCAACCTGCACCAAATTTGCTACAGATGATGCCAGTAATATCCTTCACATTTGTGCATGTCAATAATTAGATGATAAGTTAGCCCCGCCCCTTGGTGACAGGAAGTGACCCTTCATAAGGCCTTAATGGCCTGAAGTGCAGTCTGGCTGTACTTTAGATTGAGAGAGGCATGGGAAGGATTTTGCCAGGGGAGGCGGTGGCATTATGCCGAGCGGCGCCATGGTGCGAGGGCCTATATCACCGCTTGCGGTTTTAATTATTATTAGGCCCGAGCACCTTGGCGGTGCGAAGGCCTATTGTAATTGCAGTGTTTATTATTAGGCCCGAGCACCTTGGCGGTGCGAAGGCCTATTGTAATTGCAGCGTTTATTATTATTATTATTATTATTATTATTATTATTATTAGGCCCGAGCACCTTGGCGGTGCGAAGGCCTGTTGTAATTGCAGTGTTTATTATTAGGCCCGAGCACCTTGGCAGTGCGAAGGCCTATTGTAATTGCAGCGTTTATTATTATTATTATTTTTATTCGGACACTTCGCGTGCTTTTTTGGAGGCCTGAACGTGCTCGAAAACTCACCAAATTTTGCGTACCCCCCCAAGGGAATACGAAAAATTTGATATTTTGAGGTGCTCCAGAATGTTTGGGCGAAACTGAACGAGAGCGCCACCTATTTTAGGTGCCCCGCCACTGCATGTCGTTAATCTTTATGAAAATTCATACACATGATCTACATCCTAGGGCGAACAAAAAATCCTCTTAATGTCATGGTGAAATGTCGACAGGAAGGCGGCCATTTTAGGTCAAAGTCAATATTTTGGCGTTTTAGCACCTCGCATTTTAACGAACTCGTCCTAGGGCTTTTATCCCACTGAGCCACAAATTGCTCAGGATGTTCAGGAGGCATGTGTGATTAAATGTTGTGTTATTTCTTCTAATAGGAGACTTAGTTTACGAGGGGCGGGGCCTCAAAGTTTGATGTCTCGCCATGAAAAATTAAACAGATATAACTCCCACATAAAGCAACATTTCTGCACCAAATTTGCTAGATATGATGGCAGTCCCCTCCTACAGAGTTCTATATGTCAATATTTTGATTATGAAATAGCCACGCCCCCTGGAGGTCAAAAGTGTTGTTTTTTGCTCACACACCCATAACTCTGGCTTGGTGGACACCACATGGCCCAAATTCACTCAGGCATCACAAAACATGTTGGTGAAGAGATCTGGTAAAGGACGTTGCTCTACGCTGCACGGCGTGCCCGTGACGCCATGGCGAAGTTCCATGCGGTGGCGTGACATCATAAATCACTATAAAATTGTCAATTTTGATCTGATCACCCTAAAACTTATAGGGATTAATAAGGGATCAGTCCTGAACAGATTAATGTGACCATTGCTGGTGTAGACCTAAGCCCCGCCCACTTACAACAGGAAGTGGTTTTTTCCACGTTTGAGGGTCATGCTTCTAAGAAAATGGTCCCAAAGACTTGAGACTCCTCCAAAACATGTCAAACCCTTTCATGATGCCACAATAAAAACCTCAAGTCGCTACGCTAAACGGGACATGGCGAATGGCGGTCCAACGCCATGAAACAGGAAGTACCTGTGACCAAGCCATGGAACCTTGGACCGCCACCATACTTGCCATGACTGATGACAGTAAGGCCCTGAACTAAGCCCCATTGAAACATTATGGAATAAATGGAGCATGTCTCCATAGCGCCCCCTACAAAATTTCAATCAATCAGCCCCGCCCACTACATGGACCGACATGGATAAAATTCAGCACAGTTGGAGAACCTGCCAGTACCTTCAAAAAAGTCTCTTGGACATATGGGCCAAAACCAACAGGAAGTCGGCCATTTTGAAAAAGGTGCCATTTTTGGGGTCATTTCTTTGCCATGCATTTTAAACAACTCCTCCTAGGGATATTGTCCAACTGACACCCAACTTGCACAGGATGCTCAGGAGGCATGTGTGATTTAAAGTTGTGTTATTTCTTCTAATAGAAGATTTAGTTTAGGAGGGGCGGGACCTCAAAGTTTGATGTCTCATTAACAAAGACTTATTGCTAAAACTCCCACATAAAACAACATATCAACACAGGAATCGCCACATTTGATGGCAGTCCCATGACGAACAAAATGTACAATGCAATAATATGACTATGAATTAGCCCCACCCCTTGGCAACAACAAGTGTCTGATATCATGAACCAGGAAGTACCTGTAACAAAGCCATGAAATTGTTGATCTTCACCATACTTGCCATGACTCATGACAGTTATGTCCTTAATAGAGTAAAATTAAAATATAGTGGAAAAGATGGTAAATGGATCCATAGCGCCCCCTACAATATTTTAATCATTTAGCCCCTCCCACTACATTGACTGACATGGATAAAATTCAGCACACTTGTAGATGCTTCCAGTACCTTCAAATAAGTCTCTTGGACATATGGGCTAAATCAAACAGGAAGTCGGCCATTTTGAAAAAGGTGCCATTTTTGGGGTCATTTCTGTCATTTTCTTTGCCATGCATTTTGAGGAAGTCCTGCTAAGATTTTTATCTAACTTTAACCCAAATGAGTCAGGATGCTCAAGAGGCATGTGTGATTAGAAGTTGTGCTATTTCTTTTAATAGGGGATATCGTTTAGGAGAGGCGGGGCAGCAAAGCAGATGTGATGCAACAAAAAGAAAAACTGACATAAATCCCCCAAAAAACAACCAACCTGCACCAAATTTGCTACAGATGATGCCAGTCATATCCTTCACATTTGTGCATGTCAATAATTAGATGATAAGTTAGCCCCGCCCCTTGGTGACAGGAAGTGACCCTTCATAAAACCTAAATGGTCTGAAGTGCAGTCTGGCTGCACTTTAGGTTGAGAGAGGCATGGGAAGGATGTTGCCAGGGGAGGCGGTGGCATGATGCCGAGCGGCGCCATGGTGCGAGGGCCTATATCACCGCCTGCGGTTTTAATTATTATTATTATTTTTATTCGGACACTTCGCGTGCTTTTTTGGAGGCCTGAACGTGCTCGAAAACTCACCAAATTTTGCGTACCCCCCCAAGGGAATGCGAAAAATTTGATATTTTGAGGTGCTCCAGAATGTTTGGGCGAAACTGAACGAGAGCGCCACCTATTTTAGGTGCCCCGCCACTGCATGTCGTTAATCTTTATGAAAATTCATACACATGATCTACATGACAGTACAAACAAAAAATCCTCTTAATGTCATGGTGAAATGTCGACAGGAAGGCGGCCATTTTAGGTCAAAGTCAATATTTTGGCGTTTTAGCACCTCGCATTTTAACGAACTCGTCCTAGAGCTTTTATCCCACTGAGCCACAAATTGCTCAGGATGTTCAGGAGACATGTGTGATTAAATGTTGTGTTATTTCTTCTAATAGGAGACTTAGTTTACGAGGGGCGGGGCCTCAAAGTTTGATGTCTCGCCATGAAAAATTAAACGGATATAACTCCCACATAAAGCAACATTTCTGCACCACATTTGCTAGATATGATGGCAGTCCCCTCCTACAGAGTTCTATATGTCAATATTTTGATTATGAAATAGCCACGCCCCCTGGAGGTCAAAAGTGTTGTTTTTTGCTCACACACCAATAACTCTGGCTTGGTGGACACCACATGGCCCAAATTCACTCAGGCATCACAAAACATGTTGGTGAAGAGATCTGATAAAGGACGTTGTACTACGCTGCACGGCGTGCCCGTGACGCCATGGCGAAGTTCCATGCGGCGGCGTGACATCATAAATCACTATAAAATTCTCAATTTTTATCTGATCACCCTAAAACTTATAGGGATTAATAAGGGATCAGTCCTGAAAAGATTAATGTGACCATTGCTGGTCTAGACCTAAGCCCCGCCCACTTACAACAGGAAGTGGTTTTTTCCACGTTTGAGGGTCATGCTTCTAAGCAAATGGTCCAAAACACTTGAGCCTCCTCCAAAACATGTCAAACCCTTTCATGATGCCACAATAAAAACCTCAAGTCGCTACGCTAAACGGGACATGGCGAATGGCGGTCCAACGCCATGAAACAGGAAGTACCTGTGACCAAGCCATGGAACCTTGGACCGCCATCAAACTTGCCATGACTGATGACAGTAAGGCCCTGAACTAAGCCCCATTGAAACATTATGGAATAAATGGAGCATGTCTCCATAGCGCCCCCTACAAAATTTCAATCAATCAGCCCCGCCCACTACATGGAACGACATGGATAAAATTCAGCACAGTTGGAGAACCTGCCAGTACCTTCAAAAAAGTCTCTTAGACATATGGGCTAAATTCAACAGGAAGTCGGCCATTTTGAAAAAGGTGCCATTTTTGGGGTCATTTCTTTGCCATGCATTTTAAACAACTCCTCCTAGGGATATTGTCCAACTGACACCCAACTTGCACAGGATTCTCAGGAGGCATGTGTGATGTAAAGTTGTGTTATTTCTTCTAATAGAAGATTTAGTTTAGGAGGGGCGGGCCCTCAAAGTTTGATGTCTCATTAACAAAGACTTATTGCTAAAACTCCCACATAAAACAACATATCAGCACAGGAATCGCCACATTTGATACCAGTTCCATGATGAACAAAATCTACAATGCAATAATATGACTATGAATTAGCCCCACCCCTTGGCAACAAGAAGTGTCTGATATCATGAACCAGGAAGTACCTGTAACAAAGCCATGAAACCTTTGATCTTCACCATACTTGCCATGAGTCATGAAAGTTATGCCCTTAATAGAGTAAAATTAAAATATAGTGGAGAAGATAGTAAATGGCTCCATAGCGCCCCCTACAATATTTTAATTAATCAGCCCCGCCCACTACATTGACTGACATGGATATGATTCGGGAAACTTGTAGACCCTCCCAGTACCTTCAAAAAAGTCTCTTGGACATATGGGCTAAATCCAACAGGAAGTCTGCCATTTTGAAAAGGGTGCCATTTTTGGGGTCATTTCTGTCATTTTCTTTGCCATGCATTTGGAGGAACTTGTCCTAAGAATTTTGTCCAACTTTAACCCAAATAAGTCAGGATGCTCAAGAGGCATGTGTGATTAAAAGTTGTGCTATTTCTTTTAATAGGGGATATCGTTTAGGAGAGGCGGGGCAGCAAAGCAGATGTGATGCAATGAAAAGGAAAACTGACATAACTCCCACAAAAAACAACCAACCTGCACCAAATTTGCTACAGATGATGCCAGTCATATCCTTCACATTTCTGTATGTCAATAATTAGATTATAAATTAGCCCCGCCCCTTGGTGACAGGAAGTGACCGTTCATAAGGTCTAAATGGCCTGAAGTGCAGTCTGGCTGCATTTTAGGTTGAGAGAGGCATGGGAAGGATGTTGCCAGGGGAGGCGGTGGCATTATGCCGAGTGGCGCCATGGTGCGAGGGCCTATATCACCGCTTGCGGTTTTAATTATTATTATTATTATTATTATTTTTATTCGGACACTTTGCGTGCTTTTTTGGAGGCCTGAACGTGCTTGAAAACTCACCAAATTTTGCGTACCCCCCCAAGGGAATACGAAAAATTTGATATTTTGAGGTGCTCCAGAATGTTTGGGCGAAACTGAACGAGAGCGCCACCTATTTAAGGTGCCCCGCCACTGCATGTCGTTAATCTTTATGAAAATTCATACACATGATCTACGTGCTAGGGCGAAGAAAAAATCCTCTTAATGTCATGGTGAAATGTCGACAGGAAGGCGGCCATTTTAGGTCAAAGTCAATATTTTGGCGTTTTAGCACCTCGCATTTTAACGAACTCGTCCTAGGGCTTTTATCCCACTGAGCCACAAATTGCTGAGCATGTTCAGGAGGCATGTGTGATTAAATGTTGTGTTATTTCTTCTAATAGGAGACTTACTTTACGAGGGGCGGGGCCTCAAAGTTTGATGTCTCGCCATGAAAAATTAAACGGATATAACTCCCACATAAAGCTACATTTCTGCACCAAATTTGCTAGATATGATGGCAGTCCCCTCCTACAGAGTTCAATATGTCAATATTTTGGTTATGAAATAGCCACGCCCCCTGGAGGTCAAAAGTGTTGTTTTTTGCTCACACACCCATAACTCTGGCTTGGTGGACACCACATGGCCCAAATTCACTCAGGCATCACAAAACATGTTGGTGAAGAGATCTGGTAAAGGACGTTGCTCTACGCTGCACGGCGTGCCCGTGACGCCATGGCGAAGTTCCATGCGGCGGCGTGACATCATAAATCACTATAAAATTGTCAATTTTGATCTGATCACCCTAAAACTTATAGGGATTAATAAGGGATCAGTCCTGAACAGATTAATGTGACCATTGCTGGTGTAGACCTAAGCCCCGCCCACTTACAACAGGAAGTGGTTTTTTCCACGTTTGAGGGTCATGCTTCTAAGCAAATGGTCCCAAAAACTTGAGACTCCTCCAAAACATGTCAGACCCTTTCATGATGCCACAATTAAAACCTCAAGTCGCTACGCTAAACGGGACATGGCGAATGGCGGTCCAACGCCATGAAACAGGAAGTACCTGTGACCAAGCTATGGAACCTTGGACCGCCACCATACTTGCCATGACTGATGACAGTAAGGCCCTGAACTAAGCCCCATTGAAACATTATGGAATAAATGGAGCATGTCTCCATAGCGCCCCCTACAAAATTTCAATCAATCAGCCCCGCCCACTACATGGACTGACATAGATAAAATTCAGCACAGTTGGAGAACCTTCCAGTACCTTCAAAAAAGTCTCTTGGACATATGGGCTAAATCCAACAGAAAGTCGGCCATTTTGAAAAAGGTGCCATTTTTGGGGTCATTTCTTTGCCATGCATTTTAAACAACTCCTCCTAGGGATATTGTCCAACTGACACCCAACTTGCACAGGATGCTCAGGAGGCATGTGTGATTTAAAGTTGTGTTATTTCTTCTAATAGAAGATTTAGTTTAGGAGGGGCGGGCCCTCAAAGTTTGATGTCTCATTAACAAAGACTTATTGCTAAAACTCCCACATAAAACAACATATCACCACAGGAATCGACACATTTGATGGCAGTCCCATGATGAACAAAATATACAATGCAATAATGGGACTATGAATTAGCCCCACCCCTTGGCAACAACAAGTGTCTGATATCATGAACCAGGAAGTACCTGTAACAAAGCCATGGAACCTTTGATCTTCACCATACTTGCCATGAGTCATGACAGTTATATCCTTAATAAAATGAAATTACAATATAGTGGAAATTATAGTAAATGGCTCCATAGCGCCCCCTACAATATTTCAATCAATCAGCCCCGCCCACTACATTGACTGACATGGATAAAATTCAGCATACTTGTAGACCCTCCCAGTACCTTCAAAAAAGTCTCTTGGACATATGGGCTAAATCCAACAGGAAGTCGGCCATGTTGAAAAAGGTGCCATTTTTGGGGTCATTTCTGTCATTTTCTTTGCCATGCATTTTGAGAAGGTCCTCCTAAGAATTTTCTCCAACTGTAACCCAAATGAGTCAGGATGCTCAAGCTGCATATCTGATTAAAAGTTGTGTTATTTCTTTTAATAGGGGATATCGTTTAGGAGAGGCGGGGCAGCGAAGCAGATGTGATCCAATGAAAAGGAAAACTGACATAACTCCCACAAAAAACAACCAACCATATTTATAGACATGTATGTACAGATGAACATGCAGGTCCATCTGAAGGAATTATTAATTATGTGAATCACTTTCATATGTGTTTTCTTGTTTAGAAGCAGACTGATTGCTCTTTGATTTATAGACATTTGTTCGGATTCTTGGATAGAGTGGTATTGGATCAGCTCTGTTGATGGATTGATTAAAACATCCAGTGCGGCTAATACTTACAACAATAAGTTACTGAAAACTATATTTATGTAAATGATGTTAACAGTTTTTAACAAATGTCACAGGCATGTTAATAAGCATAATGAATTAAAACGGAACTTGAAGCATTTATGTATTATTCCTCCCTGTTGCTCTTTGTCTGTACTGTGGGGGATTACATGAAAAAGAAAAAATCTGAGGCTTTGGTTCTGAGAATGAGCAGCTAATTCTTGTTTTGAATAAAGTAAAAATAATGTAACATCCATTCATGGAAAACTGGTGGGATTTTTTTTTTCAATTTCATTAAACACTGTGGCATATTTGATCCACTTTTAGATTATTTTTTTTCAATTTATTGAAGCCAGAGTATGTAAGATTTCAAAGCGATTCTTTCCAACACTAGGTGGCAAACACCATGTAGTGAGCAAAACCACACAACTGCTACCTCTACAAACCACCACAGGGCGGAAGTAGTGAGCTAAACTTGCTCCTCACCCCTCCCATCCTCTAAATACAGCGGAACCGTCACCGTCCACAAGACTCAAAGTTTATTTCCATCCAGTATTTCAGCTACACATGAACCGGTAAGTAACTGTTAACACAACAGGCTCTTCGTCATGCTGAAAATGATACTCTCTTATGGTGTTTTTTTTTGCAAAGTAGTACGTAAAAATGACAATATCGCGTATGGAATAAACGGTGGTACTAAGAAGAGGCTAAGCTACGTGCTAAGCTAGCTATAGTTGTTAGGCTAATTCTAACTTTATTAATATTTCTGCATATATTCAGCTGATGTTAGACTGAATCAGCCTAACACAGGCAGTCAGACACTGACATAATGCAGAATTTACATGCTTGAATGTTGTTACAGCGATGATCCGTGTACACACTTGTTTTCAGTGATGAATATGACATGTTAAGGTTGCCAGGAAGGCCGAGGCAGGGCTGGTGGACGGTCCGAGGACAAGCGGGTCAGTCTGAGGAAGACGAGCTGCAGCTTCCAGAGATGTGACTGGCTAGCTGTAGTACAGGTAAAATGCAGTTTCATGTTCACTGTTTTGTCTCAAGATATTACTGATAAAAAACATTTATTACAGGAATTCCACAGTATTCCAATAACCAACAATGGTAAACGAGGCTGAAGTTAGCTTCCGATTCGCAATATGTGTAAAGGGCAATTCCACTGAATTTTTCGGAAACACCACATTAGACCAGGTCCTGACAAAAAACTACAACACTTGGACTCTTAAAACCTGGGTTAAAATATTCCACATACTATGCAGATTCAATAAAACATAGTGTCTGATTTGTGAAATCTTTATTCTATTTGTGAAAATGCAAATAAGGGTCATTTCATGACTTTTTTGGCATCTGGACCACATTACATCAGGTCCTGACAAAAAACTAAAACACTTAGACTCTTCAAATGTGGGCTAAAATATTCCACATACTATACCAGTTTTTTGTCAGTACCTGGTCTAATGTGGTGGTGTTTCCAAAAAATTCAGTGTAATTGCCCTTTACACATATTGCAGCCATAAGCTGCGGATCGGAAGCTAGCTTCAGCCTCGTCAATGGTAACTGTTTTATGTATTATTTGTTGTTGTAACATAAATGTAATTTTATATTTGAGCTTGTTACCTACTGCTCTGTCTTCCATATGTTACTTGTTGCTTTGGCATCCAGACATTAGTTTTAGATATTACAGTAATATATTAACTTAGTCTCTGAACAAAGTTGGTAGACACAGACCTTCACTAAAAAATCTGATCTTTCACTTTTCACTTTGTTTTCCATCAGTTAGTAAAATGTGGCTCTATTTATCTAACCAATCTTTTGTATAATTTTGCAGAGACGTCTTGATGACATAAATGTGAAGGACCTAAGAAGACTCACATCCCAGCTCCTCAGAAGGAAACAAGGCTTGATTCCCAGTTGCTGTGTGGCTACTGAAGAGCAGTTTCCTGATCTGCACAGACACAACATTGCTTTTGTTTTTGGTGTTTGATTCTTTTTTTTTTTTTTTCTAGTAAACCACAATTTAATAGCATTTCTGTGGAATCTATTGTTTACATGTTCGTTGATTGTATTGTTTCTTACTTATAACTTTGTGTTACTAATTAAGTAATTTGAGCTACTTTGTACACTTTGAAGCGTTTTTAAAATAAAGAAATTTAAATGCTTTTCCCCATTTATTCAATACATTCAAGTCATCTAAATAACTGCAGTAGGATGTGATCATACAGGAACAAGATAAAAGTTTATTACAATTTATGACTGTAATAAATACAGATCTAACAGTGTATAAACACACCACAAATCCCACAGAGAAAAGTCTATGATCCACAAACAGAAGACACAACTATATACAAAAGATGTGAAGTTTAGATTCCACAATAGAAGGTCAATAATTCCTGTTCATGTTTTATGTGTTGCACCCTCGCTGCTGACTTCATACACATTTGTAAACTTTTTTGTTCATTACACTTATGGAAATAATTATAAGATGCAGTGGCCCAAATTCACTCAGGCATCACAAAACATGTTGGTGAAGAGATCTGGTAAAGGACGTTGCTCTACGCTGCACGGCGTGCCCGTGACGCCATGGCAAAGTTCCATGCGGCGGCGTGACATCATAAATCACTATAAAATTGTCAATTTTGATCTGATCACCCTAAAACTTATAGGGATTAATAAGGGATCAGTCCTGAACAGATTAATGTGACCATTGCTGGTCTAGACCTAAGCCCCGCCCACTTACAACAGGAAGTGGTTTTTTCCACGTTTGAGGGTCATGCTTCTAAGCAAATGGTCCCAAACACTTGAGCCTCCTCCAAAACATGTCAAACCCTTTCATGATGCCACAATAAAAACCTCAAGTCGCTACGCTAAACGGGACATGGCGAATAGCGGTCCAACGCCATGAAACAGGAAGTACCTGTGACCAAGCCATGGAACCTTGGACCACCACCAAACTTGTCATGACTGATGACAGTAAGGCCCTGAACTAAGCCCCATTGAAACATTATGGAATAAATGGAGCATGTCTCCATAGCGCCCCCTACAAAATTTCAATCAATCAGCCCCGCCCACTACATTGACTGACATGGATATGATTCGGGAAACTTGTAGACCCTCCCAGTACCTTCAAAAAAGTCTCTTGGACATATGGGCTAAATCCAACAGGAAGTCGGCCATTTTGAAAAAGGTGTCATTTTTGGGGCAATTTCTGTCATTTTCTTTGTCATGCATTTCTAGAAGTTCCTTCTAAGAATTTTGTCCAACTTTAACCCAAATGAGTCAGGATGCTCAAGAGACATGTGTGATTAAAAGTTGTGCTATTTCTTTTAATAGGGGGTATCGTTTAGGAGAGGCGGGGCAGCAAAGCAGATCGTGATGCAATGAAAAAGAAAACTGACATAACTCCCACAAAAAACAACCAACCTGCACCAAATTTGCTACAGATGATGCCAGTCATATCCTTCACATTTCTGTATGTCAATAATTAGATTATAAATTAGCCCCGCCCCTTGGTGACAGGAAGTGACCGTTCATAAGGCCTAAATGGCCTGAAGAGCAGTCTGGCTGCACTTTAGGTTGAGAGAGGCATGGGAAGGATGTTGCCAGGGGAGGCGGTGGCATTATGCCGAGCGGCGCCATGGTGCGAGGGCCGATATCACCGCTTGCGGTTTTAATTATTATTATTAGGCCCGAGCACCTTGGCGGTGCGAAGGCCTATTGTAATTGCAGTGTTTATTATTAGGCCCGAGCACCTTGGCGGTGCGAAGGCCTATTGTAATTGCAGTGTTTATTATTATTATTATTATTATTATTATTATTAGGCCCGAGCACCTTGGCGGTGCGAAGGCCTATTGTAATTGCAGTGTTTATTATTATTATTATTATTATTATTATTATTATTAGGCCCGAGCACCTTGGCGGTGCGAAGGCCTATTGTAATTGCAGCGTTTATTATTATTATTATTATTATTATTATTATTCTCCTAATAAATGAATTGCTTTTTTGGAGGCCTGAACATGCTCAAAAACTCACCAAATTTTGCGTACCCCCCCAAGGGAATGCGAAAAATTTGATATTTTGAGGTGCTCCAGAATGTTTGGGCGAAACTGAATGAGAGCGCCACCTATTTTAGGTGCCCCGCCACTGCATGTCGTTAATCTTTATGAAAATTCATACACATGATCTACATGCTAGGGCGAACAAAAAATCCTCTTAATGTCATGGTGAAATGTCGACAGGAAGGCGGCCATTTAAGGTCAAAGTCAATATTTTGGCGTTTTAGCACCTCGCATTTTAACGAACTCGTCCTAGAGCTTTTATCCCACTGAGCCACAAATTGCTCAGGATGTTCAGGAGGCATGTGTGATTAAATGTTGTGTTATTTCTTCTAATAGGAGACTTAGTTTATGAGGGGCGGGGCCTCAAAGTTTGATGTCTCGCCAGGAAAAATTAAACGGATATAACTCCCACATAAAGCAACATTTCTGCACCAAATTTGCTAGATATGATGGCGGTCCCCTCCTACAGAGTTCTATATGTCAATATTTTGATTATGAAATAGCCACGCCCCCTGGAGGTCAAAAGTGTTGTTTTTTGCTCACACACCCATAACTCTGGCTTGGTGGACACCACATGGCCCAAATTCACTCAGGCATCACAAAACATGTTGGTGAAGAGATCTTATAAAGGACGTTGCTCTACGCTGCACGGCGTGCCCGTGACGCCATGGCGAAGTTCCATGCGGCGGCGTGACATCATAAATCACTATAAAATTGTCAATTTTGATCTGATCACCCTAAAACTTATAGGGATTAATAAGGGATCAGTCCTGAACAGATTACTGTGACCATTGCTGGTGTAGACCTAAACTCCGCCCACTTACAACAGGAAGTGTTTTTTGCACGTTTGAGGGTCATGCTTCTAAGCAAATGGTCCAAAACACTTGAGCCTCCTCCAAAACATGTCAAACCCTTTCATGATGCCACAATAAAAACCTCAAGTCGCTACGCTAAACGGGACATGGCGAATGGCGGTCCAACGCCATGAAACAGGAAGTACCTGTGACCAAGCCATGGAACCTTGGACCGCCACCAAACTTGCCATGACTGATGACAGTAAGGCCCTGAACTTAGCCCCATTGAAACATAATGGAATACATGGAGCATGTCTCTATAGCGCCCCCTACAAAATTTCAATCAATCAGCCCCGCCCACTACATGGACCGACATGGATAAAATTCAGCACAGTTGGAGAACCTTCCAGTACCTTCAAAAAAGTCTCTTGGACATATGGGCTAAATTCAACAGGAAGTCGGCCATTTTGAAAAAGGCGCCATTTTTGGGGTCATTTCTTTGCCATGCATTTTAAACAACTCCTCCTAGGGATATTGTCCAACTGGCACCCAACTTGCACAGGATGCTCAGGAGGCATGTGTGATTTAAAGTTGTGTTATTTCTTCTAATAGAAGATTTAGTTTAGGAGGGGTGGGCCCTCAAAGTTTGATGTCTTATTAACAAAGACTTATTGCTAAAACTCCCACATAAAACAACATATCAGCACAGGAATCGCCACATTTGATGCCAGTCCCATGATGAACAAAATCTACAATGCAATAATGGGACTATGAATTAGCCCCACCCCTTGGCAACAACAAGTGTCTGATATCGTGAACCAGGAAGTACCTGTAACAAAGCCATGAAACCTTTGATCTTCACCATACTTGCCATGACTTATGACAGTAAAGTCCTTAATAGAGTAAAATTACAATATAGTGGAGAAGATAGTAAATGGCTCCATAGCGCCCCCTACAATATTTTAATTAATTAGCCCCGCCCACTACATTGACTGACATGGTTATGATTCGGGAAACTTGTAGACGCTCCCAGTACCTTCAAAAAAGTCTCTTGGACATATGGGCTAAATCAAACAGGGAGTCGGCCATTTTGAAAAAGGTGCCATTTTTGGGGTCATTTCTGTCATTTTCTTTGCCATGCATTTTGAGGAACTTCTCCTAAGAATTTTGTCCAACTTTAACCCAAATGAGTCAGGATGCTCAAGAGGCATGTGTGATTAGAAGTTGTGCTATTTCTTTTAATAGGGGATATCGTTTAGGAGAGGCGGGGCAGCAAAGCAGATGTGATGCAACAAAAAGAAAAACTGACATAAATCCCCCAAAAAACAACCAACCTGCACCAAATTTGCTACAGATGATGCCAGTCATATCCTTCACATTTGTGCATGTCAATAATTAGATGATAAGTTAGCCCCGCCCCTTGGTGACAGGAAGTGACCCTTCATAAAACCTAAATGGTCTGAAGTGCAGTCTGGCTGCACTTTAGGTTGAGAGAGGCATGGGAAGGATGTTGCCAGGGGAGGCGGTGGCATGATGCCGAGCGGCGCCATGGTGCGAGGGCCTATATCACCGCCTGCGGTTTTAATTATTATTATTATTTTTATTCGGACACTTCGCATGCTTTTTTGGAGGCCTGAACGTGCTCGAAAACTCACCAAATTTTGCGTACCCCCCCAAGGGAATACGAAAAATTTGATATTTTGAGGTGCTCCAGAATGTTTGGGCGAAACTGAATGAGAGCGCCACCTATTTTAGGTGCCCCGCCACTGCATGTCGTTAATCTTTATGAAAATTCATACACATGATCTACATGCTAGGGCGAACAAAAAATCCTCTTAATGTCATGGTGAAATGTCGACAGGAAGGCGGCCATTTTAGGTCAAAGTCAATATTTTGGCGTTTTAGCACCTCGCATTTTAACGAACTCGTCCTAGGGCTTTTATCCCACTGAGCCACAAATTGCTCAGGATGTTCAGGAGGCATGTGTGATTAAATGTTGTGTTATTTCTTCTAATAGGAGACTTAGTTTACGAGGGGCGGGGCCTCAAAGTTTGATGTCTCGCCAGGAAAAATTAAACGGATATAACTCCCACATAAAGCAACATTTCTGCAACAAATTTGCAAGATATGATGGCAGTCCCCTCCTACAGAGTTCTATATGTCAATATTTTGATTATGAAATAGCCACGCCCCCTGGAGGTCAAAAGTGTTGTTTTTTGCTCACACACCCATAACTCTGGCTTGGTGGACACCACATGGCCCAAATTCACTCAGGCATCACAAAACATGTTGGTGAAGAGATCTTATAAAGGACGTTGCTCTACGCTGCACGGCGTGCCCGTGACGCCATGGCGAAGTTCCATGCGGCGGTGTGACATCATAAATCACTATAAAATTGTCAATTTTGATCTGATCACCCTAAAACTTATAGGGATTAATAAGGGATCAGTCCTGAACAGATTAATGTGACCGTTGCTGGTGTAGACCTAAGCCCCGCCCACTTAAAACAGGAAGTGGTTTTTTCCACATTTGAGGGTCATGCTTCTAAGCAAATGGTCCCAAACACTTGAGACTCCTCCAAAACATGTCAAACCCTTTCATGATGCCACAATAAAAACCTCAAGTCGCTACGCTAAACGGGACATGGCGAATGGTGATCCAACGCCATGAAACAGGAAGTACCTGTGACCAAGCCATGGAACCTTGGACCGCAACCATACTTGCCATGACTGATGACAGTAAGGCCCTGAACTAAGCCCCATTGAAACATAATGGAATACATGGAGCATGTCTCCATAGCGCCCCCTACAATATTTCAATCAATCAGCCCCGCCCACTACATGGACCGACATGGATAAAATTTTGCACAGTTGGAGAACCTTCCAGTACCTTCAAAAAAGTCTCTTGGACATATGGGCTAAATTCAACAGGAAGTCGGCCATTTTGAAAAAGGTGCCATTTTTGGGGTCATTTCTTTGCCATGCATTTTAAACAACTCCTCCTAGGGATATTGTCCAACTGACACCCAACTTGCACAGGATGCTCAGGAGGCATGTGTGATTTAAAGTTGTGTTATTTCTTCAAATAGAAGATTTAGTTTAGGAGGGGCAGGCCCTCAAAGTTTTATGTCTCATTAACAAAGACTTATTGCTAAAACTCCCACATAAAACAACATATCAGCACAGGAATCGTCACATTTGATGCCAGTCCCATGATGAACAAAATCTACAATGCAATAATGGGACTATGAATTAGCCCCACCCCTTGGCAACAACAAGTGTCTGATATCGTGAACCAGGAAGTACCTGTAACAAAGCCATGAAATTGTTGATCTTCACCATACTTGCCATGACTTATGACAGTTATGTCCTTAATAGAGTAAAATTAAAATATAGTGGAGAAGATAGTAAATGGCTCCATAGCGCCCCATACAATATTTTAATTAATTAGCCCCGCCCACTACATTGACTGACATGGATATGATTCGGGAAACTTGTAGACGCTCCCAGTACCTTCAAAAAAGTCTCTTGGACATATGGGCTAAATCAAACAGGGAGTCGGCCATTTTGAAAAAGGTGCCATTTTTGGGGTCATTTCTGTCATTTTCTTTGCCATGCATTTTGAGGAACTTCTCCTAAGAATGTTGTCCAACTTTAACCCAAATGAGTCAGGATGCTCAAGAGGCATGTGTGATTAAAAGTTGTGCTATTTCTTTTAATAGGGGATATCATTTAGGAGAGGCGGGGCAGCAAAGCTGATGTGATGCAACGAAAAGAAAAACTGACATAACTCCCCCAAAAAACAACCAACCTGCACCAAATTTGCTACAGATGATGCCAGTCATATCCTTCACATTTGTGCATGTCAATAATTAGATGATAAGTTAGCCCCGCCCCTTGGTGACAGGAAGTGACCCTTCATAAGACCTAAATGGTCTGAAGTGCAGTCTGGCTGCACTTTAGGTTGAGAGAGGCATGGGAAGGATGTTGGCAGGGGAGGCAGTGGCATTATGCCGAGCGGCGCCATGGTGCGAGGGCCTATATCACCGCCTGCGGTTTTAATTATTATTATTATTATTTTTATTCGGACACTTCGCGTGCTTTTTTGGAGGCCTGAACGTGCTCGAAAACTCACCAAATTTTGCGTACCCCCCCAAGGGAATACGAAAAATTTGATATTTTGAGGTGCTCCAGAATGTTTGGGCGAAACTGAATGAGAGCGCCACCTATTTTAGGTGCCCCGCCACTGCATGTCATTAATCTTTATGAAAATTCATACACATGATCTACATGCTAAGGCGAACAAAAAATCCTCTTAATGTCATGGTGAAATGTCGACAGGAAGGCGGCCATTTTAGGTCAAAGTCAATATTTTGGCGTTTTAGCACCTCGCATTTTAACGAACTCGTCCTAGAGCTTTTATCCCACTGAGCCACAAATTGCTCAGGATGTTCAGGAGACATGTGTGATTAAATGTTGTGTTATTTCTTCTAATAGGAGACTTGGTTTACGAGGGGCGGGGCCTCAAAGTTTGATGTCTCGCCATGAAAAATTAAACGGATATAACTCCCACATAAAGCAACATTTCTGCACCAAATTTGCTAGATATGATGGCAGTCCCCTCCTACAGAGTTCTATATGCCAATATTTTGATTATGAAATAGCCACGCCCCCTGGAGGTCAAAAGTGTTGTGTTTTGCTCACACACCCATAACTCTGGCTTGGTGGACACCACATGGCCCAAATTCACTCAGGCATCACAAAACATGTTGGTGAAGAGATCTGGTAAAGGACGTTGCTCTACGCTGCACGGCGTGCCCGTGACGCCATGGCGAAGTTCCATGCGGCGGCGTGACATCATAAATCACTATAAAATTGTCAATTTTGATCTGATCACCCTAAAACTTATAGGGATTAATAAGGGATCAGTCCTGAACAGATTAATGTGACCATTGCTGGTGTAGACCTAAGCCCCGCCCACTTACAACAGGAAGTGGTTTTTTCCACGTTTGAGGGTCATGCTTCTAAGCAAATGGTCCCAAACACTTGAGCCTCCTCCAAAACATGTCAAACCCTTTCATGATGCCACAATAAAAACCTCAAGTCGCTACGCTAAACGGGACATGGCGAATGGCGGTCCAACGCCATGAAACAGGAAGTACCTGTGACCAAGCCATGGAACCTTGGACCGCCACCATACTTGCCATGACTGATGACAGTAAGGCCCTGAACTAAGCCCCATTGAAACATTATGGAATAAATGGAGCATGTCTCCATAGCGCCCCCTACAAAATTTCAATCAATCAGCCCCGCCCACTACATGGACCGACATGAATAAAATTCAGCACAGTTGGAGAACCTTCCAGTACCTTCAAAAAAGTCTCTTGGACATATGGGCTAAATTCAACAGGAAGTCGGCCATTTTGAAAAAGGTGCCATTTTTGGGGTCACTTCTTTGCCATGCATTTTAAACAACTCCTCCTAGGGATATTGTCCAACTGACACCCAACTTGCACAGGATGCTCAGGAGGCATGTGTGATTTAAAGTTGTGTTATTTCTTCTAATAGAAGATTTAGTTTAGGAGGGGCGGGCCCTCAAAGTTTTATGTCTTATTAACAAAGACTTATTGCTAAAACTCCCACATAAAACAACATATCAGCACAGGAATCGCCACATTTGATGCCAGTCCCATGATGAACAAAATCTACAATGCAATAATGGGACTATGAATTAGCCCCACCCCTTGGCAACAACAAGTGTCTGATATCATGAACCAGGAAGTACTTGTAACAAAGCCATGAAATTGTTGATCTTCACCATACTTGCCATGAGTCATGACAGTTATGTCCTTAATAGAGTAAAATTAAAATATAGTGGAGAAGATAGTAAATGGCTCCATAGCGCCCCCTACAATATTTTAATTAATCAGCCCCGCCCACTACATCGACTGACATGGATATGATTCGGGAAACTTGTAGACCATCCCAGTACCTTCAAAAAAGTCTCTTGGACATATGGGCTAAATCAAACAGGAAGTCGGCCATTTTGAAAAGGGTGCCATTTTTGGGGTCATTTCTGTCATTTTCTTTGCCATGCATTTTGAGGAACTTCTCCTAAGAATTTTGTCCAACTTTAACCCAAATGAGTCAGGATGCTCAAGAGGCATGTGTGATTAAAAGTTGTGCTATTTCTTTTAATAGGGGATATCGTTTAGGAGAGGCGGGGCAGCAAAGCAGATGTGATGCTACAAAAAGAAAAACTGACATAAATCCCCCAAAAAACAACCAACCTGCACCAAATTTGCTACAGATGATGCCAGTCATATCCTTCACATTTGTGCATGTCAATAATTAGATGATAAGTTAGCCCCGCCCCTTGGTGACAGGAAGTGACCCTTCATAAAACCTAAATGGTCTGAAGTGCAGTCTGGCTGCACTTTAGGTTGAGAGAGGCATGGGAAGGATGTTGCCAGGGGAGGCGGTGGCATGATGCCGAGCGGCGCCATGGTGCGAGGGCCTATATCACCGCCTGCGGTTTTAATTATTAGGCCCGAGCACCTTGGCGGTGCGAAGGCCTATTGTAATTGCAGTGTTTATTATTATTATTATTATTATTATTATTATTATTATTTTTATTCGGACACTTCGCGTGCTTTTTTGGAGGCCTGAACGTGCTCGAAAACTCACCAAATTTTGCGTACCCCCCCAAGGGAATACGAAAAATTTGATATTTTGAGGTGCTCCAGAATGTTTGGGCGAAACTGAACGAGAGCGCCACCTATTTTAGGTGCCCCGCCACTGCATGTCGTTAATCTTTATGAAAATTCATACACATGATCTACATGACAGGACAAACAAAAAATCCTCTTAATGTCATGGTGAAATGTTGACAGGAAGGCGGCCATTTTAGGTCAAAGTCAATATTTTGGCGTTTTAGCACCTCGCATTTTAACGAACTCGTCCTAGGGCTTTTATCCCACTGAGCCACAAATTGCTCAGGATGTTCAGGAGGCATGTGTGATTAAATGTTGTGTTATTTCTTCTAATAGGAGACTTAGTTTACGAGGGGCGGGGCCTCAAAGTTTGATGTCTCGCCATGAAAAATTAAACGGATATGACTCCCACATAAAGCAACATTTCTACACCAAATTTGCTAGATATGATGGCAGTCCCCTCCTACAGAGTTCTGTATGTCAATATTTTGATTATGAAATAGCCACGCCCCCTGGAGGTCAAAAGTGTTGTTTTTTGCTCACACACCCATAACTCTGGCTTGGTGGACACCACAAGGCCCATATTCACTCAGGCATCACAAAACATGTTGGTGAAGAGATCTGGTAAAGGATTTTGCTCTACGCTGCAAGGCGTGCCCGTGACGCCATGGCGAAGTTCCATGCGGCGGCGTGACATCATAAATCACTATAAAATTGTCAATTTTGATCTGATCACCCTAAAACTTATAGGGATTAATAAGGGATCAGTCCTGAACAGATTAATGTGACCATTGCTGGTGTAGACCTTAGCCCCGCCCACCTATAACAGGAAGTGGTTTTTTCCACGTTTGAGGGTCATGCTTCTAAGCAAATGGTCCCAAACACTTGAGACTCCTGCAAAACATGTCAAACCCTTTCATGATGCCACAATAAAAACCTCAAGTTGCTACGCTAAACGGGACATGGCGAATGGCGGTCCAACGCCATGAAACAGGAAGTACCTGTGACCAAGCCATGGAACCTTGGACCGCCACCATACTTGCCATGACTGATGACAGTAAGGCCCTGAACTAAGCCCCATTGAAACATTATGGAATAAATGGAGCATGTCTCCATAGCGCCCCCTACAAAATTTCAATCAATCAGCCCCGCCCACTACATGGACCGACATGGATAAAATTCAGCACAGTTGTAGAAGCTTCCAGTACCTTCAAAAAAGTCTCTTGGACATATGGGCTAAATTCAACAGGAAGTCGGCCATTTTGAAAAAGGTGCCATTTTTGGGGTCATTTCTTTGCCATGCATTTTAAACAACTCCTCCTAGGGATATTGTCCAACTGACACCCAACTTGCACAGGATGCTCAGGAGGCATGTGTGATTTAAAGTTGTGTTATTTCTTCTAATAGAAGATTTAGTTTAGGAGGGGCGGGCCCTCAAAGTTTGATGTCTCATTAACAAAGACTTATTGCTAAAACTCCCATATAAAACAACATATCAGCACAGGAATCGCCACATTTGATGCCAGTCCCATGATGAACAAAATCTACAATGCAATAATGGGACTATGAATTAGCCCCACCCCTTGGCAACAACAAGTGTCTGATATCATGAACCAGGAAGTACCTGTAACAAAGCCATGAAATTGTTGATCTTCACCATACTTGTCATGAGTCATGACAGTTATGTCCTTAATAGAGTAAAATTACAATATAGTGGAGAAAATCGTAAACGCCTCCATAGCGCCCCCTACAATATTTCAATCAATCAGCCCCGCCCACTGCATTGACTGACATTGATATGATTCGGCACAGTGTTAGAATCTTCCAGTACTTTCAAAAAACTCTCTTGGACATATGGGCTAAATCAAACAGGAAGTCAGCCATTTTGAAAAAGGTGACATATTTGGGGTCATTTCTGTCATTTTCTTTGCCATGCATTTTGAGCAACTCCTCCCAAGAATTTTATCCAACTTTAACCCAAATGAGTCAGGATGCTCAAGAGACATGTGTGATTAAAAGTTGTGCTATTTCTTTTAATAGGGGATATCGTTTAGGAGAGGCGGGGCAGCAAAGCAGATGTGATGCAATGAAAAGGAAAACTGACATAACTCCCACAAAAAACGACCAACCTGCACCAAATTTGCTACAGATGATGCCAGTCATATCCTTCACATTTGTGCATGGCAATAAATAGATTATAAGTTAGCCCCGCCCATTGGTGACAGGAATTGACCCTTCATAAGGCCTAAATGGCCTGAAGTGCAGTCTGGCTGCACTTTAGGTTGAGAGAGGCATGGGAAGGATGTTGCCAGGGGAGGCGGTGGCATTATGCCGAGCGGCGCCATGGTGCGAGGGCCTATATCACCGCTTGCGGTTTTAATTATTATTATTATTTTTATTCGGACACTTCGCGTGCTTTTTTGGAGGCCTGAACGTGCTCGAAAACTCACCAAATTTTGCGTACCCCCCCAAGGGAATACGAAAAATTTGATATTTTGAGGTGCTCCAGAATGTTTGGGCGAAACTGAACGAGAGCGCCACCTATTTTAGGTGCCCCGCCACTGCATGTCGTTAATCTTTATGAAAATTCATACACATGATCCACATGCTAGGGCGAACAAAAAATCCTCTTAATGTCATGGTGAAATGTTGACAGGAAGGCGGCCATTTTAGGTCAAAGTCAATATTTTGGCGTTTTAGCACCTCGCATTTTAACGAACTCGTCCTAGGGCTTTTATCCCACTGAGCCACAAATTGCTCTGGATGTTCAGGAGGCATGTGTGATTAAATGTTGTGTTATTTCTTCTAATAGGAGACTTAGTTTACGAGGGGCGTGGCCTCAAAGTTTGATGTCTCGCCATGAAAAATTAAACGGATATAACTCCCACATAAAGCAACATTTCTGCACCAAATTTGCTAGATATGATGGCAGTCCCCTCTTACAGAGTTCTATATGCCAATATTTTGATTATGAAACAGCCACGCCCCCTGGAGGTCAAAAGTGTTGTTTTTTGCTCACACACCCAGAACTCTGGCTTGGTGGACACCACATGGCCCAAATTCACTCAGGCATCACAAAACATGTTGGGGAAGAGATCTGGTAAAGGACGTTGCTCTACGCTGCACGGCGTGCCCGTGACGCCATGGCGAAGTTCCATGCGGCGACGTGACATCATAAATCACTATAAAATTGTCAATTTTGATCTGATCACCCTAAAACTTATAGGCATTAATAAGGGATCAGTCATGAACAGATTAATATGACCATTGCTGGTCTAGACCTAAGCCCCGCCCACCTATAACAGGAAGTGGTTTTTTGCACGTTTGAGGGTCATGCTTCTAAGCAAATGGTCCCAAACACTTGAGACTCCTCCAAAACATGTCAAACCCTTTCATGATGCCACAATAAAAACCTCAAGTCGCTACGCTAAACGGGACATGGCGAATGGCGGTCCAACGCCATGAAACAGGAAGTACCTGTGACCAAGCCATGGAACCTTGGACCGCCACCATACTTGCCATGACTGATGACAGTAAGGCCCTGAACTTAGCCCCATTGAAACATTATGGAATAAATGGAGCATGTCTCCATAGCGCCCCCTACAAAATTTCAATCAATCAGCCCCGCCCACTACATTGACTGACATGGATAAAATTCAGCACAGTTGGAGAACCTTCCAGTACCTTCAAAAAAGTCTCTTGGACATATGGGCTAAATTCAACAGGAAGTCGGCCATTTTGAAAAAGGTGCCATTTTTGGGGTCATTTCTTTGCCATGCATTTTAAACAACTCCTCCTAGGGATATTGTCCAACTGACACCCAACTTGCACAGGATGCTCAGGAGGCATGTGTGATTTAAAGTTGTGTTATTTCTTCTAATAGAAGATTTAGTTTAGGAGGGGCGGGCCCTCAAAGTTTTATGTCTCATTAACAAAGACTTATTGCTAATACTCCCACATAAAACAACATATCAGCACAGGAATTGACACATTTGATGCCAGTCCCATGATGAACAAAATATACAGTGCAATAACATGACAATGAACTAGCCCCACCCCTTGGCAACAACAAGTGTCTGACATCATGAACCAGGAAGTACCTGTAACAAAGCCATGAAATTGTTGATCTTCACCATACTTGCCATGAGTCATGACAGTTATGTCCTTAATAAAATAAAATTACCATATAATGGAAAAGATAGTAAATGGCTCCATAGCGCCCCCTAAAAAATTTCAATCATTCAGCCCCGCCCACTACATTGACTGACATGGATATGATTCGGGACACTTGTAGACCCTCCCAGTACCTTCAAAAAAGTCTCTTGGACATATGGGCTAAATCCAACAGGAAGTCGGCCATTTTGAAAAAGGTGCCATTTTTGGGGTCATTTCTGTCATTTTCTTTGCCATGCATTTTGAGGAACTTCTCCTAAGAAATTTGTCCAACTTTAACCCAAATGAGTCAGGATGCTCAAGAGGTATGTGTGATTAAAAGTTGTGTTATTTCTTTTAATAGGGGATATCATTTAGGAGAGGCGGGGCAGCAAAGCAGATGTGATGCAATGAAAAGGAAAACTGACATAACTCCCACAAAAAACAACCAACCTGCACCAAATTCACTACAGATGATGTCAGTCATGTCCTTCACATTTCTGTATGTCAATAATTAGATGATAAATTAGCCCCGCCCCTTGGTGACAGGAAGTGACCGTTCATAAGGCCTAAATGGCCTGAAGTGCAGTCTGGTTGCACTTTAGGTTGAGAGAGACATGTGAAGGATGTTGGCAGGGGAGGCGGTGGCATTATGCCGAGCGGCGCCATGGTGCGAGGGCCTATATCACCGCTTGCGGTTTTAATTATTATTATTAGGCCCGAGCACCTTGGCGGTGCGAAGGCCTATTGTAATTGCAGCGTTTATTATTATTATTATTATTATTATTATTATTATTATTATTATTCTCCTAATAAATGAATTGCTTTTTTGGAGGCCTGAACATGCTCAAAAACTCACCAAATTTTGCGTACCCCCCCAAGGGAATGCGAAAAATTTGATATTTTGAGGTGCTCCAGAATGTTTGGGCAAAACTGAATGAGAGCGCCACCTATTTTAGGTGCCCCGCCACTGCATGTCGTTAATCTTTATGAAAATTCATACACATGATCTACATGCTAGGGCGAACAAAAAATCCTCTTAATGTCATGGTGAAATGTCGACAGGAAGGCGGCCATTTTAGGTCAAAGTCAATATTTTGGCGTTTTAGCACCTCGCATTTTAACGAACTCGTCCTAGAGCTTTTATCCCACTGAGCCACAAATTGCTCAGGATGTTCAGGAGGCATGTGTGATTAAATGTTGTGTTATTTCTTCTAATAGGAGACTTAGTTTACGAGGGGCGGGGCCTCAAAGTTTGATGTCTCGCCAGGAAAAATTAAACGGATATAACTCCCACATAAAGCAACATTTCTGCACCAAATTTGCTAGATATGATGGCAGTCCCCTCCTACAGAGTTCTATATGCCAATATTTTGATTATGAAATAGCCACGCCCCCTGGAGGTCAAAAGTGTTGTTTTTTGCTCACACACCCATAACTCTGGCTTGGTGGACACCACATGGCCCAAATTCACTCAGGCATCACAAATCATGTTGGTGAAGAGATCTTATAAAGAACGTTGCTCTACGCTGCACGGCGTGCCCGTGACGCCATGGCGAAGTTCCATGCGGCGGCGTGACATCATAAATCACTATAAAATTGTCAATTTTGATCTGATCACCCTAAAACTTATAGGGATTAATAAGGGATCAGTCCTGAACAGATTAATGTGACCATTGCTGGTGTAGACCTAAGCCCCGCCCACTTACAGCAGGAAGTGGTTTTTTCCACGTTTGAGGGTCATGCTTCTAAGCAAATGGTCCCAAACACTTGAGCCTCCTCCAAAACATGTCAAACCCTTTCATGATGCCACAATAAAAACCTCAAGTCGCTACGCTAAACGGGACATGGCGAATAGCGGTCCAACGCCATGAAACAGGAAGTACCTGTGACCAAGCCATGGAACCTTGGACCGCCACCAAACTTGCCATGACTGATGACAGTAAGGCCCTGAACTAAGCCCCATTGAAACATTATGGAATAAATGGAGCATGTCTCCATAGCGCCCCCTACAAAATTTCAATCAATCAGCCCCGCCCACTACATGGACCGACATGAATAAAATTCAGCACAGTTGGAGAACGTTCCAGTACCTTCAAAAAAGTCTCTTGGACATATGGGCTAAATTCAACAGGAAGTCGGCCATTTTGAAAAAGGTGCCATTTTTGGGGTCATTTCTTTGCCATGCATTTTAAACAACTCCTCCTAGGGATATTGTCCAACTGACACCCAACTTGCACAGGATGCTCAGGAGGCATGTGTGATTTAAAGTTGTGTTATTTCTTCTAATAGAAGATTTAGTTTAGGAGGGGCGGCCCTTCAAAGTTTTATGTCTCATTAACAAAGACTTATTGATAAAACTCCCACATAAAACAACATATCAGCACAGGAATCACCACATTTGATGCCAGTCCCATGATGAACAAAATATACAATGCAATAATATGACTATGAACTAGCCCCACCCCTTGGCAATAACAAGTGTCTGATATCGTGAACCAGGAAGTACCTGTAACAAAGCCATGAAACCTTTGATCTTCACCATACTTGCCATGAGTCATGACAGTTATGTCCTTAATAGAGTAAAATTATAATATAGTGGAAAAGATAGTAAATGGCTCCATAGCGCCCCCTCCAATATTTCAATCAATCAGCCCCGCCCACTACATTGACTGACATGGATAAAATTCAGCACACTCATAGACCATTCCAGCACCTTCAAAAAAGTCTCTTGGACATATGGGCTAAATCAAACAGGAAGTCGGCCATTTTGAAAAAGGTGTCATTTTTGGGGTCATTTCTGTCATTTTTTTTGTCATGCATTTTGAGAAGTTCCTTCTAAGTATTTTGTCCAACTTTAACCCAAATGAGTTAGGATGCTCAAGAGGCATGTGTGATTAAAAGTTGTGCTATTTCTTTTAATAGGGGATATCATTTAGGAGAGGCGGGGCAGCAAAGCAGATGTGATGCAACGAAAAGGAAAACTGACATAACTCCCACAAAAAACAACCAACCTGCACCAAATTCACTACAGATGATGCCAGTCATATTCTTCACATTTGTGCATGTCAATAATTAGATGATAAGTTAGCCCCGCCCCTTGGTGACAGGAAGTGACCCTTCATAAGGCCTAAATGGCCTGAAGTGCAGTCTGGCTGCACTTTAGGTTGAGAGAGGCATGGGAAGGATGTTGGCAGGGGAGGCGGTGGCATTATGCCGAGCGGCGCCATGGTGCGAGGGCCTATATCACCGCTTGCGGTTTTAATTATTATTATTATTTTTATTCGGACACTTCGCGTGCTTTTTTGGAGGCCTGAACGTGCTCGAAAACTCACCAAATTTTGCGTACCCCCCCAAGGGAATATGAAAAATTTGATATTTTGAGGTGCTCCAGAATGTTTGGGCAAAACTGAATGAGAGCGCCACCTATTTTAGGTGCCCCGCCACTGCATGTCGTTAATCTTTATGAAAATTCATACACATGATCTACATGCTAGGGCGAACAAAAAATCCTCTTAATGTCATGGTGAAATGTCGACAGGAAGGCGGCCATTTTAGGTCAAAGTCAATATTTTGGCGTTTTAGCACCTCGCATTTTAACGAACTCGTCCTAGGGCTTTTATCCCACTGAGCCACAAATTGCTCAGGATGTTCAGGAGGCATGTGTGATTAAATGTTGTGTTATTTCTTCTAATAGGAGACTTAGTTTACGAGGGGCGGGGCCTCAAAGTTTGATGTCTCGCCAGGAAAAATTAAACAGATATAACTCCCACATAAAGCAACATTTCTGCACCAAATTTGCTAGATATGATGGCAGTGCGCTCCTACAGAGTTCTATATGTCAATATTTTGATTATGAAATAGCCACGCCCCCTGGAGGTCAAAAGTGTTGTTTTTTGCTCACACACCCATAACTCTGGCTTGGTGGACACCACATGGCCCAAATTCACTCAGGCATCACAAAACATGTTGGTGAAGAGATCTGGTAAAGGACCTTGCTCTACGCTGCACGGCGTGCCCGTGACGCCATGGCGAAGTTCCATGCGGCGGCGTGACATCATAAATCACTATAAAATTGTCAATTTTGATCTGATCACCCTAAAACTTATAGGGATTAATAAGGGATCAGTCCTGAACAGATTAATGTGACCATTGCTGGTGTAGACCTAAGCCCCGCCCACTTACAACAGGAAGTGGTTTTTTCCACGTTTGAGGGTCATGCTTCTAAGCAAATGGTCCCAAACACTTGAGCCTCCTCCAAAACATGTCAAGCCCTTTCATGATGCCACAATAAAAACCTCAAGTCGCTACGCTAAACGGGACATGGCGAATGGCGGTCCAACGCCATGAAACAGGAAGTACCTGTGACCAAGCCATGGAACCTTGGACCGCCACCATACTTGCCATGACTGATGACAGTAAGGCCCTGAACTAAACCCCATTGAAACATTATGGAATAAATGGAGCATGTCTCCATAGCGCCCCCTACAAAATTTCAATCAATCAGCCCCGCCCACTACATGGACCGACATGAATAAAATTCAGCACAGTTGGAGAACCTGCCAGTACCTTCAAAAAAGTCTCTTGGACATATGGGCTAAATTCAACAGGAAGTCGGCCATTTTGAAAAAGGTGCCATTTTTGGGGTCATTTCTTTGCCATGCATTTTAAACAACTCCTCCTAGGGATATTGTCCAACTGACACCCAACTTGCACAGGATGCTCAGGAGGCATGTGTGATTTAAAGTTGTGTTATTTCTTCTAATAGAAGATTTAGTTTAGGAGGGGCGGGCCCTCAAAGTTTTATGTCTCATTAACAAAGACTTATTGCTAAAACTCCCACATAAAACAACATATCAGCACAGGAATCGACACATTTGATGCCAGTCCCATGATGAACAAAATCTACAATGCAATAATGGGACTATGAATTAGCCCCACCCCTAGGCAGCAACAAGTGTCTGATATCATGAACCAGGAAGTACCTGTAACAAAGCCATGAAATTGTTGATCTTCACCATACTTGCCATGAGTCATGACAGTTATGTATTTAATAGAATGAAATGACAACATAGTGGAGAAGATAGTAAATGGCTCCATAGCGCCCCCTACAATATTTCAATCAATCAGCCCCGCCCACTACATTGACTGATATGGATGAAATTCAGCACACATGTAGACCATTCCAGTACCTTCAAAAAAGTCTCTTGGACATATGGGCTAAATCAAACAGGAAGTCGGCCATTTTGAAAAAGGTGTCATTTTTGGGGTCATTTCTGTCATTTTCTTTGTCATGCATTTTGAGAAGTTCCTTCTAAGAATTTTGTCCAACTTTAACCCAAATGAGTCAGGATGCTCAAGAGGCATGTGTGATTAAAAGTTGTGCTATTTCTTTTAAAAGGGGATATCATTTAGGAGAGGCAGGGCAGCAAAGCAGCTGTGATGCAATGAAAAGGAAAACTGACATAACTCCCACAAAAAACAACCAACCTGCACCAAATTTGCTACAGATGATGCCAGTCATATCCTTCACATTTCTGTATGTCAATAATTAGATTATAAATTAGCCCCGCCCCTTGGTGACAGGAAGTGACCGTTCATAAGGCCTAAATGGCCTTAAGTGCAGTCTGGCTGCACTTTAGGTTGAGAGAGGCATGGGAAGGATGTTGCCAGGGGAGGCGGTGGCATGATGCCGAGCGGCGCCATGGTGCGAGGGCCTATATCACCGCCTGCGGTTTTAATTATTATTATTATTATTTTTATTCGGACACTTCGCGTGCTTTTTTGGAGGCCTGAACGTGCTCGAAAACTCACCAAATTTTGCGTACCCCCCCAAGGGAATACGAAAAATTTGATATTTTGAGGTGCTCCAGAATGTTTGGGCGAAACTGAACGAGAGCGCCACCTATTTAAGGTGCCCCGCCACTGCATGTCGTTAATCTTTATGAAAATTCATACACATGATCTATGTGCTAGAGTGAACAAAAAATCCTCTTAATGTCATGGTGAAATGTCGACAGGAAGGCGGCCATTTTAGGTCAAAGTCAATATTTTGGCGTTTTAGCACCTCGCATTTTAACGAACTCGTCCTAGGGCTTTTATCCCACTGAGCCACAAATTGCTCAGGATGTTCAGGAGGCATGTGTGATTAAATGTTGTGTTATTTCTTCTAATAGGAGACTTAGTTTACGAGGGGCGGGGCCTCAAAGTTTGATGTCTCGCCATGAAAAATTAAACGGATATAACTCCCACATAAAGCAACATTTCTGCACCAAATTTGCTAGATATGATGGCAGTCCCCTCCTACAGAGTTCTATATGTCAATATTTTGATTATGAAATAGCCACGCCCCCGGAGGTCAAAAGTGTTGTTTTTTGCTCACACACCCATAAC
Source organism: Telmatherina bonti (assembly GCF_933228915.1). NCBI lineage: Eukaryota > Metazoa > Chordata > Actinopteri > Atheriniformes > Telmatherinidae > Telmatherina > Telmatherina bonti. Next base: position 8,862,407 of record NC_136624.1, read on the forward strand.
TCTGGCTTGGTAGACACCACATGGCCCAAATTCACTCAGGCATCACAAAACATGTTGGTGAAGAGATCTGATAAAGGACGTTGCTCTACGCTGCACGGCGTGCCCGTGACGCCATGGCGAAGTTCCATGTGGCGGCGTGACATCATAAATCACTATAAAATTCTCGATTTTGATCTGATCACCCTAAAACTTATAGGGATTAATAAGGGATCAGTCCTGAACAGATTAATGTGACCATTGCTGGTGTAGACCTAAGCCCCGCCCACTTACAACAGGAAGTGGTTTTTTCCACGTTTGAGGGTCATTCTTCTAAGCAAATGGTCCAAAACACTTGAGCCTCCTCCAAAACATGTCAAACCCTTTCATGATGCCACAATAAAAACCTCAAGTCGCTACGCTAAACGGGACATGGCGAATGGCGGTCCAACGCCATGAAACAGGAAGTACCTGTGACCAAGCCATGGAACCTTGGACCGCCACCAAACTTACCATGACTGATGACAGTAAGGCCCTGAACTAAGCCCCATTGAAACATTATGGAATAAATGGAGCATGTCTCCATAGCGCCCCCTACAAAATTTCAATCAATCAGCCCCGCCCACTACATGGACCGACATGAATAAAATTCAGCACAGTTGGAGAACCTTCCAGTACCTTCAAAAAAGTCTCTTGGACATATGGGCCAAAACCAACAGGAAGTCGGCCATTTTGAAAAAGGTGCCATTTTTGGGGTCATTTCTGTCATTTTCTTTGCCATGCATTTTGAGAAATTCCTTCTAAGAATTTTATCTAACTTTAACCCAAATGAGTCAGGATGCTCAAGAGGCATGTGTGATTAAAAGTTGTGCTATTTCTTTTAATAGGGGATATCATTTAGGAGAGGCAGGGCAGCAAAGCAGATGTGATGCAATGAAAAGGAAAACTGACATAACTCCCACAAAAAACAACCAACCTGCACCAAAATTACTACAGATGATGCCAGTCATATCCTTCACATTTGTGCATGTCAATAATTAGATGATAAGTTAGCCCCGCCCCTTGGTGACAGGAAGTGACCCTTCATAAGGCCTAAATGGCCTGAAGTGCAGCCTGGCTGCACTTTAGGTTGAGAAAGGCATGGGAAGGATGTTGCCAGGGGAGGCGGTGGCATTATGCCGAGTGGCGCCATGGTGTGAGGGCCTATATCACCGCTTGCGGTTTTAATTTAAGTTTGTTTTCAACCCGGTTTCTTTTGTTCATCTCATGTGGTTTAAAGGGTTGTTTTCAATGAACAGGCCGGATAATCTGAGAAGGTCCTTCAGCTGTTTGCTAGTTTTTCAAGACCCCATATTATCCAAAATTCCCTTTGTAGATGGTTTTATAACATAAATGTCTCCATATCTTGTTTGAAACCAAAAATAGGGAAACTTAACTTAACTTAAAGCAAAATTAAGGTTTACATGACAGGAATTAATCCGTTCGAATTGACTTCATCTTTAGGATTTAGGTGTTTACATGGTCATTTTTCATCATTTTAAAGTTAATTGAACTTTTATCCTGATTTAAAGAGGAATTAAAACACCCATGAAAACGTAGCCTATGTGTGCTCAAACAAGCAAGTCTGACACAACTGGAGCAACATTTAGAAAGGCTGAAATTAAAGCTGGATGTGGGGTAAACTCTTGTCGGACCTCTGACACCCAGATGAAATCGTTTAAAAAACATGTATGATATGGGACCTTTAGACAGAGTGAAACCTCCACCCGCTCTGCTAACCGCAGGGCTGCCCAGGGCAGTAAATGGAGCTGACCCACTGTTATTAATTAGCAATGAGGAATTATGGCAATTTAATTAGGATTTCTTTTTTTGTGTGTATGTGCAGATCTGTGGTATGTCCTTGTGACGTCCATTTATTATATTCTACTTTTCTTTGCTTGAAAAAAGTCATAGAAAGAAGAAAAGTTCCCAGATTTTAGGTTGTTCATGAGTCATTCTCATAGAAACCTGTTAAATTAACCACTAAGTTGCAAACTTAACTGAGTTATAATCTTCTTTAATGGCTTTTAGTTACAACAAAATGGGAGCAAGTCTTCTACTGAAAAGAATCTGAGCTTTGTGTTGGAGAAAATATGCAAAACAGTCAGAACGGATGGATAAACTCTCTATATTACAAAACCATTCAGAAAACTGAATGAATCACACTTTTGTCCCAGTCTGAGAATGCGACAAATCTAAGTAGGTTATGTGGAACTAGTCACAAACAAGTCCTGAAATAATCTTCACATTTTGAAGGGACTGCGTGCAGTTCTTTTCTTTCTACGGTTCCTGAAAAAGAAAAGAAAAGAAAAGTTTCCCAGCTGACCCTGAAGCTGCCACTTGTGATGCTGAAGTGATATCTGCAGACTGAGGTGAGGTTTGACATGTCAGCCTAATTAGTCCGATTATCACACAGCTGCACAGGCTGAGAGGATTTGTAGTGGTTTTATCAAAAGGATCTTTTGGTGGGGAATGTCTCATCCTGACAGAGTGTGATTCAGACAGATTCGTTTCATTTTCACATGTTCAGCTGCTGTCTGGTCAAATATGCAGCAGATCTGAGCAGGTGATCTCGGAGAGGACAGAGTTTTTGTTCAGCAGGGAGGTTTTTACGGGGAGTCTGGCGGTAAATAATCCACGTCATTCTCAGAACTGGCAGAGGAAGGAGGCTAAACCAGTTTAGATATGATTATATTACCAAACCTCTCTGTGTGTGGATGGAAGCTAATCTGTCTAACCAGAGATCTGGCTTTCCTTTTCACTGAAATTCAGGTCATTTTCCTACTTAAACCAAACAACATATGAGCAGCTGTTATAGGAAAGGCAACACATGAAGGTGTGCAGCCCAGTTACATTAGTCTCACCACTTCATCATCATCTGAATGATCAGATAAGCCATGAAACCCATTCCATACCTCTGCGCGGCAACCAGACTGTATATAGAGATGGAAGTAGCCTCTGTGATGTCACCCGTAGGTTTCTGAAGAGCTAAATCGAAGCTCGGTGGGCGGTTCCTACCATCGCCATCTTAGCAGAGGCATGTGCATCGTCTCAGCCGGAAAAAACAAATATGGGCAAAGAGGTGGAGCTGAGAGGGGGGCTGTGAGCGTCATTGTGGATGATTGACATCAAGTGAACTCCGAGCTGCCTGTAGCTAAGAGCTAACTGAGCTAACCTGGAAATAACAGGAGCTAACAGAGGTAAGCGGGCTAAAGCAAAGTCACGTTGTTAACCAGCCAAAAACCGCAGTTGTTCCACGTTCTTCTGACTTGAAGCGGGAAATCGGGTACTTGTCAATCAAAAGGACACACCCTAAATATGCCGAACTTGGAGATTAAATTACTTTTAAACGGGCGAGTTAGAAAAAAAATTCACTCCCCCCAACAGTTGCCATGAAGGTAAACCTGACCTATTAACCTAAAATAGATTTTTGTACCAGGCTGTAAACATGTTTATTTCTGCCATGAAGTTGGTCTTTTTAACATGGGAGTCTATGGGGATTTGCTCTGTTTTGCAGCCCCTAGTGGATGAGGGGGGAACTACAGTTTTATACACTTCTGCATAGGCTTCACTTTTAACAGCCGGAGGCTATGTCCATCTTTCTTATATGGTCTATGGCAGCAAGGTATGGAAGACAAATCTAGCAGCCAGCTAAATGAAGAAAACTCACCTTGAATTTTCCACCTCTATACAGGGTCTGTGCCTCATGAAGCATGTTGTTATTGTACAGCAGAGCATGTAGAAAACACTCTGAGCCTGCAAACATATATAGATTACAACACGCCAAACGGGTGAAAAAAAGACTGAAAAACTGGAAAAAAAAACCCCACTTTCATTTTGACCACAGTGGTTACCAAAATGTCTGTAGATGATCAAAAACACACTTTATCTTTCCATTTTATGAAGATTCAGACACCTTTTTTTTTTTTTTTTTTTCCACTTAAGTCTTTATTAATTTTTTTAGAAATAAAATATAAACATATACAGAAGGCAAACCAGTGCCCCTTCGATGCATAGATTTACATTGTGTAAAATAACACAACATTAAAAGAAGAACAAACACACAAAGTGAGAGCAACAAAAAAAAAAGAAAAAAAAAAGAAAAAAGAAAAAATAAAAGGAAAAGACAGCAACCAGTATTCGAATATACAGGTATATACGAAGAATAGCAATAAATCGAATCGGCACCCATGCATTTTTCTTCCTTTTTTCTTCCCTTCTCCTTCTTTTCCTCTTTTTTTTCCCTTTTTCCCTTCTCCCTTTTCCTTCCCTTTCTTTTCTTCCCCTTTTTTCTTTCCTTCCTTCTTTCCCCTTTTCCTCCCTTTTTCTTCTTTTCTCTTTTTCCTTTTTTTTCCTTCTCCTTCCCTTCTTTCCCCCTTTTTTTCTTCCTTTTCTCCTTTTTTCTTTTTCTTTTTCCCTTTCCCTTCTTTTCTCTTTTCTTTTCTTTTTCTCCCCCTCTTTTTTCTTTTTAAAATGTGTTCTTTGAAATTTTGTAGGCAATCCATTTGTCCCATTTTTCATGAAATTCACCCTCTTTAAGTCTCAAGACATAAGTCATTTTCTCCATGGTGAAAATCTCCTGAACAACCTCCATCCACCGAGTATGGCTGGGCGGTTCAGGTTTTAGCCATCAGACACCTTTCTATGTTTTCAGTTCCACGTTTGGACACCGGTTGGTGGCGGTAACACAACGCTATAACGACCGTTTACATCCGTCCAAAAACACCAGAAGAAGAAAACCACAAAGCTTTTTTCTCAACTTCTTCTTTTAGTTCTTGAGGGGCTTTTACTTTGGTGGTTTCTGTGTCATCTTCTTCCCTGGTTTGTTTCTTTCTCTGGTTGTGTGTCAGCCATACAACTCAACACTGCCCCCAGGATTTCCAGTGGTATCGCTACGTTTTCGGGGTCAAGTCATGGATAGCTAAGCTCCTTGAAAGCGGATCAAATTACATACATAACCAAGGCAGGAGCTGGACAAAACTGTCTGTCTGTGTATCCCTCTTTTACGTCCAGCATAAATGGACCTTAATGTTTAACTTTGAAGCTATTGTTTATTTAATATTAGGTATATTTACCTAAGGCTTCATAAACTTTGTTCTGGCTGCACACACACCGATGCTGGTGTGATGAAGTGGTCTAAACCAACAGATAGGCTACAGCCTGGTTCCTACCGTCTGTTCAGGTTGGCCGTTAATGGTAATGCCATCACCTTGTCAACTTATCTGAGAGGCAAAAAATCAGCCGATCGTGACAGATGCCTCAGCCTCGTAGAAGCACGTCGCAGCTCGATGACTCAGAAAGAAAGCAGAATAATGTCCTCCAACAGTTTCTGGTTGAAGTTTAATCATTCATTCATTCATTGTCCTAATCCAATTCAGTGTCGCGGGGAAGCTGGAGCCTATCCCAGCAGTCTTTCGGGGAAGGGCAGGGTACACCCTGGACAGCTCGCCAGTCCATCACAGGGCGAGGTTTAATCAACAAACAGGAAATCTGTTGCTCTAAACAAGGAGCCGTTCTGCTTTGTTTATATGGCTGGTCACACAGGAGGTGATCCCTTTCAACCAATCAAAGGATTTCAGTGTGTCAAGCTCCACCTTTTTTTGGGTCTATCGGTTATGACAAGACCCTGAATGGAAGGATCCCAAAAACATAGAACAGGTTGGATATGAGGGAACCTTTAATAGTTTCCACATCCCTACCAGACGTGTTGGTGGAAACAATTTGTGGCCTGTAGTGAGCAGGTGTTGTAACTGCATGACTTGGTCGAGGCAGGCTGGTGTGAAAACAAGGGCTCCAACCTGGATTTTGATATTCGACTATTTACCAATTGTTCAAGTGATTAGTGGACTTGATGACGAGGATGATGTGTGTAAACTGTAGCTCATGGCAGCAGCTCCTACATGACCACCTTTAGCTTCCAATGTGAAGTGTTACGTTCCATCTAAAAATAAAAACAATGAAGACAATATCTGCTTCAACAACTTTTAATGAACTTTGTAGGTTGTGGTAAAATATGGAAAACAAGTTGCTGGGTCCTGCGATAGACTGGTGAGCTGTCCAGGGTGTACCTGCCTCTTGCCCGAACGCTGCTGGGATAGGCTCCAGCTTCCCTGCAACCCTTACTGGGATTAAGCGGGTTCAGAAAATGAATGAATGAAGTTGCTGGGCTTCAAAAAACAAACACTTGCTCAAGTTTTTCTTCAAGCTAAATAATAAACAATTACATTGATCATTAAGTTAGTCGTTATTACTGGACATAATCATAACGAATCGATTAATCTTGGCAGCTACACCGCGAACAAAACGAAGGTTTCAGAAATCCCTGCTCCAGACGAGGAAAACGGCGAGATGAGCTGAACCACTTCTCTGACAGTTTGCTGTTAAAAGCGGAAAGTTTTAATGTTCTGCGCTGTGGATGCAGAAGGATCTGTGCTTGTTTTGAATGAAGAATAAGATGAATAAAAACTCTTATTTTTGCTCTGAACTCAGACGTAGAAATACCCAACCACTCTGAACGACATGTCTCTAAATGTAAGAACCCTAAAAATCAAGTTTTTCCCTCTAAGCGCAGGAGAACATTTCTCCCTGTAAAACAATCACATCTACAGCATTAGCCTTTGCAGCTTTGAAACTGGTGCTATTAGAGCAAACTTGAATTAAGTCTCTGGGCATGGCAGTGTTGATAGCGCTAAAACGTTCATCATTTCCTCATTCTCATATTGCATAACCTCCCTGAAACATAAATGCATCTTTCACCCACATTCACAGAACAATAACATATTCTTAGTAAAAGAATCCCTGGCTTCCCTCTCACTCAATCATTACATTGTACTCTACTACAATACCTCATATTGCTTTCGCATTCAGGATGGCTTAGAGAAATGCCACAGGCCCTGCATAGGCACACCAGCACGTTATTTAGCCTGGCATGTTTAACTCCTCCCTCCAGTCTTTGCCCTTGTGTGGGCTGGGGTCTTCAGCGCTCCCCCGGACCTGCATGGCCTCTCCAAGCACCGTCAGAGTTCTCCCCGTCAGGTTCAGCTTGGAGAGCGGCTGGCGCTCGCCCATCGATGGGGTCAGCAGGATGGTGACCAACACACCTGCGCCGTCCGTGTCACGCCTCCACCTGGCCACTGTGCTGTGAGCCAGACGTCCATGGAAGTCCTGAAGGTAAGACCACTGCTTCTGCTCTGCATCCACGAAGCTTTGAAACCATGGCGATAATCTGCAGGACACACGGATGCTCTGAGTTAGTTCTTTCATTCCACATTTTTGTGAAAGGTTACTCCATTTTTGACTTCTTTAAATCATGAATTCATCATAATTGTGGAGTTTGACTTGACAAATGTGTGTGTGTCAGACCTGAAAGACAAACACGGTTCTTTGAGAGTGGACTGTTAAATCGACGGGGGGATTATCTCTGAGAGAATTCCTGTTCCAGACATTTGGCATGCAACCATTTAATCCTATTTGCTCCACTACACCGACATATTTTCATTCATCTGAGTCCTTCTATGACCACATGTGTGAATATAAAGATCTTTTTCTTTAGGTTTAAAAATCTAAATCACATCTGAAATCAATATTAGATGATCCTGACCAAAGTTTCTGTTTAACCAGTGCTTGTTGAGGTTTAAGATCCGGCCAAGAGTTTGTGAAAGTTAAAAAATTCCAGCTGTCAGACGCTTTATATATAGCTGAATGCGCAGAGTTGATTGATTTTCTGCACAAATGAGTTAAAAGAAAAATATCTTCATCATTTCCGCTGATTATCACAGACATGCGTGTGATGTCGTTAGGTTGGAAACGCTCTGCGAGCTGAGCGTGATGCTTCTGGGCTGAGCTGCAGACAGGTTCTTCTCATGTCTGACTGTGTTTTTATTGTTAATTATGCAAAGTAATCCTCCAGCGTGGAAATCAGATCCTGCCACAGTGGTGCACGGCGCGTGGATTTCTGAGTCCACGTGGTTTTACGACTCCCTCCTTTATAGGGTTTTTTATTACTCATGACAACTGCTATGAAAAACATTATTTTCTGATTTAGATCAGCTTTATATGTTTATAAAGCATCTAATAAAAGAATTCAGTTCAGTTTTTTTTTCTTTTTACTGCATCATTTTTACCGTGCAGAGTCCGGACAGGGATGCTGGTTTTATTTCTGACAGTTTGAACCGAACCAGTGTGAGCAGCATGCTTAGAAACATCCACCGCTCGCCATCTGAATGCTACGCAGCTGAGGCAGAGTTACCTTAGAAGTACCAGGGAGGACTGCCTGAGCGTGAAGGTGAAAATATACAGCTCACATTGGGTTTTCTAAAAGGAGAGAAGCCCTTAATTAGACCTGTTACCCCTGATCCGACCAAAGACTAAACCATCACAGTTTTATCCAACAGTCCACGTACAGGTCGAGATGTAGAGACAGTTATCAGAGCTTGACTGAAATAATACAGACTCCTCATCCCTTTTAATATAATATGCGCATAAAGAAGACATTTTATCAGCTCCATGTGCTCACCTTCCTGTTAATGCAAATATTTAAGCAGCCAATCAGATGGCAGCATGTAGACATGGTGAAGACGACTTGCTGAGGTTCAAACTGGGCATCAGAATGAGGTAGAAAGGAGGTTTAAGTGAATGGTTGGAGATGACAGAAAGGCAACAGGAAGTCAAATAAGCACAGCTTCCAACCAAGATATGCAGAATATCCTCTCTGAAAAACGCAACACATCCAACCTGGAAGTCAGCTAGAAATACATCATCGCAGTTGTGGTGGAATGGGATGTTGTCGCTACTGGGATGGTTCATGTCAATATGTTGTAAAATCTCCAAAGAATGTTTCCACCTTGATCAACCATCACAGCAAGAGTTGAAGAAGGTGTCCAACCTGGTCCTGATGAAGACGATGACCTGGAAATAGAAGGTGTTTTTGATGAAGAGGACGACTTGGTACTCAAAGGAGGTCCTGATAAAGACGATGAACCAGAACTAGAAGGTGGTCCCGATGAAGAAGATGACTTGGTACTTGATGGTGGACCTGATGAAGAGGACGACCTGGTACTAGACGGAGGTTCTGATGAAGACGATGAACAAGAACTAGAAGTTGTCCTGATGAAAAGGAGTTTCAGCTAGCCAGCTGCAGGTTTAGGTAACGACTCCTCTGTATGCATTAAAAAGTACTCTTACATCATGATTTATTTGTGTTGTCAAAGCAACAGGTTCCTCCCACCATCCGCTATGATGCCATTGGGGACCTTGACATGGACTTTGATGGAGCCGTTTCTGTGTGTGTGACATCAGAAATGGGTTATAACCAGTCACTGAACTGGATGCCGGACCAACATAATCCAGGAAAACCAGTCCAGGGATTCTTTCAGATGCTCATTTAACCATTTTGGTTAAATGAGCAGATACGAACTGCAGTAATCATGACAGATTTGTCCCAGTCAGTCGTAAGAGACAGGAGATACCTTAACATTGTTCGCCTAAATGGAAAGCTCTCACACATAACGGTTTTAGTTACAGACGTGATGTCTCTGCTATTACCAGCCAACATATCTGAGACCATTTAATTTACAGCAGATGTTTCCATCTGAACTTTTGGTTTCTCTCTCTATGCTACGTTTGTTAGCCCTTTGTCTGTTTCAACATATCTGACTATAAACAATGCATCTCAGCAGGTTGTTGCAGAATCGCCGTTTGTTTGTTTTTCGGGTAGAAACTCACCGGAGCACTTCCGTTGTGAGACTGAATATGCAGCGTTTTCTTGTTGCAGCTCTTCTTCATTTATGCAGCACTTTTCTGTATTTGCAGTTTGTTTCTTTAGTTTTTTTGTTTTTGCAATCCGTTTTTGTATTTGCAGCACTCCCCTATACATGCTTGCATTCCTATTCTTATATGCATCTATTTTTCTATATGAAGCGTCCCGTCGGCCATCGTACCTTCCTGATACAACTCCTGCATTATCTGGACTCAGGAACATAGCTGTCAAGTATCCCGTTTTGGCCAAGAAAGTAGCGTATTTTTCCCTGTTTGCCGACGTATTTTTATTTTCCCATATTTTCCCCATATTTTCATGTAGGAAAACCCCCCACACCTGTGAAGAATTAACACGCAGCAGCAACTATAACCTCCTTTCCCACACAGAAAGAACTGCGTGTGTGCACCGCACCCCCACTCCCACCACTACCCCCTGGGCAGTTATCAGAGAATTTCCCATATTTTAAAATCCAGAACTTGACAGTCATGCTCGGGAATACTGGCTTGTGTCCTCGGTGCTGCATCATGGGGACTCAATCTGCCGACCTACAGGTCAGTGGAAAACCGGCTCTACCTCTGAGCCACTGGCACCCTTTCATGCGTACCTGCATTACTCCAGTAAAGTTAAATAATTTTAATGATAATGTCCCTGATCTCTGTTGTTAAATGTAAAAACTGAACATTTTTGGATTGAGTGTAGCATTGTAGTCGTGCTGCCATAAACCATTATCTTGATAATCGACTAGTCACCAATTATTTAGGCAATTGGGGGGCTCATGGGATGATATGTAAAATGTAGCTTATGGCACCAGCATATAGCTGTTCTTACATAAATATCATTAGATTCCAGCTTTCAGTGTTATGTCTGTTATGTTTAATCTATAAATAAATAGAACATATCTTTATTGTCCACCGAAGTGGAAAATTCACCACCATATAATTATACTTCCTACAGCCAGGCAGCACTTTTATCTACTGCGACTTACATCTGAGAAGTGATCATTTAACCTAAAAGGCAGTTCTTTGGGTGGTGGGAGGAAGCTGGAGAGCCTACGCATACACTGGGAGAACATGCAAACTCCACACAAACAGGCCACTGTTCAAACTTCCCCCTAGCAAAGGCTCAACTCAATGACCACAGTGCTAACCGCTACGCCACCGTGTAGCCTGTAGTCATGCATAGGTACAATAATAAAAATGAGACAAAAACAAATATATCTTAAAGATTAAAAAGCTAAAGAAGTTAAAAGCGGATGCAGTTAACCTCTGTGGACTGGTCATTCTTTTTAGTTCAGAATGTCGATGACATTTGCACTAAATGACATTTTGAAGCCAGAGGAACTCTAAATCTCCTTCCTGACTACAGGCGCTCAAACTGGCAGAACAGACGTGGTCCTCACCCACCAGGCTTCTCCGAATTTCCCTTTAGGACCTCTTAGGATACACGTTTACCAGAGATAGTTGGGCTTATACCCAGAACTTTGCCTGCCATCTCCACAATCCTGTTTCATTTGGTTTTGCATTTACAGCTTAAGTGACCAAACCAAGCAGGGACATGAAGAGTTCAAACTCTTTGGATTTGTGACACATACACAAGTTTTAAAATCTGTGTGGTCATAAAATCTCGATGACGGTCAAAAATTGTCCCAAGTTGCTTCAAAGTTTTCACGGTTTCAACAAGCTGGCCACTGGGTGAAACTGGTTTTAATGTCAGATCTAACTTAGCGCTGCTTGCTAGCTGCTGCTTGCTAGCTGCTGCTTGCTAGCTGCTGCTTGCTAGCTGCTGCTTGCTAGCTGCTGCTGTGGAAGTTCTCCTGGCTGGCTCGCCAATCTTTTGTGGATAATTCTATTCTATTGATGCTACAGAGAGACTACATTTATTCCAGACTAACATATAATCAGTGTGATCAAGGGGAAGGCCTCCTTCAGGAGAAAGACAGTCACTTATATAGGGCTCATCCCTAGAGCGATACTTCTTTACATGAGCAGGCATGTCACAAGTTGCTATTTATATACTGACCACTGGTGTTGATATGATAGTTGCTATGTTACTCCAACAGATATCATTGTTTACCAGGTCCAGAAGTTGACCTTAGATCAAATCTAACTTCCACACTGCTCGCTAGCAGGATACTGTGCTTCCAGGGTTTTAATGTGGGCGAGATGGGAGGCCTCTTCAGAGGAGTCCGTTTTCGGCTACTGGCTGACTGAGGCCATGTCATCTGCAAATTTAATTAATTAAAATTCCTTTAGTTCAGAGCAAATCTATTTTTAAAAGAGAGAAAAGAAAATGTGAAAGAACACCACCTTGTGGACAGCCAGATTTTAAGCTCCCTTTACATCATGCCATTAACGCAAACACGCCAAATAATCTTATCAACTTTAAGATCTGTCAGATTTTTAAATTAAATATGTACCTACTAAAATCGACCAATTAAACTGAACATATCACCTGGTATTTGCTTCGAGTCTCACACAGTCAACATTAGAGCTGTGACGATATGTTTTTGTCCCAATTCGATTTAATTTTATTCAGATTTTTTGGGCTTTGATGCGATTATGTTGTGATACTCACAATTCTTTGATATTGCTGATTTTTGTAGACAGAAAACAAAAAAAAAAAACCCCAAAAAAACTAAAAACAAAAAATGTTTCTTAATTCCAATTAGGAAAAAAGAACACAGTAACCAGACCATCACCTGCTGCTATAATGCCCAAGAAGACAAGTAAAAAGATAAATGATTACAATAAATATGATTTTTTTTTTTTTAAAAAGTGGATTATTTGTATTTATTTGGAAATTAAAAGAGATTTTATAACCAAAAAAAATGATTTTAAAAATTGTGAAGCAAAAAATCTCAATATTTGATTATTTTCAATTCAATTTCCCACCTCTAGTCAACATGGTGATGATACCTCATATAACATTTAATGAACATTGTAGCTTGTTGTAGAATAAGGAAAACAAGCAGCAACCTCCAGCAGTTAAAAGTGTAGTCCATGTGGAAGTGCATAAAACTGCAGTTCCCCCTTCATCCACTAGGGGCTGCAAAATAGAGCAAATCCCCATTGACTCCCATGTTAAAAAGACCAACTTCACAGCAGAAATAAACATGTTTACAGCAGAAATAAACATGTTTACAGCAGACTTCTCTTGCACAGACTTCTCTTGACTGGATTGCACAGACTTCTCTTGAAATCTTTATAAAATGCTCCCAAAGCTCCGTTGCCGCCTCGCCAGGATGCCATTGTTCTGGCGTAACTTCTCGAGTGACATTATTGCCAACCCTGATTACCACACTGCAAAAACTCACCCTTAAAAAACAAGAAAAAAATCCACAAAAATTAGGGAAATGTTGCTGAAAATAAGATAAATTATCTGCCAACAGAACAAGAGAATTTGGCTTGTCAAGACTTCCCAAAACAAGTAAAAATACGAGAAGAGAGAAGAGAGAAGAGAGAAGAGAAAAGAGAAAAGAAAGAAGAAAGAAGAAAGAAAAGACCCTGATAGATTAATGCTTGCTGTCTATGAAGAAGCTAAATATTAGTAGCGGTTAAAGGAACTGTCTCTCTGTGAAGCTTTAGGAAAAAATAACTTTCTACCTGAAAGCTAAACAAAAACTTTCAGAGAAAGATGCTATTTGGAGATGTTTTATCAGGTATCTTGAACATACAAACATTGTTGGATCAGGAGAACTGCTGGATTTAAAGATGGGTGACATGATGCAGGCCGAGTGGGATTTCCTGAATGTGATCAGTTTGATGAACATTGGCGATTACATCATTTACGATTACGTTATTTTTTTTCATTCTATTTTTTTTTACACTTCTGTGGTTGGTCCTTTTGTTGTCCTTCATACAGTTACATTTTTTTTTTTTTTAACTTTATCATGTATTATGTCAGAAACATCAATTTATAAAAATAATGTCAGATAATAAATAAATTAGAGCAGAACATAAACTATAATCCTGTTAATAGTTTTAATTATCGATGCACGATATTTATTGTTTGATTTGATGCCGACACTTTGCAACTCACTCGGCCAATAACAATACTGACACTTCCAGACAGATCCAGACAGGTCCAGCTCTCACCTGCCTGCAGGTAGTTGCAGGTGGGACGTTTATCTCAACAAACTCGCTGTTTGTTTAACCATTAATTATATCAGAGGACTGTCTGATAGTTCATTTTAAAGCCAATATCAGCCAATACCGTGCCACTAATATGCGTGTCTTCATTTTATCATTAAAGTAAGAGAAGCGACGGCTAAATGTCTTCATAACGCCTTCAGTCTTGTTTAAATGAATATTTCTCTGTATTCAGAATGTTTTGTAAAGGTTTATTTGGGTTACAAGGAAGCGACAAACACTTTGAACATTCATCTCTTACTGTGAATTTATTCCATAATTACATCGAAGACACTTTAATATTAACATTTGATGGCCTCAGAAAACCCAAACCCTAAAAATCATCAGATTCAGTTCCACGTGCCACCGTTAGCGGTTTACACTGACCTTTACTTCAAACTCCAGGCACATTGAGCTAAATAATGCCGCATCTTTGTGCTCTCTCATTTTCAGGGTGAGGCTGAAACTGTGCAGAAGAGCTGAGAAAAAGCCTTTTGTTGGTGAAAAGCCATCAGAATATACCTAAAGCTCTTCTCCATTTCAAGTAGGCAGGAGATGTTTCAAGATAACACTTCCAAAGAAGAGGACATGTTTTTACATGTTTTAAATGCCTCGTGAGGGATTCTTTCACACGCTGTGTAAAAAAATGACCTTTCATTTCCCTTCACCCGGCCGGTTACAACATGCAGACGTTTCTGGTTATTGGTTTACTTTTTTTGCTCTGTTTCTGAGAGTTTAGCTGCACCAGTCATCATAATAAAGCTGTGTGTTTATACCGCTGCTAAATTAAGCTCTTTTGTTTTTAATTTAAGCAAGTGCATGTTCTTAATCCCACAGTGGACCAACAATATGTTTACTTCTCAGAACAGGATGTTAGATTCATGATAATGTTGCCCAGTAGCCCGAGGTTAGTTAGCTGAGAAGATATCTTTGTCTCAAACTCCTCCTCCTCGATGAAGCAGCTTGTCTCAGCTGTAGCTGCAGACAAGCTGCTGTTGAGAAGTGTTACTGAAAGCTGAGAGACAAATGTGCTTCCTCAGGGCACCGCAGGAACTCATGCTGTGCATGCTGCAGTTGTTTAACTCAAAATCGTTATTTTACTCACTTTGCTGCCATGTTTTTCTTTTCTTTTCTTCACTCTCGAGTTAATGGGCTGGAAAATAAACATTTGCTTCCATGTTGGACTATTTTGCTTTGGATTGGTGAGGAAAAGACCTGAAGGGAAGAGATCACAGTCCCTGCTGTTTATCTTGTTCATATGGAGCATCTCTTCAGGAAAAAGAGTCCACATTGTGCTCTGAAGATGTGGCTCTGTCTAAATCCAGAGATTTCTGCTGAGTTTTGTAAACGATGAAAAAAGACAAAACAAGCTTTATATATCAGAAAAAGACGAGATCTTGTGATTCTCCAGAGGAAACTGTCTCTGAACTTTAGCTAAAAGTAAACAGTAGAAACAGATCTGAAAGAGTTGGACTTGCTCAGAAAGCCACATCAGTCTAAATTGATCCAAGTCCTGGTCCCTGAGATCTGCTAACCTGCAGCCTTTAGATGCATCCCTTCGCCAGCACACCTGAATCTCTTCATCCTCGTGTCGTTTAGCTCTGCAGAGGTCTGGTAACCAGACCTTCATGTGATTCAGGTGTGTGAGAAAAGAGATGCATAAAAGGTACAGATGATCTCATTGCAGCTGTTTGGGCTGCAGAAAAGCTTTTTAAATGCTGCTGTATGCTGCAAATGCAGCTGCTGCTGAGGTATTACTGCAAACCAAAAATCTCAGAGATGAACACTTTTTTCTTCATTTTCTAACTTAAAATGTGACATCAGTCATATGATCGCTTTTTCATTCAATTATTCTCCAAACCTCTTAGTCCGATTCAGGGTCGCAGGGAAGCTTGAGTCTGTCCCAGCAATCATTGGCTGCCTGGACTGGTCACCAGTCCATCACAATAAGGGAAACAACCACTCACTCTGGACAATTTATAGTAACCAATCAACCTAACATGCATGTCTTTGGATGGTGGGAGGAAGCAGAGTACCCACAGGTAAAACATGCAAACTCCACACAGAAAGGCCACTGTTCGAGCCTCCCCCCAGCCGAGAATCGGACCACTGACCTTCTTGCTGTGAGACCACAGTGCTAACCACGATAACACCGTGCAGCCCTGCACCATGATTACTTGTTAAGTAGTGTAAATGCTTTGAGAGGTAGCCTTTTAGGCTAACCTAAAGACATGCACAATGTTATGAGGGTTTACAGGGGATGGATTCCAGCACATCTTGGTCCAGAACTTAGACGGGCAACTCCAGAGCCACCCTCCTGCAAGCTTTAGAGTCCGTGCATGCACACAGCTGGGGGTTTTGTAAAATCAAATTTAGAAATCTTCACTTTGGTCAGAGGTTTTTGAAAGAATTGTGTTTAATACCCTGAATCTGTGCTTTTGTGTGGACGACTGGCCAAATCGTAGAAAAATATCTTTGTTTTGTGACATATTCTGCGTGTGGCCTGATTTAGATGCTGCAGCAGGAAACACTAAAACCCTGCAGGCAGCTCTGCATATCCCTGGTCTGGAGCCTTTACATAAATTTTCAATGCATGTGGCACTTTGTTATCATCAGTTTTTAATTAACAGGGAATTAATCTAATTACTATAAACTTTCATTCATTCATTCATTTTCCGAACCGCTTATTCCAATTCAGGGAAGCTGGAGCCTATCCCAGCCGGCTCTGGGCGACAGGCAGGGTACACCCTGGACAGCTCGCCAGTCCATCGCAGGGCTACTATAAACTTAACTGAAGTTTTTCCACATTGCCATGGTGATGCTTTCCATGATGGTTAAAGCAGTGCTGAAGAGAAAAAGGGGGCACGGTAAGCTGGAAAGCCATGTTTCCATTAACCCCTCAAATTGAAGAAAACCTAAATATTGTCATAAAAAACTGCTAATGGATCGAAAAACTTCTGAAATATCACTATAAAGCGTTTACATTCTCATGAGGTGGTGTTTTTCAGACGATTCCATATTGAACACTGGATGTTAAAACTTTTTTATCTCCTTCTCCATCCATACATACCACACCATTACTTGAAATGAACTGATCACCTGTTCACTACCAGTCAAAAGTTTGGACTCATTCTGGATATGTGACTAACTGGATACCTGATTGTGTAGCTACCTGGCTAACTGGACACCTGGCTATCTGGCTACATGGCTACCTGGATAACTGGATGCCTGACTATCTAGCTACATGGCTACATGGATAACTGGATACTGGACTATCTAGCTATATGGCTAGCTGGATACCAGGCTGTCTGGCTACATGCCTACATGGCTAACTGGCTATCTGGCTATCTGGCTACATGGCTCCATGGCTACTTGGCTAGCTGACTAACTGGCTATCTGGCTACATGGCTAACTGGATAACTGGACTATCTGGCTACATGGCTAACTGAATACCAGGCTGTCTGGCTACATGCCTACATGGCTAACTGGCTATCTGGCTATCTGGCTACATGGCTCCATGGCTACTTGGCTAATTGGACACCTGGCTATTTGGTTACCTGGCTAATGGGATACTTGGCTATCTGTCTAACTGGATCCCTAGCTATCGGGCTACATGGCTACGTGGCTAACTGGACATCTGGCATATTTTGCAATCCTAACAAAATCTCTTCTGTGTGATGAGATTTTACAAAAATAATGCACTATCTCTTAAACACCATTTAATTGAAACACCTGCAAATCACAGTTGTAAATAGTTGAAATTTTGGAAATAGTTATTATTTTTTGAGAAACTGTGATAAAAATGCTGCAATGGAGGTGGTCACTGAATGGATACAGATGCACATGTAGAGTTTGTCTGACATTTATTTTATGTTTGTGTTTCAAAGAGGCATGATAAAACAAAAACTGAGCAAATGTTTTCATTGAATCTGTAAAGAAACACCCATTAGTTTGTCCACATCAAATAATAGAAGAACCCCAAAACCAAATATTTTTACTAGCAATTAGTTTGTCTGTATTGGTAGTTTTACTGAGTCACACGTCACATGGTGTAAAGCGTCTCCCTCAAGGCCCAGGGACACCAAAAATCTGGACGCTTGATATCTAAACAGGGAAAGTCCAGTTTTATTTGAGCTATCAGAGGGTACAGAAAATACACACACACACATTGACAAATAAAAGCTTCTGAAGTAGTAGTATAGTCTTCATCTTCCTTGTCTAATGTAGTTCTTGTAGATGTTTCATACATATCTACAAATATGCAATTGCTCAATTTATTTACTCAGCCTTTCCTGATGTCTGACAACTAAAAAGTGTTGGAACATATACTTTACTTTTATTAAACCTTTTCCTTTAGTATAAGCACATATAACACAAAAACCATATGTAGGACAACATCTGACAATGCAGTTAAAACAATGATAAACTAGAGAATCCCCGTGAAGGGGTCAGACCTCCACCGAGCAGCTCATATAGTGACTTCCTTTCTGTTATCATTTTATGGATCCACTATCAGATTCCAGATCCACTGATAATGAATCCACGGTGTCTCGGCTATATTGTGGTGTTTGTTGCATGTTAGTTCTTTTGCAGTAATGAAAAGCTTTTCCTGCTCTGGATACTAGTATCCAGAACCATGTTCCTGTTCTGGATGGTAGTATCCAAAATATTGTTTCTGTTCTGGATGGTACTATCAAGAACATTATTTCTGTTCTGGATGGTAGTATCCAGAATGTTGTTTCTGTTCTGGATGGTAGTATCCAGAATGTTGTTTCTGTTCTGGATGGTGGTATCCAGAATGTTGTTCCTGTTCTGGATGGTGGTATCCAGAATATTGCCAGGCTCCACATCTATCTTGTAAAACCTGTTGGGAACTTCTCCCTCACCATTTATGGTGGAGTTATATGTAGATATATATGCAGATATCTGCAAAGCATCTTGAGATGGCATTGCCGTGATTTGACGCTCTATAAATAAAGTTTAATTAAATTGAAAATATACTGAAAACTGTATCATATATATTAACTATATTATATCCTATATTGTAAAGAGAAAAAATCCTTCACAATATTCTTAGATACAGATGATGATCTGTTCTCAGAAAAAGCATAAAAATTACAGGATTTTTGGTATTTTCATCACTGCAAGAGAACAAACGAAGATCTAAACATGCAACAAACACACAACATAGACAAGACAGTGTTTATTCATGATCAGTGAATCTGGAATATAATAGTTAACCCATATAAAATGAATGTAGAAAATTGGCTAGAAATCACTATATGAGCTGCTGGGTGACCTCTCACAGGGATTTCTTTAGTTTATACATCACTTTTCAGACAAACGTAACACAAAGTGTTTTAAACAAAGAAACCAGATGCAAATTAAGCACTATCACTTTTCTTTCAACACTTCTGCTTTCTGACGTAAACATGCGGCTGACTCTGCTGTCTGACAGGAAGAGAATTAATGAACAGATGTTGTGTTTTTCCTGATGATTTAATCAGAAACTGCCTGCAAGGAGGTTATGAGTTCAACCGGTTACCATGGTGATCTAACCCTCCTCACACTGAAACTGTTTGTATGTTCATGTCACTAACCCCGCAGTAAAGAGCTGTTATATTCAGGTTTGTAGCCATGTCCCATCCCCATGTGCCCACCATAACCAGAACGGGTCGGCAACACCAGCATAACCTTTTTAGTTTAATGAAAAAAATTTCATTTTGATTTGAGGAAATAAAAAGGCTGCAGCGTGGAGGGGACTAGAGATTTTTGATGTGTCGTTCATAAACGAACCGGCTCTAAGAGCTGATTCTTTGTAATAAACAAGAAGAATCTGCCAAAGAGAGCCGAGTCTTTAGAGGGGCAGGACTTTGTTTAGATGGACACACCATGCAACTTGTTCCACAATAAGAAAGATGAGGATCGTACCACCATGTAAGGAAGGAAGAGGTGTGTAGTGGTTCAGACCAGGCACACGAACAGAGTTGGAAACCAGGTTTAAATCACAAGCCTGCCAGGGAAAATGGAGAAATCAGCTAGATTAAACGTAATGATTTTCCTTTTTTTAGGGTTTTATTTACCTCATTTGCTTGGTGTTCTGTGTGCAATTGTTTGTGTAAAGCTATGATTATAACATTAAACATAACTATTTGATAATAAAACTACAAAAAAAATAAGGCTGTTATAATAAAAAAAAAACCCAACATAAATTAAAAATTGCTTACCAAGAAACAAACCATAATTGCTGAATTAGGCTAAAATGATTCTCTCTGAGTGAGTCTAAATGAAAAACCATTTGAGAGTCAATAAACCCGACTCTTTGAAAAGAACTGAACTTCCCATCACGGTTAGCAATCAGGCCTGCCACAAGCGACTATTCTGATAACTGACTGGTCACAAATTATTTAGCAGACTAATGGGATGATATGTAAATTGTAGCTATGGCAGCAACATGCAGATACTCTTACATAACTATCATCAGCTTCTAAAGATAATTAAGACAATATTTCATTCAATGACTTTCATGAACTCTGCTGCTTATAGTAAAATTTGGAAAACAAGAAACCGAGCTTCAAAAAACACAAATAAATACTTGTTTAGACCTAATGCGTTTGTGATAGAAAACATACAATATCAGTGAGGTCGGCACCTGATGCCAAAAATAAACAACCTAAAAAGATAAGCTAGCAGCTAACTAGCCAGTTAGCTTTCCGACAAATGTCCCCTTTAGTCAGAAACTGAGTCGGTCACAACATGCTTCTTTTAAAATGCTCTTATATCGCTGTTGTACTGCCATGGAAGTAAATTCTAGGTTCTGTGTTGCACATGCTTATTGAAATGTTTAAATGCTTGTAAACTACTCCTAACTCTCTAGCTCCTTTGCAGCTTGCCATAATTCTGTTGTTGAGGCTCAACTTTTCCAGTGATATCACGGCTGACCCTGATTACCACGACTGCGCACATACGTCAAGGACAGAAAGGCCGCGGCAGTATTTAGAAAAAAAACCCAAAACTTTAGACCTTAATAATTATGTCGATTATTAACTCAATGGCTGCCGAAGATGTTTTTTGACGTCATCAGAGACCTAAGATCCAAAATGGCCCAATATGCCAATATGCTACAGCAGTGGCTGGCAGCCAATGAGTTAAATTAATCGTCTGCTATTTAGCCGACAAATCACGACTAATTTTGGCAGCCATATTAGAGATAAATGCATCGACAGTACCTGAGAGAAATGTTTACCTGAAGCAGATTTTATGTATATTTACTCCTCTTGTTTGCATGCGAACCAAGCCCTTCATCAGAGGTGAAAACGTGTTTCCTGGAGCTTCCTGCAAGTTCTGTTAAAAGAAGACGTGAAGAAGGTTTTTCCTGCTTGTGTTAGACTCACTGGTCACTTATTCATCCATCCGGTTCTGCTGTTGACGAACAAAGTTCTGGCTATGGTGTGAAACTAGAAACCAGTGCAGCCATTTTTTTTTAAAACAGTAAATGTTAAGTATCTTCCTTTTGACAAAATGCCCTGAAGAGTGGCTGGTTGCCAAGGAAGTGGGAAACACTGGAGTGCGGGGTGGAGCTGACTGAGAGACATGAATGGCTCTGTTTCTTTTCAGGGGTCAAAGAGTGACGACTATCTCTCGAAATGTTATTGGTCCTTGAGGCATTAGTCTAAAACATAGACCCATGTGCTTTTCTTGAGAAGGTAATAAACCCCTGTCTCACAAAGAGTCTATGAATAAAACGAGTGCTGGGCTTGCTGTAGGGATAGATGCAATACATCCCTTGTTAATAGTTCCCTTTCAAGCCAAAGGTTTGGCTGAAGGAAAAGGCCAGCCTGCGAAAGAGCCTGACAAAGAAATCTTCTACTATCCCAGCTCACAAAGACTGCTTTTTCTCCCCCAAGTTTATCTTATAAACCTCCGTCCAGCCAAGGGGCCACTTCCCCTGGATTTGTGTTCACCTCTCCAATAATTAGCAAGTTTCCACTAATTCAGACAAAAGCGCAATGCTGTGTGTTCTAGCAGCGCTGCACGAGATGCAGCAGCAGACTTTTGGTAACGCTTCATCACGCGTGAGGACCCTCATCATCTCCAGCATGGCTAAATGGAACGTACTGGGGAAAGAGGGAACTTATTCATTGTCCCAAATGAAGAAGCATAGCAGACATAACGGGTGCTGACTCTTTAATCTCTGTGCTGTGCCTGTAAAAGCAGATTCACATCGTCAGCAGTGATCAAATGAAACATGAAGCTGTAAATAATCGATCCCGCAAAGCATTTCATGTCCTTTCAGATGAGCCCATTAATAACTGGCAGCAGCTAAATGACCAGATTGGGAAAGAATCTGGCATGACATCAGTTTTATCCCACTTCAGGCCAATAAACTGTATCATTAGAAAAAAGTTACGGGTGTTGTGACACTGGAACAAAAGCACACAGTTACTCAATGTCGTCGCTGTATTTATCTCCAAACTCATCTCCTGTTAGCGTTCAGTTTAAGATGGTGTTAAATTTTCATTGTTTAATTTTCTATAAAAGCATTTCATTGATGAAGATGATGGAGGATTCTTCACACCCTCTCCACAACACAGTGATGAAACAACAAAGTGTGTTCAGTGAGAGGCTTCTTCAGGTCTGATGTAAGACTGAAAGATACAGAAGATCATTCCCGCCAGCAGCCATCAGCCTCTGGAACAAGACCTCCTCAAATTATTCATTATATACTACAGTATTAAAATTCCCTTTGAGGATTGATAAAGTATTTTTCATTTCATTATTTCATTTCATGCCTGCAAAAAAAAAAAAGTCCTCCTCAAAGCTACGCCAGCGGTTGTTTTATTCATATGACAGTGGATATTCCGCACAGAGCATTAAAAAGCGTTTATTTGAAAACAAAAACAAAATACGAGGAATTTTTCCTGAAAACTACTGAAATGAATTCTTGTATTGGTTTTAGAATAAAAAATAAAGTCACTGAAATATAAACAAAACATAAACTGTCTCCAAATGTTCAGCTTGAGACTTTTCCACTTGTCTGTTTTATTATCAAAATCAGAAATTAAAAATTAAATTCTGCTTAACTTTTGTTATTCCTTTAGAAATCTGAATAAAAAAAAACAAATTCTAGATGTTTTTGCACTTAAAATGGGTTAAAATTGAAAAAATGATAATATAAAAAAAAACAAAAACAACCCAGGAACAGAAATTTATTTTAATATTTAATTAGTCTGATTAATTAAATTAGAATTTTTTTTTTTTTTTTTTTTTACTTTTCAAATGTGAAGCAAAGAAACAAACAGCAACAAGGAGGGTTTCATTTCAACAGCAACAAAAAAATCATTGAAACACAAACAGAAAACAACCAGTTTTACTGTATTTTTCATGTTTTGATATATGATTAGGGTGCACAGTGGTTGGCACCGTGGCCTCACAGCAAGAAGGTCGCTGGTTCGAGCCTCAGCCTGGGCGGGAGGGTTGGACGGTGACCTTTCTGTGTGCAGCTTGCATGTTCTCTCCGGGTACTCCGGCTTCCTGCCGTCCAAAAACATGCATGTTGGGTTGATTGTTTGCGATAAATTGTCCCTGTGAGTGCGAGTGGTTGTTTTGTCTATTTGTGATGGACTGGTGACCTGTCCAGGTGTACTTACCTCTCGCCCAGTGATTGCTGGGACAGACTCCAGCTTCCCAGCCATCCTTAATCAGACGAAGCGGTTTGGAAAATGAAAATAATGTTATATAATAATTCTTCATGCCATTTTCTGAGAAAGGTTCCAGAGATGATTTACGATGTAAAATGAGTTTTTATAAAGCGGTTAGTGGTGCTGCGACAGACTGGCCACCTGTCCAGGTGTATCTGTGTCTCACCTGCTAACTGCTGGGAGACCAGACATCCTTTATGTACCTCCTGACCAAAAAACAAAACAACAAAACCAAACAAAGGTCCCACACTCCAACATCTGGTTGTTTCTCCTTCACCTCAGCTTCATTCTCTGCCCCATCGTCTCCAGAAGCCTTTGCAGCATCACCAGACTTATTTCCATCCAGTGGTGCAGTCATGTTTTCCCAACATCTGGCATCAATGATGCCCAAACCTTCTCCAGACCATCCCAAAGATCCTCCATGGGGTTCAGGTCTGGACTCTATACTGTGGACATGATGTCTCCTGTTCCCTGAACCACTCCTTCACAATCTGAACCCCATGAATCCAGAAGGAAGATGGAATAACCTGCTCATATTTAGGTAGTCAGCTGACCTCGTTCTGTACCAAAACCTAGACCTGATTCTGGACCTGACCAACTAAAGCAACCCCAGATCATAGACTTTCCCCCACAGGCTTGTACAGTAGGTTCTAGACAAGAGGTCTACTATGTCTACATCGTTTCAGTTGCCGCTCTTCTTACCCTGATGCTCCATCAGGGTCCATCTGGACTCGTCAGACCACGTGATGAGTTTGGAACAGGGTCCATCTGGACTCATCAGACCACATTATCAGCCTGGAACAGGGTCCATCTGGACTCGTCAGACCACGTGATGAGTCTGGAACAGGGTCCATCTGGACTCGTCAGACCACGTGATGAGTTTGGAACAGGGTCCATCTGGACTCATCAGACCACATTATCAGTCTGGAACAGGGTCCATCTGGACTCGTCAGACCACATTATCAGCCTGGAACAGGGTCCATCTGGACTCGTCAGACCACGTGATGAGTTTGGAACAGGGTCCATCTGGACTCGTCAGACCACGTGATGAGTCTGGAACAGGGTCCATCTGGACTCGTCAGACCACATTATCAGCCTGGAACAGGGTCCATCTGGACTCGTCAGACCACGTGATGAGTTTGGAACAGGGTCCATCTGGACTCGTCAGACCACGTGATGAGTTTGGAACAGGGTCTTTCTGTACTCGTCAGACCACGTGATGAGTTTGGAACAGGGTCCATCTGGACTCATCAGACCATATTATCAGTCTGGAACAGGGTCCATCTGGACTCGTCAGACCACGTGATGAGTTTGGAACAGGGTCCATCTGGACTCGTCAGACCACGTGATGAGTTTGGAACAGGGTCCATCTGGACTCATCAGACCACATTATGAGTCTGGAACAGGGTCCATCTGGACTCGTCAGACCACATTATCAGCCTGAAACAGGGTCCATCTGGACTCGTCAGACCACATGATGACTCTGGAACAGGGTCCATCTGGACTCATCAGAGCACATGATGAATCTCGAACAGGGTCCATCTGGACTCATCAAACCACATGATGAATCTCGAACAGGGTCCATCTGGACTCATCAGACCACATTATCAGCCTGGAACAGGGTCCATCTGGACTCATCAGACCACATTATCAGCCTGGAACAGGGTCCATCTGGACTCGTCAGACCACGTGATGAGTTTGGAACAGGGTCCATCTGGACTCGTCAGACCACGTGATGAGTTTGGAACAGGGTCCATCTGGACTCGTCAGACCACGTGATGAGTTTGGAACAGGGTCCATCTGGACTCATCAGACCACGTGATGAGTTTGGAACAGGGTCCATCTGGACTCATCAGACCACATTATGAGTCTGGAACAGGGTCCATCTGGACTCGTCAGACCACGTGATGAGTTTGGAACAGGGTCCATCTGGACTCATCAGACCACGTGATGAGTTTGGAACAGGGTCCATCTGGACTCGTCAGACCACATGATGAGTCTGGAACAGGGTCCATCTGGACTCATCAGAGCACATTATGAGTCTGGAACAGGGTCCATCTGGACTCATCAGACCACGTGATGATTTTGGAACAGGGTCAATCTCGACTCGTCAGACCACATGATGAGTCTGGAACAGGGTCCATCTGGACTCATCAGACCACGTGATGATTTTGGAACAGGGTAAATCTGGACTCGTCAGACCACATTATGAGTCTGGAACAGGGTCCATCTGGACTCGTCAGACCACGTGATGAGTCTGGAACAGGGTCCATCTGGACTCATTAGACCACATGATGAGTCTGGAACAGGGTCAATCTGGACTCGTCAGACCACATGATGACTCTGGAACAGGGTCCATCTGGACTCATCAGACCACATTATGAGTCTGGAACAGGGTCCATCTGGACTCATCAGACCACGTGATGATTTTGGAACAGGGTCAATCTCGACTCGTCAGACCACATGATGAGTCTGGAACAGGGTCCATCTGGACTCATCAGACCACGTGATGATTTTGGAACAGGGTCAATCTGGACTCGTCAGACCACATGATGAGTCTGGAACAGGGTCCATCTGGACTCATCAGAGCACATGATGAATCTCGAACGGGGTCCATCTGGACTCATCAGACCACATGATGAATCTCGAACAGGGTCCATCTGGACTCATCAGACCACATGATGAGTCTGAAACAGGGTCCATCTGGACTCATCAGACCACATTATGAGTCTGGAACAGGGTCCATCTGGACTCATTAGACCGCATGATGAGTCTGGAACAGGGTCCATCTGGACTCGTCAGACCACATTATGAGTCTGGAACAGGGTAAATCTGGACTCGTCAGACCACACGATGAGTCTGGAACAGGGTCCATCTGGACTCGTCAGACCACATTATGAGTCTGGAACAGGGTAAATCTGGACTCGTCAGACCACACGATGAGTCTGGAACAGGGTCCATCTGGACTCGTCAGACCACAAGACCTTCTTCCAGCTCCAGAGTCCAGTCTTTCTGCTCTCCAGTAAACTGAAGGCTTTTCCTCTGGTTCTCCTCACTGATCAGTGGTTTTCATCTGGTTCCACGGCCTTTCAGTCCCTTCAGTTGCTTCACATCGTTCATGTGAAAACGTTCTGACCTAAACCTTGGTCTGAGTTCTACTGTTGCTTTTCTTCCATTGGTTTCACCTTCACCATCATTCTGGATGTTTTTCCACCACATTTCTTCCTGGAAGATGGTTCCCCACCATCCCTCCAGTTTCTAATGATGCCTTGGACAGTTCTGAACCCAGTTTTTCTGCATCTCCTTCTATGTTTTCTCCGCTTGATGCCAATGAACAGGATAGTTTGTTTGAAGAAATAAGAAGCTGCTTGTTTCATCAGTTGGGATTAAATAACTAGATGACATCATCATCCTGTGGGAATGATCCAATAGGAGCCTCCGACTTGTTTTGAAATGCTTGTGCTTCCCTGTTGATTGTTTTGTACATGTTTTCTTCCCAAAGCATTTAAACTTCAGGCTTTTGAACAAATAGTTGACACAGTTAACATCACATCAAGTTTTTTCAGGTTAAGAGACTGATCTAAGAAAATTTCAGCATTGTGAAGCTAACGGAGGGATCCACATAGAAAAGAAAAGACTGATGTTTAGCAGTGCTTCTTTTTTCCCCATCGATCGTTTGTTGGCTTGGTGTTTGAGGCCTGAACTCAGAGAAAGACATGGAAATACTTCAGTGTTTAAAAAAAAAAAAAGTCTGATTCTTTGGCCCTTCTTTGACCCTTTAACAAAATGCAAAAAAAAACATGTTCTTTTTTTTCCCCATGTGATTAGTCCAAATTATTGTAGAGTAATCGTCTGCTTCCTAGTGGGGGCAAATAATTCAATTCAACTTTATTTATATAGTGTCAAATCACGGCAATGCCATCTCAAGACGCTTTACAGACAGAGGGGAAAACATAATGAAAGCCAATTCATAACAGCCTATATAAGGAAACCAACAGATTGAGTTGAGTCCAACTCAATCTCCCATCCTGAGCAAGCACACTGGCAACAGTGGGAAGGAAAAAACTCCCTTTTAACAGGAAGGAAACCTCCGGCAGAACCCGGCTCAGGACAGGCAGCCACCTGCCTCTGCTGTGTGGGGGGAAGAGGACAGAAAGACAACAGACAACAGGAACTGCTACTCCCGGCCAGGGAGACCTGCTGAGACAGGAGACATACATGTTAATGATGCAACACTGTTATGGGGGGGGGGGGGGGGGAAGGTAAAAGAGAGAGATAAAGAGAAAAAGATAGAAGCTCAGTGTATCAGGAAATGTCCCTCAGCAGTCTAAACCTATAGCAGCATAACTAAGGGATGCTAACCATCCCTAGCTATAGGACTTATCAAAAAGATAAGACTTCAGTCTAGTCTTAAAGGTGGGGAGGGTGTCTGCTTCCCTAACACTAACTGGGAGCTTATTCCATAAGAGAGGGGCCTGATAACCAAAGGCTCTGCCTCCTGCTCGGCTCTTTGAGACTCTAGGAACCACAAGTAAGCCTGCAGTCTGCGAACGAAGTACTCTGCTTGGTATATAAGGAACTATGAGGTCTTTGATATATAGTGGTGCCTGGTTGTGGAGGGCTTTATATGTAAGGAGAAGGATTTTAAATTCTATTCTAGATTCAACAGGCAGCCAATGAAGAGAGGCTAAAACTGGAGAAATATGATCTCTCCTGCTGGTTCTGGTCAGGACTCTGGCTGCAGAATTCTGGATCAGCTGAAGGCTTTTCAGGGCATATTTAGGACAGCCCAGTAATAGAGAGTTACAGTAATCTAGTCTCGAAGTAACAAAAGCGTGAACCAGTTTTTCTGCATCACTCTGAGACAGAATGTCCCTAATTTTGGCTATATTACGTAAATGAACGAAGGCTGTTTTAGTAACCTGCTTAATATGTCGGCCAAAGGACAGGTCCGAGTCAAATATTACTCCAAGGTTTCTCACTGTAGCACTGGAAGCTAAAGTAATGCCATCCAGGTTCATTACAAAACTGGAAAATTTAGCTCTGAGTTTTTCAGATCCAACGAGAATTACTTCAGTCTTATCTGAGTTTAAGATGAGAAAATTTCTAGACATACAAGTCTTTATGTCTATGAGAGAATTTTGTAGCCTATCGGGCTGATTTTTTTCATCTGGTTTAAAGGACAAGTGTATTTGAGTATCATCTGCATAACAATGAAAGTTTATTCCATGCTGTCTAATAATTTTGTCTAAAGGGAGCATATATAGCGTAAAGAGTACTGGTCCAAGTACAGAACCTTGAGGAACTCCATGACTTACTGTAGTTTGTGAGGAGGACTTGTCATTTACATGAACAAACTGAAGTCTATCAGATAAATATGATTTTAACCATCTTAACGCTGTACCTGTAATTCCAATCACCTGTACTAGTCTTTGTAACAGAATGTTATGATCAACTGTATCAAATGCAGCACTAAGATCAAGCAAGATAAGTACGGACACAAGTCCTTTGTCTGAGGCCATAAGAAGGTAATTTGTAACTTTCACCAATGGCGTCTCAGTGCTATGATCAGCTCTAAATCTTGACTGAAACTCTTCGAATAACTTATTTCTGCTTAGGTGGGCATGTAGCTGAGCTGAAACTATTTTCTCCAGAATTTTGGACATAAACGAGAGATCAAATAACAAGTATGAGATCTTTTACAACAGGGTTTTGAGCAAAGTTTCCACCGCAAAGTGATGCAAAATGTCGCTGCTGTTAATCACACGTCACTGGTTACCGGATGCAGCGCGGATCAAGTTCAAAGCTTTTCTTCTGGCTTTAAAAATATATATCAAAGGGCTCTTTTCTACCTTCACTCCTTCATCTAGAGCTACACTCCCTCTCCATGGTTACACTCCACCTGTAAAAGACGCCTTGTGGTGCCGACACTACATGGGTCTAAATCACCAGACTCTTTTCCTCTGTTGTGTCTGCACTTTAAATATATTTATCAGAGTAGATGGAGAACTTGGCCCAGTTATTTGCAACAAATACTGTGGTATTTATTCTTTGTATTTTAATAAAGGGAATATTGTGAGGTGGGGAGGAAAGAAAAACAAACAAACAAACTACATCACTACATGGCAACACCTGCGTCCAGCTTTACTCGCACCAGTCCGACCAGCACCTTCCTACTGTTTGGTTTCATGCTTGTGTTGTTCTTACTCTCAGATGTCACTTTGGATAAAAGCATCTGCTACATAGAATAGAATAGAATAGAATAGAATAGAATAGAATAGAATAGAATAGAATAGACTTAACAACAGGAATACCAGCGTTGGTACTGGAGGGGTCAAGGATGAGCTTCTCTTCGATGCAGAAATAGTTCTCAGAGTTGGGGTTGTGATATAATTTCTGGTATTTTATTAAATTTTAAAAAATATATAAATTATATTTATTGAATAAATATGGGATTTTACCGGAGCTGCCAAAGTCAAACTATAAATACAGAGATAAATCTGTGAAATTAGCATCCTAATTTTTAACACCAAACAGTGTTATTAAACTCGTCATATCAAACATCTGAGTTTGGTTTTATTTCCATAAGAGAAGCTGCTTTTGGGCACGTAGGTGTTTATTCACAGTGATGAACCAAATCCAAAAGAAAACTCTTTATCCTCCTTATTTCTGGAGATTCACAGTTTTCCAGCTGAACGTTTATAGCAAGGATGTTCAACTCTGGTTCTCGTGGTGCAATCCTGCAGGTTTTTATTGTTGTCCTGCTCCAAACACAGCTGACTGAAACTTAAGGGTCATTGTGAAGAAGTTGACAAGAAACTGTTTGATTTGATTCAGGTGTGTTGAAGTGGGGAAACAACAGAAACCTGCAGGATAGCAGTTCCTGACTTGGACCATGCTGCAGGATGATACACCAGTGAATGTTAACCTGGTCGAAAACCAGTGCTTTACTGGGCAGAAAAGTGGGCTTGATGGAATATTTCCTTGGACACAAAATGGATTTTTGGCAGAAAAGAAAAAAACTAAACTAAGATTCATTTGGACTTTTCATCTATTTGTCCTTTATTATGAACGACATTTGAGTTTGATAGATACGTCATCATCCAATCATTTAGCCGGGTCAATTGAAATGATTGGATGCTGTTTTTTCAAGTCCTGCCTGGTTGTTTTTTAACTAATCGGCTGCTGTTGGGGTGTAAAAGGGATTTAAAGAAATATAGTAAAACTTGCTCCTAGAAAACATCTCCTACTTCAAATCTTTAATTTAGATTTTTTTTTTATCTGTTATTTGCAGTTTATTATTCCAAAATATCGATGTGAAGTTTGTTCAGGAAATAAAAAGTGTAATGAAGCAGCTCTGTGTATTTCTAAAAGAATTTAGGATTTAACAGGAACTTGCTCAGCTGATATATTTTTTACAAATATAAATATGAGTAAAAACTGCAGTACTGTTGGTTTTTACTCTGTATTAAACCAGCAGGTTTGACAGTTTTGGGCTCCATCAGCCCCCCTCAGTGTCTGACGAGTTATCCAATCACCTCATCCATCCAGTTTACTGACATTTACAAACTCATGGTCTTTGTTGCTGCGAGCAACAGCAGTGTGTGTGTGTGTGTGTGTGTGTGTGTGTGTGTGTGTGTGTGTGTGTGTTTGTCTTTTCCAGTCATTCCAGCATTTCGTCTTTGATTTTTTTTACTTTTTGGGACTAAAAGTCACGTCTGAGGAAAAGAATTCAGGATTACAGAATAAAACCAGAAAATAACGTCTTGATGGGATCAAAAAACTCAGATATTTGCTATAAATCAGTCTTTACAATAACATGTTTTCCAGTGAAGAGAGACGCATCTGTGCCTCCATTACTTCTCCTCCCGGGGCAACTAATCGCACATTAAAATGTTTTCAATCCGTTTCTAAGTCAGGACTGTCTTCCGTCCATCTTCTTTGTGTGTGTTTGTGTGTGTGCGTGTGTCACTGCACATTTTACACTTGTTTTTTATGTGAAAGTTCAGGATGGCACCAGTTTCCTCCAGTTCTACCCTTTCACCACACATCTCAGGCCTCAACACGTGTCCCAAATCCCTCACCGAACCCTCAGGAGCGACGTTAAACATAATAAGTTCAGGTTTATACGTTTAGTTTTAAAATAAACCTGAAACCTGAGGTGGATGCAGTCTAATTTCTGACCTTCCTTCTGCTTAAATCAAGTTTTTCCTCTTATGTAGCCAGCAAAATGTGCCTGCATAACAGTCAATGCCTAAACAAAATTAACCTTTAAAAGTCCAAAAAAAGTGGAAGAGCTTCGTAAACAGTATACATTCAGGCTTTCATATGGCTGGTTGGTTGTGAAACACTGGTGTCAATTGTGTTCCTGCTCCACAGAACAAATTATTTTTTATACTAGATGAGCAGAACTAAAGATTAAATGTTAGTTGGCCTTAAGCAAACTTCACTTTGCAGACTACTGGCCAATCAGTAGAAAGACTCCTTTGTGAGCTGGAGGTCGTGACGTCAAATGGTCTCCATAAAGACATAAATTCATAGTTTAATCTGGAACAACGCAGCAATGGGAGGATGAGTCTTCATGTCCTCCGTTTCTTAACGTGCATAACTAATGAGCTCCGGATAAATGAAGCAGGACGACTGACGGCGCTCAGATTTGCATGAGCCAGCTTGCTGTTAACAGTGTAAAGACAAAGGGATTACATATAGTGTATATAGGCTATTTTCTCTTGCAGTTTACTCCAAAGTGGTGACAAAATGCTGGAGATGCTTGAATACAGCCACTATCAGGTGAGGCGACTTTTATTTTCTGCTTTATCCTTTTAAATGTGGATTTAAACTCTAATTATGCAATGATTTAGCTACAAAGTAAAGTGGACAGAGGAATGGAGGGCATCTATAACAACATTCACACAAACACGAACCTTATTCTGATGAAACTCCTCGTCTGTATTTTAGTTTACACAGAGACGGATTCATACGGGACCAAGCGTGTCTGAAAAGTGTGAAAACTGAGCTGGTATAAACAGAAATAAGCATCAGCAAGATGTAGCTTTTATACCTGCAGGAGTTTCTAATAAGTTGCTATAAATATCTTTTTTATTTGGGGGGAGTGGAGGGGGACTGGGGGGGCGAAGACCATGTGACTTAAAGTAGCTGCCGTGTTCCTTTTTCTCTTTTATCAAAATATCTCAAACTTAAACCAAACAGAGTCAGGAAAACTGACTTTTAAAGGGTTGACTCCGTTAACGAGGAAATAACTGAGACGATTGTCCAGCTGGGGGGTAAAATGAGCAGTAAAACCCACAGACGGTTCTGACCTGACAAACTGCTCATGGTTTGGATTGTTCTTGGTCTCATCGGTAGGTGCAGTCCCACCTAGAAAACCCCACCAAGCACCACATCCAGCAGGCTCAGAGGCAGCAGGTGAGGCAGTATCTGTCCACCACTCTGGGTGGGAAGGCGGGCAGCCAGTGCCCCAGTCAGCCCCCTGAGCACAGCATGCCCCCCGGCAGCGCTCCCAACAGTCCCATGGCCTTGCTCACCCTCAGCTCCAACTGTGAGAAGGAGGTACACCTGCTCACTTCCTCCGTTTTATCCCAGTCGGACGTGTTGAACGAGCGTAAAACAGAAATAAAACGGGCTGTTTGTGTCACACAGATGGACGATGTCATTGATGATATTATCAGCTTGGAGTCGAGTTACAGCGAAGACGTTCTTGGGCTGATGGACCAAGGCCTGCAGATCAACAACCCGGTAAGTCGTCTGGAGAACGAACGTCTTCTCTCTTCTGGTTTACTGGGAAACAACGGAGCATCTGTAATGTTTCAGCTTCCCGTGTCGGGCAACCTGCTGGACGTGTACAGCAACCAGGGCCTTCCTCTCTCCGGCCTCGCCATCAGCAGCTCCAGTGCACCCAACATTAAAAGGGAATTCACAGGTAATTATGCCTGTTTTTTTTTTTTTACCTGTGTATATTTAGACCAGTGCACACAGAGATGTTAGAAAGCAGCTCAGGGAACCAGCACTGATGCACCACAAGGCCAGTTCAGTTTGATCCGAATCCTGCTGAAAGAAGAAGCAAACTCACACTTGTAGGAAGTAAAAGGATGATTGTTGACAAATGCAAATATTGTGTGCAATTTGGAAGTGCACAAGATACCAACAAGTCAATGATTTGCCCAAATAATTACTCCAGCTCCTGGCATGAAGCAAGTACTGGACAAGCCTGGATCCTGTGGCCAGTATGAAAGCTATCAAAGGCCAGAGGGCTTTCCAGTAGGTAAGCAACGCCGAACGTAGCTCTCTTCTCTCATCCTCACAAGCTGTGTTTCCAGTATTTTGTGTATGACTAAATCGCACACAATAAATAATTCCATAAAAAGAAACAAGAAAAAGTGCAAAGCTAATTTTTAGAGACCTTATCCTGCTGAGTCTGTAGATCATTTCTGATTGGCTGCGATTAAAAGACTAACGGCCGGCCTGCTTCACAGAGGCGGAGGTTCGCGCGCTCGCTAAAGAGAGACAGAAAAAGGACAACCACAACTTAAGTAAGG
This sequence comes from Telmatherina bonti, assembly GCF_933228915.1. Lineage (NCBI taxonomy): Eukaryota > Metazoa > Chordata > Actinopteri > Atheriniformes > Telmatherinidae > Telmatherina > Telmatherina bonti. Next base: position 8,896,563 of record NC_136624.1, read on the forward strand.
CAATTACAATTATTTCTTCCTTTCTCTAAGTGTGTGTGCATCAATACACATATCTCTTAACACTTATTTAATAAATAAACCAGTCGCTTTATGTTTTCTCTCAATTTCTAGTCGAACGAAGACGAAGGTTCAACATTAACGACCGCATAAAAGAGCTGGGAACTTTAATACCAAAGTCAAACGATCCGTAAGTACTTCTGCCTGTGTTTGGAAGGAGTTTCCACAAGTTATACTTCACTAAAAGTACATTAATGTTTTCTGCTATGGGTAAAAACCCTGCAGGTAGAGAGCTGAATATGTTCTATATCAGAATACTTTAGGATCATTATTTAGAATAACATGATTTTATTACATAATTCTTGAAGCCTAATATCAGGTTGTAAATTTTATCATGCACTCATTCATTAAGCAGTTAAAGCAATAAAACTCTGCCTCTGTGTGTTTACAGTTAAGATATTTATCATTTCTACATGAAAACGCTAATAACTAATAAAGCGACACAGTTCTGACATTAGATATTGGTTTTGAAGACATCCTCGGCCATCTCTTTGTTTGGTATTTAATCATTGACTTCATTTTTAGCATCCTCGGCTTCATGTGCATCCTTTAGGTGCATGACTTATGAGCTCAGATGAACCGTAAAGAATGATCCCGTGTTGTTGTGGTCAGCTGGTCAGTTGTCTCTGACTGCAGACCTTTGTCTCCTGTATTCCCCAGAGACATGCGCTGGAATAAAGGAACCATTCTCAAAGCCTCGGTGGACTACATCAGGAAGCTGCAGCAGGAGCAACAGCGAGCCAAGGAGCTGGAATGCAGACAGAGGAAGCTGGAGCATGCGAACCGCCATCTCATGCTTCGCATACAGGTGGGTCAGACCTGTCGATGCACATGCGACTCTAGCTGCAGAGTAGATTTACAGTTAAATACAGATTATTTAATATCAGCTGAGATGCAGCAGAACTGAAGCCACTGCAAATGGATCAAAACCCCTTAAAATAGGGCTGTGACGATATGCTTTTGTCCCGATTCGATTCCGATTTTTTTGGTGACGATTTGATTTAAATTGCGATTCTCACAATTCTCCATTATTGCTGATTTTCGTAGATTAAAAACAAACAAAAAAGATGTATAAAACTTTTCTTTTGCTGATCATTTTTCTTCATTTCAATGAGGAAAAAAACAACAAAGTAGTCAGATCATCATTCTGCTGCTATAATGCCCAAGAAGACAAGTAAAGAGATCAATAAAACAATAAAAATGACCTTTTTTTTAAATAATGGATTATTTTTATTTTTTAAAAAAAAGATTTTTTTAACAAAAACTTTTTTTTTTTTTAAATTGTGAAGAAAAAAAAAATCCAGATTTCCAATTTTTCGATCCACCCCGCCCGCCCGCCCCCCCCCCCCCATCAATAAGACACAATTCTTCCACTTTTCTGCTTCCTGATTCCTCAAAACTTATCAGGAGCAGTCCAGCATGAATCTGGAGTGGATTACATCAAAACTTCATCATTCCCACAGAAACATATAAAATCAGATCAAATTATGAGTTTATCTGGCAGCCCGGAGCAGCTGAACCCTTCTGATGATCCAACCAGTCACATCTCCCCTGTAACTGAGACTTTCCCCGTAATCCTGCAGGTCCTTGATGTTCCAGGTGCTATAAGGTTCATTTCTGCCCCCTTACCTACGTAAGACGGGACATGTCTTACAAACGTTTTCAAACTTCTGCGTCTTCATACTTCCATACAACATTTACATTGCCATGGTTACGTCAGTTCATCCACTTGTGGGCAGTGCCACGTTCAGAGTTCACTTACACGACCTGACGACGGTTTGTAGTGGAAATGTAAAGTCGCCTACAAACATTCATTCATTCCTTTTCCTAACCGCTTAATTCAATTCAGCTGGAGCCTATCCCAGCTGTCTTTGGGCGAAAGGCGGGGTACACCCTGGACAGCTCGCCAGTCTATCGCAGGGTGCTTACTAACATCCAAAAAACTTTGTTGTTAGAATCTTCTTCAGGCACTTTGAATTTGCTTGTTTCTGTTTCTTCATGTCCCTCTTTTTCTTCTCTGGTTGTGTGTCAGCTACACAGCTCAACACTGCCCCATGTGGTTCCCAGTGGTATTGCCCTGTTTTTACTACGTCTTATCTGATGCTTCCAGCGATGCTAGCTGGCTAAGCGTATTTGCTAATGATTATAGTTGTTGACTGTGTGAGTCAGGAAGGCTCCTTAAGAAGGAGAAAGCTGGTTTTTGGTAGAATTACTGGAAAATTTATTCAACCCTCACAAGAAATGATCTTCTTCATGTCTAATATTCATGTAGGAGCTGGAGATCCAAGCCCGGGCTCATGGTCTGACAGTGGTTCCATCCACATCCGTCTGCACGTCTGAGCTGATGGCTCGAGCCATTAAACAGGAGCCCCTCCTGGGCAACTGTCCGTCTGAGCTCTACCAGCACTGTTCTGCTCCTGATATGTCTCCTCCAACCACGCTGGACCTCAACAACGGTACCATCACCTTTGACCAAATTCCCGCTGACGTCAGGGACCCCGGCCCCTACGGAAACTCCAGGACCTGTAAAATGAAGGAGTTGGTAAGGGACAACACCCTGGGGCCGCTTTCCCCCAGCGATCCCCTGCTGTCCTCCATGTCCCCGGACGTGTCCAACAGCGTGAGCAGCCACCACAGTTCCAGCTCCAGCATGGAGGACAAGGACCACGGCTGTTAGCAGACACATTTACACCAACATTAAAGAAAAAACTCTGAAGTTATTTTAATTTTTATTGCATTTTTTGTCATAATTTTTGTCAATTCACTGCTGAACAAACTCCAGTGAGACACTGGAGTTCCTGTCTGATGTATATGCAACGCCTCATCACCATGGCATCAAGATGGATGGATCAGAAACATGAAGGACAAATGACTTGATTTAGATCTTTTTCTTTAGTATGTCTGAAGCTTTTATACACAAGAAAAATGTTTCCATATAAACATGTAAAAGTTATAATTATATTTCATTCATATAATTTATATCTCTATACTCTTAATATACTCAAAAATAAAAACACGGAGCACATTGTTGCTCTCATTATTATTAGGGTCGAAGCCATGTGAAGTATGGCAGGAGCCTCTTGTTATTGAAATGTTTATTATTCTCGTTCTCGTTCTATGCACGACTCGCTCAATTTTGACCCCCTTAGCCCCCGTGAAAAGTTGTGAAACTTGGCACATACCTCAATCCTGGCAAAAAATTTTAATATTCTGTGGTCCGCATACAATTCAATGCAAAAATGGCTCGACAGCGCCCCCTAAAACGCCAAAAATGGCCCTTAGAATTGGGTCAAAAAAGTTTAGTTTGACGTAGGACGACAAAATTCGGCACACATGTGTAACACGTCAAGCTGAGTAAGAAATTCAATAGTAGACATGTTGTCATGTCAACAGGGTGTCCGCCATCTTGGCGTTTGCGGCCATTTTTTGGCGCGTTTTTTTTTTCAATTTGGGCGCATCGTATTTGAACGAACTAGTCTGATGGGATTCATGCGATTGGCTCTAAATTCAGCACAAAGCTTCGTGACAAGATGGGGACCAAAAGTTATTCAAATCTTTCTGATAAGAGAAAGCTTGTTACCGTGGCAATCTATGGAAAAAGCCTTCTCGCCATGAAACATGGTTTGCTTATATCTCTGCAGAAATACATGCGATCTGCACCTAAATTGAAAGCATTCATATTTGGTATGTTCTTAAGACATTGTAACAGTTATTGCGGGTGGGTGGGTGGGGGGGGGTCCCGAGGGTCCCAAACGTCTACTCTGACCTCAGGCTACGAAATTCGGCACGTGTGTAACATCCCAAGATAAGTAAAAAAACTCAATTAAACACCTGTTACCATGGCAACGGGGTGTCCACCATCTTGGCGTTTACAACCATTTAGCACTGTGTGTGCATTGTTTTCAAACAAAGTAGATTGGGATTGTTACTACTGACTTCAAATCCACCAGGAGGCTTTGTGACAAGTTGGGGTAGAGAGGTTGGCATGAGGCTTGGACCCGATGGATTTTTAATTTTTATTATTGTTCTTATTATTATTATTGTTATTATAGCTTTATTTATTTGATCTGTTTGTTATTTTCTTTTTACCTTTGAATTTTTTGTACAAATGTGCAAAATATGGATATATATATATATATATATATATATATATATATATATATATATATATATATATATATATATATATATATAATTATTATTATATAATTATAATTATGATAATTATGTTATTCTAATATTATTTATGATTATACTTATTAAGATTGTAAAGATAAATAAACAATCCAAATTAATTTGATTTATACAACAGTGGACTTCCTGTCTATATTCATTTGTTGCTTCTTTTGTAAAATAAATAAATAAATATTCAGTTGTTTACTTGCCTACAAATTTTTTTAAATTAATTTTTAAAATAATCTGTCTCAGATGTGTCAAGCCTTTTACACCCTGATGTTCTTTCATCACTGGAACAAATTGGACAAAACTGGAACAAAACACAGTTTTTATGGAATAAAACCTGCTGGCTGAAGTGTTTTATGTCAGAAAGTTTTAACCAGCAACATTTCACACAAGAATGCCTTTTTCTGAAATATGTTCCGACATAACAAAGTAAAAACATGAATTTCAATTACGATCACTTGGAAGGAAAATGATACACATGCTTAATGGCTCGAATTTAGTAAATGTTTATCTGGATATTCAGTCAGACTTTCTGTTTCCAGATAATTATTTGTTTTCATCCAAATTATGTTAAATCAGAAGGCTTGTTGCCTGAACTTAACAAAACTGCAATGATAGTAATAAAAAATAAAAAGTTAATGTCTAAAGAAAGGCACTTTAGATCATCACCCATCCATCATGGGTCAAAGTTCAACCTCTTCGTTCTGCACTGCAAACGTTTGTGTTATGTCATTAATCAAAGCAAAACATTCATTGATATATTTGGTGGTAACTGATTTAGTATTTCATTGTTTTATTTATTTTTTATTTTTTCCATTTTCTAGATGTTTATTTGTTTACAACGGGAAGATGACTGAGTTTCCACTGAAATGCTTCATTAATCTGAAAAAAGTTCCCAGAAAACATGTAAACCTGACTATCAGCGGTAATTCATGCAGATGAACAGTAGGTGGTGCTGGTTTTCCATCCAGACTTGCAGAAGAAGATGATACATCAGCACTTCTCCATCCAAGCTTGAAAATTTGCTGTTTTGTGACATTTAACAATTTTTATCAGCTGTCTCTCATGTGTCCCCATCCAGCTGTGTACACTAAAAAATATGTTATGTTGTTATTTGGAGATTAAGCTATTTTTCTGGGCAATAATGTCCTTATAAACTGTAAACTGTGGAGATGATTAAATGTCCCATATGAAGACATTGGTGTTTAGTTCTGTATGGATGGTTTATTTTAGGATCATCAGATGGCTTTTGGACTTTGAGTTGAACTTTTTGTGTATGTATGTAAAAAACATTATGCAAGGTGCTCAGCTGACAGCGGGGGCAACTTAGAGTTCAACATCTTGTCCAAGGTCAGCGCAGCACGTGTGGCCTGTACATCAAACTTTTGACCCTGTAATTATTTAAACAGCCCACTCTGTCACCTGAGGAACAGTTTAACCCTAGTGACATTTCCATGAAAGTTGGCAGCTCAATTTTGAACTTTGCCCGAGAAGCTTTGACCAGAAAACGTGCCTCACTTTGTTCCTCATGCTGCTGTGTAGCTCTTTGATTTTAGTTTAAGATAATCCATCATTCCATCAATCCATTTCTTGTGTCATATGTCTGTGGTGTTTTCTTCTTTTCAACTTTTCAGTCCAAATGTGGTGACCATTCTCAATGTAGTAATGGTACTTTGTCATGCTTGCTTATAAGCATTGTGATGAATACCTGTGTGGACAAATAGCCTACACGCGTTCATCTGGACAAAGAAGGCAAAATGGAGGACAACAGTCCCAAATAGCAAAAAGTGTTTGGCCCAAATGTGCATTATTGTTTGCTCAAATTTGGCCTTGACTTACGGTGTCAACTGAATGTGAAAGAAGCTGCCACAACTCAGTCACATGACCACCACATAAGGAAGGCCCCCTGTGTTAGGACCACTTCTGGACCACAACGGCCTACTATGATCCTCATCCAGGCCAACAACTGATACCTGGACCACATGTGTCCCACAGAAGGCTTGTCGTAATCCCAGCTAGGCTGATAACTAGATAAAGCTTGGCTAAATTACATGCTTTTTTTTTTTTTAGCAGTTTTAACAAAACATAGACAAAATTGCAAAATACCAATAGAAAAAACATTGATAAATTATCAACAGACATTACAACACAGGGATTGTTGTCAAAAGAAAAGTGTAGAGTTAGTGCATGTTGAGAAAGAAAATTGGCCTACAATATAAAAACACAAAAACTAGGTATTGTGCAGTAAAGTGGCAGAAACATTTAGATGATAGTCAAGCGGAGTAAAAGAAAGTCCAGGAGGGGGCAGAAAATGGGAGGATAGGCAGTTTACAGCTAGTCTTCTGGCATTTTTTTTAATGTGGGATGTTGCTGAGATCGGCGTCTTGCATAATGTACAACAGCAGAACACTTTTATTGTAGCGCAGTGATTGTTTACCAGTCCATAACCAAGTACCACTTACAGGACCCCCAAAAAACTTTCAGTTTTGCACCATCTATGGAACTTATGACAAGAAACGTTGCTGTTATCCAAAAAAAAAACTCAGTTACAACGCAGCTTCCGGTCAATTGGTGGCGGTGATTAGTTGTTCAACAAACTCTAATAAGTAAAAGACACTCAGCTAGCAGCTAGCCTGTCGCTAAAGTTCTAAAAAAGTGTTCAAAACTGAAAAAATCAGAGACAAAAATGGTCCAAGCCCACCACAAGGGGAAAATATTGTACAATAACAATCTGATTTATTAAGTGCGGTTCACTTAAGTAAACAGAGAAGATGGAGCTGAGCTAATGCCAGCTAACATTAGTTAGCATTGTCCATCACCAAAGTGCTAAGTGGCATCTCGAAACCAAACATCCAACACTGGACGGAGAGATGCTGGAAAGTTCAACAAATAAAAGAATAAATGTGCTACCGATGCAGAAAACACTGGTCATGTCTGGAATCTTAAAAAAAAAGAAAACTATCAAATAAATACATTTTTAATTAAATGTTTTGTGTTTCAGTGTTTCAAAAAGGTACAGCTACATTTTATCTAAAGTGTTATAACAAGGAACGTTAGCTCCACTCGATCATATGAACTGATCATTTATTGTAACAAGTCATGGTTGAAGTTATAGATCAAACTCACTGAAACACAGATCACACTTAGTGGCACCACAGACAGGCAGTAAAAACTTAAGCTAAGCTAGCATAGCTTTAGCAATGCACTCACTCATCATTACAAAAGAAAGTTAAACCGAAACTGGTGACGTGTTGAGTCATTATCATTTCACAAAGCAGTTATGAACTTCCCTGTCAGCAAGCTCTGCTCAGCCCTGTAATGTTGCCTGACTATAACTTTACTTCTCTACGTTACAGCGAGAAGGACTAAAGATTAAATGAAGTCAGAGCTTTATTGGATAAAAGCTCCAAGTATATCATTCTGCATGACTCTGACACTTAAAAGCATTTACTGTTTTCTGCAAGAAATAAAGAATAAATCGACGCTGAATTGTCAAATTCTCTGGCCGATGACGATTATCTTGAGAAGGGCTGTAATTGGCCAATTTAATCGGCTGGCCGATAAATTGGTCGGGCCCGAATAACACAAACTACTTGCAAAATGTCTTTATGATGATCTTATTGCATCATGTTTATATTTGAAAAGACTTTTGTTATTAAACTGGAAGTGGATATGGTTTACTGAATGCAAATAAACCCATAGTGTTAATATTTGGATTGGCCTCGGACCAGTAAAAATGCTGGGTTCCAGTGACAGGTTAAGAACTGCTGGTCTGGAGACACTGCATTTTAAAACAGGCCCAACAGAAGAGAAAATTATTTTATCAAAACATAAACAACTCAAACTTCCAATTTTCATTGTAGTTTAAAGGAAGGCAATAAAAGTACTACATTTTTACACTAGCATTAGACAGTTTAAACAGACTGGGTACAAGTAGCACGTCCTTTGTAGCATGCAGCTCGTCGCATGTAGCACATCACATTGCCATGTGTTGCAGAATAAATTTCACTAACGAGAAAGTGAAATGGTTTAAAAATGCACATTGTAGCTCGTTTAGCTCAGTTGCAGTTAGCTTTAGCTCAGCTATCATGAAACCGTCTGATTCTCCAATCTTGGAGCACTCTGACTTCTTTACACTATATAACACACTCATTACACACGAACCTTTTCAATGGGAAATTATAAAGTGTTAAATTTTTTGGACAAATGTAATTGTTATATTTTGTTAGGTTAAATTGATTGTGTGTGAACTTACTAAATATTAAATGTCAGTAAAAAGCATTTGTGATTATTATTTCACTAAAACCACACACTTCCAGATCATCAATAAAAATCTTTAATGGTTTATAGACAGTACATTTGACAGTCATAAGAGGCATGTAACAAGCAAGCAGCAGGTTACGAGCCTGCTGGCTGCTGCGTTTACATGATTAAAAACCAGTTCAATAGGTATTCAAAAATTAAAAAAACATTTTTATTTTCTTTTTCAATTTGTCTTGCAACCCTGTAAAATGAAGACAAGCATTAGCCTAGTTTTAACCACCATTTCGTCATACAACTCAAGCTGACAGATTTTTGCCAGAAAACAGACTTTTCTCCGCCTTTCCCTGGAAATACTGCCAGTGTAAATACAGCTGCCACCCTTCTGGCCCCAGTGGCTGTACTTGTGACAATACTATACAAGTATTTTTCACCTCAGCCTGTGACTACAACGGTTTTCCCCCATCCATGTGAGCCATGCATAGATACATTTAGCTAAATATAAACAAAACTATTTTAAAACTGCACATTGCTAATGATCAAGCATCGCAGGTGCTGTCAGAGGAAACGCTCAGTTCTTCACACCACTTCATGTAAGCTCTGTGCAGGATCTCGTAGGATGTGTTGTTAAAAATTTCTGCAAAGAAAGGATGTTTTAGGTAACGTACATAAAAAACAAAACTTTGCTTTGGCGCAACCAGGTATGATTTTTACCTGCTTCCCCAAGACCAACAGGTAGAGGCATTCGGACCAGACCCCCTGAATGTTTCAGCCTGTCCTGAAGGGACTTCTGTATCAACTCCATGGTGAACTCCTCGTGCCAGATGGGGAGCTCCAGGCCCACCATGCAGCTAATGATCCTTTTCTTCTCCTCTTCTGTCAATAGACCACTCTCCTGGGACACGTAAACCATGTACGACATATCGATGTTCACCGCCTCGCCGTGCAGCAGCGATGGAAGAACTTTCTGAATGATGATGGAAGCATGAGGTTGTATGAGGAAAGTTTCACAGGAAAATGGTCGGCACACCTGCTGTAGTGGAGAACTTACCATCTCTAATGCCGGACTTATAAGGTGGCCAAAGTCAACAAGTCTGTTTAGGTCGTCCTCCCAGAGGTTTGGAGCCAGCTCTTCCAGCATGGTAGTGATGGCGATACGGGTCGCCTGAGATGCTGCCTTTAAGCTGCTGTGACCATATACAGTGTTATCTGCTTGGAATTTAGTGTCTAACAACATAGGGCCATGCTCCTCCAGGAGCTCGAAGAGGCCCCTGTGCTTCATCAAAGCCATCTGCAAATGGAAAGACGTTACAAGGTAAACTTTCATGAGAAGATCTAAACTACTCTTTTAGCACATGATCAGCCTCGAATGTGCAAGAACGCAACTATACCTTTAACATCTCTGCCAGCCCATTGGAGATGTGCCTTCGAGGAACAGTTTGTATGAATGACAGGTCGAGGAGGGCAGCGGCCGGCGGAATGTAGGCGCCCAACTTGTTCTTGCAGTTTGCAAAGTTAACCCCGGTCTTCGCCCCAACACTGGCGTCAATATGGGACAGAAGCGTCGTTGGGACCCTGATGTAAGGGGTGCGCCTCCTGTAGAGCGACGCCGCCAGGCCCACAATGTCGAGACACACCCCACCACCGATGGCAATGATGGGCTCTGTGCGGCGGTCGAGGGCGAAGTCGTTGACCTGATCTAGAATCTTCAGGGCCGTTTCCATGGATTTGTTCTCCTCGGTGGTTGGAAGGGCCAGGATCTTGTACACCACATTGTTAGCCTCTAAGTATTCAGTCAGCTTGGGACCGTAGATCTGGTAGACTTCCTGGTCCACCACTACAAATCGCCTGATTGGCTTGTTAGACTTTTTAATGTCCTCCAGTTGCTGGAGGTCAGTGATGTGGCCCAGCAGGAGGGTGTCGTTGCTTGGATCCAGCAAGCCGCGAGTCTCGATTACCTTGTAGGTGAAGGTGATGGGACTAACCACGGTCCAGGAGGTGCCCTGTTCTGTGATGCTTTCATAGCTGCAGCAAAAGACACAGCAGGCATTTATCTTAAAATCTGATTTTTTATTTTTATTTTTTAAAAATACAGGTTTTTCTACCTTTACAATTTTGTGACGAAACGAATAAACGTTTTTAATTAAACTCTTTCATGCACAGTGGCCCTGTAGTGGACACCCATTTACAAGCTTTCTTCTTGCATATTCATGAATGAGGATGGTATTTTTGTTAAAAAAAACAAAACAAAACACTTCAGTGGATGTTAGTGGGTCATTCAATATATTTCCACTCACTGGAAATAAATATGTGATATAATTGAACAAATGTAATAATTACAGTTTTGCCTTTGCGATAAATAGGAAAAGAAAATGATACAGCTATATTTTATACAAGATTTACATAATATGATTATATATTATCTTATAATATTTTATAGAATAAATTAAAATAAATAATAATTTATGATAAATTTCTAAATATGACTAATACACAAAAGAAAAGCACCATTGCATATGGTAAAATTCAGCATTTAAAAAAACGTTGCATTGTTTTTATTGATTCATGCATGAAAGTTGATTAAATGTTTAACATCCTTTGCCTCCTATCTCATGTATGAGATCTCTGTTTATTTGTTCATGAGAGGAGGCTTTGAGCCATTTTGATGCTCTCTTATCAGGGCAGGGGAGAGAAAACACTGATCGACACAAAGGTGAAAAGTTGCAGGTCAAATGGCTCAGATAACGAAACATGTGATGGTACGAGTGAGATGATGTTCTCCTGGTTTGCATAAACTCGCTTCTGTAACCCCGAAGAGGCACCAGAGAGATGATCTAAGGGCTACTGGGATCAAGTCCCTGCATCTTGTATGGATGAAACCCCCATTCACTATTAGAATTATATAATAATGGGTCTTTTCTTTCATAGTTGGAAGCTTATGTAACGCTCCCCCTCCCAACTCACCAGGCTTCTCCTCAATATGAACCCAAGAGCAACTTTTAGTTCTTTGTCTTGAAAAAGGAGTGGCCATGATGGACTGAACAAGAACTGATCTTTTTTTCGCCGGAGGATCTTCGTTAATTTTTTAAATATGTGAAACGATGCTAAATGATCTCCAACGTTCCAGCCGGCAGCCACTAACGTCCCGAATCAGCATCCCGTCCTCCTGAGGCTGCTGCTGAAAACACTTCCAGCTGATCAGCCTCACATCAGACACATTATTATGTTTTCTATAAGCTTACCGTATATATAAAATGCTGTTTAATGCTCCCTTACTGTTGGACACATACATATGTAACATTCTTACTCTTTGTCACCAGTAAGGCTGCTGAGACTCAGAAAGCATGACTTCTAAAAACTACCTCAGAACTGCGAATGTTTGATCATAAACATCATCAGCAATTAAAACACAGAGATTTATGATTAATATTCAATAACTAATGACTAAATTGAATTGGATTATAACTGGGAAATCTTTATTTAGATGAATTATGTGATGCGCTACAGTTTTTTTCTGTCCTGAATTTCAGGTTTTCCTTCACAGAAAAGCGTCGGTACTTCTGAAAACTCTCAAGGTAAGACTTAAAAGGATTCACCTGATGTGTGGGAAGCTGTACATTTCCTGGAAGGGAATGAATCATTTTAATGTTTTTTTTATTAAGATAAGTTTCTAGGAAAAACCCACGCCCACACTTCCAGCTACAGGAGGTGTCTCTCAGACGACATTTTGCAACACACATTGTAATGAAACTTTTTGAAGGTTTCTACCAGGCATTTCTGTGTCTGGCAGGGCTGAGGTCTAAATTATGCTCTGTAGAGTTTTTAATGCATTTGCTCCCCGTCATGGAGTAAAAAATATTCTGCCAGATGGGTTTGGTCGGCCCCTCAGCCAGGGGTCCCTGACTGTCACTGATGGACATTCATCACTTCACTTTATTAAACTTTTAAAGGCTGCACATTTCCATCCAAAATATCAGGACTCAGGCAGAATTTTGGTTTGTGCTTTAGTGTATGAGGTTTTTTTTCTCTGTATTTTCACCGCGTCTTCCTGGCGCAGCCCGGAGTTACATGACCTTTTTTTTTTGCCCTCGACCCCCTATGATCCTATTGTATCTCTGTTCTTATCTATTGTAAGGCAGCGCTGTAATAGCTGCATGGCCTGAGCTTAGCTCAATTCTGTATTGCCCTTTTGTCATGAATGTTACATGTTTGTATGTCTGACCTTGGACGAGCTGGCTTGAACTCTGAATTTCCCCTCGGGGATGAATAAAGTGTCTTTGATTTGATTTGATATTCATGACTTTTTAGCGTCGTGCCTCCCTCAAAGTCAACCTTTCTGCAGGCTCTACTCCTGTTTGGTAACCAGTTCATCCAAACATTCACTCACCGGTCTGTTAGCAGACATGAAGACAAAAGATCCCTCAGCAGCTGCCTTTTCTTTGAAAAAATAAATAAAACTTATATATGCATGTAAAAAAAAAAAAGCTTTTTCTTTTTATCTGCAGTTAAAATGATTAACAAGGTTCTACTTACATTTTTGCAGCTGAGACACAGTCAACTGCAGCCTTATTGATCTTCTTCCCCAGTTTGCTCTTCCATGTCCCTTTGACCTGCACTAAACTCAACTCTGTGGTCTTTTTTTCTTTTCCATCGTAGTCAACCTGATGAACTTTTCCCATTCTATCTGTGATGACTGAAAGCTGCAGGTATGAGCAGACCTCCTGAGGTTTTTCCTTTTTTTTTTCTCTTGAGATGACTGCTGAAGTGGCTTTATATACTTAGAGGATGCCACAGCGACAAGGGAGGAGCATTTCTCTATAGTTTCCTCATCACGTGCTATCACATGTGTTTTGTGTAATTGTAAGGCAACACCTGTTTCGTTGGCCGAAAATGTGACTGTTTCTGCACCAATGAGGATGGGTGTCTCATGAGGTTACCAGGACACGGGGGCATTCTCTTGAGAAGTTACATTTTTGATGTTATCTAAACTACTGAGTAAATAATCTGAACAAAATCATGTAACTTCACAAAAACTCAACACAAAGAATGATATATTAAAAAAAAAAAAAACTTTGCTTATGCATTACAGGTGATTTTGAAACAGTTTTGTAGCCTTAGGATGAACTGTTAAGTTTAGATGGTGTAATCATGTTACTGAGCTGTTTTCAGAACTGGTTAGACTGGGCTCAGAGCTTTAAGTGTTTTCATAATCTCCTGGCTAACAGTGTGAAACCAAATACAGACCTGTAGAAATGCAGTCAGATTGTTTGGACGCAGACGCGGCTGTCTGATAAAGATTAATTTCTTCAGAAGAAGTTGTGGTAAAATTACATATGATTCGTTTCCACTGATGTAAATAAATACCATCTAAGATCCTGTGTTTAAATTCTCTGACTAATATTTAATACATAACACCAAAGATAATTTGATGAAGCAGTTCCAACCTAGTTTGTGTGTTGCTTAACACCCTGAAATTGAGTACTAAGCTCTCAGCACTCGTTACTGAGAAGATTTCTGAGCTTCTTCTGATCTTTAAATCTAAACTCTGACCGTTTGTGTGAAAGCTTGAAGTCTTTTTGTCTAAAAGGACCAAACTGTGTCTTGTAACAGTCATTTATTTGGCCAAAGAAGTTTCAGAAATCATGCAACTTGTCCGTGTCCTCCTGCAGAGTGCAAGGCTGTAAAAACACGAAAGACTTCAGAATTCCAGGATAACTTGAGAAATTTTCAGCCGTCAATACCTGAGTCTTTGCTGATAACATCGATTGTAGCCCTGACATTTGTGTAATCACTTAGATGCATCATGTATGCTGCACATTACCCATACTGCTACTTCCATGATGTAAAACTGAAGAGTAACCCATTTGTCAGAAAGTTAAACCCATGCTGCATTTTCATGTGAAAAAATGCAACATCTTTAGCATGAATGGACTGACAAATGAATGAATTACAAGTTGGAAGTTTTTTCTTTCCGCTTTCCTCTGAAAAAGCTGTAAACCCACAGAGCGCTCTTATGAAGACAAATGTGTATTAGCACTTTTTCTTTAGAGAACGTATCACTTCTGCCTCCAAGCTGACAGGTAGAAGAAGCCAGAGACTGTTGAAAGGACTTAGACATGAACTAATACTCTACAACAATCCTTCGTTGACGGCTTGGTGGAACAGTTTCAGACTCATTAGGCTACTGGATTAAAAATGAACAAAAAACACACAAATTCAACTAAGAGTCAGATATTTCTTATGCTTTTGTAAGAGCTATTTATGTTTGGTATTACACAACGTTTATGTAGATCATAGCAGCATTCAGGCTGATGTCAGAGACTGGAGTTTGTTGGTGGAAAGTGGGAGTAGTGGGGTGGTTTATGTGAGAGATAATGAATGATTTTGTGTGTGTTTACTTCAGTTATGCTATATACTAAGACATTGGGGGTTGATTTTTTATTTGCTGTCTAAATTATTTTATTTTTATATTGAATCTAGAAAAGCTGTCTGAGAGGTCAGACCTTCACCAGGCAGCGGCTGATTTCCAGTCTACACGATTAAAACTCTTTCATTATATATTATATTCATATTTGGTCCCAGAAAATGTATTTTTTTCTGTTGTGTTTTTTTTTTAAAGTAACACAAACATAAAAAGCATGAATGTTGTTGTAGCTTGTTATTTTCTATCAGAAAACTGATTTTTTTTAAAAAACCTAATTTATCTGCTTTTATCAGCAGTAAATCAAATAGGCCACCGCCAAGAACCGGTCTCAACCTGTTTAACTGTCACCTGCTGTCGCAGCAAAAACAGAATTTATTTTTATTTATTTACTGAAGTTTTTTTTTACCTTTGTCAAAGCATTTAAGTGGTGGTTTGTATTGCTTTAAGTTACATTTTTACTCAAATTACCGCATTGTCTGCAGTATGCAGAAATTTCTTTCTTTAAACCTTTATAGGGCACTAAATGAAATACCTTGAAATTAAAAATTTTAACCTAAAATTGTGTTTTGGGTATGTACCAAGACCTCCATTCTGTTGTTGCATTTAAAAAAAAAAAAGAGAAAAAAAAGTTTTATACTGAAAATGAAAGAAAACAAAGTGATCAAAAATCGTCACCTGCCTGATAAATGAATAATGTTCCCCCAGTTTCGCTTCCACAACCTGACCTACTGAATGTAGGTCTGACTCAAAAAACTAGTTAACTTTAGTAAACTACTCTGACATTCTAACTGTAAGTTACAAATGAAATCCCACTTTTCCCGCAACCCTTAGGACACATTCACATCAGCCTTTTTGATTTGAATCCGAGTTTGTTTGCTCGTAAAGTTCCTTCATTTGGGAAAATGTGAATGGGCCAAACGAATTCTGATTCGGAGCAAAGAAGCGGACTTGGTTCGTCTACAAACGCAGGTCTCGACCGGTTTCATGCGTACCAAATACAGGAAGCGGACTACAAAATAAAGTCACTTCCTGCATTGCATTGTGGGAAAATACACAGCGGTTGAGCAAAGAGTCCTCTGCCTCGTCTGGTGTTCATACTGCGTCCATTGTTGCATCGTATTTCTGCAGAATTTTTGCCTAATACAAAATTTAAAAAAACCAAAACAGCAATAGTTTCATCTCCATGTTTGACTCACAACAGTTTTCTTCTTCACGCTGGTCCTGTTTTCTCTTTTGCTAAATACTAGTGCAGCGCCACCTTTGGTGAGAATGGGGATATGTTATTCTAATGGTTTGGCGCATTTGACCAAAGTGCAGTGTGAATGTAATCCGCATGGATCCACCCCCCTACAACTAAGCCGAGACCTCAGTCGGACCGAGTTTAGTGGACTATCCTGATGTGAATGTGCCCTTAATCGGACTAAACAGTTTGGAAAATGAATGAAATCCCATTTTTAAATTTGGGGTCTGAAATTTCCAATGGATGATTGTTCTTTAGACTTATTTATGCCCCCTTAGACCTGGGAAAAAAACTTGCTGCTGGCCACACATCCGTGTACGCATCATGGTGTTTTCAGCGCACCTTTGGCATGTAGGCGTGTTGGAGCGAGGTAACAACTTGACTTGAAAGCTAAAGGCGCTGATGCAAACATGAAGATGAGATCAGAGGTAAAAACAATGGTGGATAGTTTTGTCTTGCTGGACTTGTTGGCAAATACCAGTACTTTTATAATCATCCCCCATACTACAGTGACAAACACTCGTACCTCACAGTTAGCAACAAACTGGTAAACTGGTGTTTACTGAAATGCCATGGAAGTACAACTTACATGGCAGATTGATGTTTTGCAGTTTCCCCTTCATCCACTAGGGGCTCCAAAACACAGCAAATCCACATAGACTCCCACATTAAAAAGGCCAAGTTCACAGCAGAAATAAACATGTTTACCGCCTGGTACAAAAAATACTTTAGGTTTAATAGGTCAGGTTTACCTTCATGACAACTGTGTGTGTGTGTGTGTGTGTGTGTGTGTGTGTGTGTGTGTGTGTGTGTGTGTGTGTGTGTGTGTGTGTGTGTGTGTGTGTGTGTGTGTTGGGGGGGGGGGGGGGGGGGTTCTAACTCTTCTGTTTAAAAGTAATTTTTTCTTGAAATTCGGCATAATTAGACTGACAGATACCCAATATCCGGCTGTCAGAAGGAAAAATGTTGCACAACTGAGATTTTTAGCTAGCTAAAAGCCTGATTTTGCTTTAACTAGCCTACCTCTGTTAGCTGGTTAGCTCTTGTTAGCTCCAGGTTAGCTCGGTTAGCTCTGAGGTAAAGGCAGGTCAGAGTTTGATAGTGTCAATCATCCACCCCCACAGTCACGGCTCTCCTTTCAGCTCCATCGCTTTACCGACTTTTGTATTTTCAGGGTAAATGGCAGGTGTGATGCTGCTAAGATGGTGACTGTAAGGACTGTCTTATGAGCTTCAATTTAGCTCTGTCCTTCTTTTATATACAGTCTGTGAGCTAAACGTTACTATGTATGCAACATTGCAACCCTTAAGGTCCATTTATGTTCCCTTACGTATGTAAAAGGGGATGTCTGTTTCAAACATTTTAATACGTTGCAGCTCTCAAACTTCCACGTCTTCTACATTGCCATGGTGTTCATACACCAGAGGGCAGTACAGAGTTCAGTTTTAACTTCATCATTTTGACACCGACTGGTAGGTGTAATTTACACTTATTAAGTCATTTACTACCATTCAAAAACACCAGAAGAAGTAAAACAATAATATTTTTTGTTCCTCTCTACATCTTCTGTTTCTTTTTCTTGGACATTTCATTTGGCAATTTCTGTCATCTTTTTCCTGCATCTCTTCTTCTATGGTTTGTTCCTTTCATTAGTGCGTGTGGGCTAAACGACAAGATTTCTGGTGGTAGTTCTCCATTATCTGTGTAAGGTGATGGATCCGCAAAGATCTTGAAAATGCAGTAAATTACTTGCGTAACTGACACAGAAGCCGAGCGAAACTCCCAGTCGGCGTAGTCGGATTCTGTGTCGAGCATAAATGGGCCTTTAGTGTCAGGCGTGGTGGAGACCAGGCTGAAATATTAGCCTCTCCTTCTTAAGAAAAAAGACAATAAGGAAGGAGGGAATTAGTTTATTTCTAATATGTTTTAGTGAGCTAAAATGTGTGCAGATCTTTTATGATCTATTTTAAAATGTGCTGTGTTGTCCTGTAATAATAGTATTTGTTATGGTTCTGTTTTAATCATTCCTCTATGTGTGTGTCATAGGACACACATGAACATGGAATTAATATTGATCATTTTAGTTTGTTGTTGGAATTGTTGCAATGTTAACTATAAAAACTATAGTCATAGTCAACAAATAAATGCTGATAGTTTTCAGTCCTGCTTTTTTTTTCCCCCTCTAAACATCCAGCTTCGGGTCAAAACTAGTAATAATTAATAAATGAAAAATCATCACCTGTTACAGACAGTGTTCCAAGAACAGCTGGAGTAATTAACTTCTGTTTATAAAATCTGGTATTAAAATAAAAGTTTGCAGCAGAAAACATGGTCTTACTGTGTTTTTACTAGGGGTGGGAAAATTGAATAAAAAATTTGAAAACCGAGATTTTTTTTGCTTCACAATTTTAAATAGATTTTTTGTTAAAAAAATCAATTTTTTTTCTTCAAATAAATAACAATAATTCATTATAATTTTTTTTGTCATTTTGATTGTTTTTATTGATCTTTTTACTTGTCTTCTTGGGCATCACAGCAGCAGAATGATGATCTGGCTACTGTGTTGTTTTTTCCTAATTGAAATCAAGAAAAATGACGAGCAAAAAAATAAAGAAGTTTTATGCATTTATTTTGTTTTTAATCTACAAAAATCAGCAACATCGAAGAATTGTGAGAATCGCAATTTAAATTGAATCGGCACCCAAAAAATTGGAATCGAACAGAATCGGGACAAAAGTATATCGTCACAGTCCCAGTTTTTACCATCAGTTCCAGGTTGTAAGTTCTTCGGTGAAGATGATGTCTCATAGGAACTTATCCATGACTATAATGTAAATATTGATTAGGTTTTTTTCTTCATCTTTTTTATGACAGATTTAAGGAACATGTATTACATTTCATGAATAAAATGCTTTACGTAAAAATATTAAAGCATTACAGCAAGGTGCTGAGAGCATTAAAAACAAACAAGGGAAATGTCCAAAAGGAAATGCAAGTAATCAAATAAAAAGGACGGTGTGAGGAATTAACAGTAACTTTGACAAGAGGCAGCAGATCAGAAAATTTTTAATCTTGATTGAAAACAGCTGTGAGTTTCAGCAGACCTGCAAGTTTCTGGGAGTTTGTTTCAAACTGAATGCTAACTCTCCATGTTTGGTTTTTACTCTGGAAACAGAAAGTAGACCTGTTCCTGATGACCTAAAAGATCTAATTGGTTCATAACAAAGCGGAAGATCCTGAACGTATTTTGGTTCGAAACCATTGAGTGTTTTATAAACTAAAAGCAGGATTATGAAGTCAGTTCTCTGACAGACAGGAAGTCAGTGTAAAGATCTGAGGACTGGACTTGAAGGATCCACTTTCTAGGTCTTAGAGAGGATTTGATCAGCAGCAGCTTCTGATGGAGCACTGGAGCTGCAGCCACATTTTCTTAATGCCAAAACTTTTACTCAACATGTTTTCATTGGGCGAGGATGTGGACTCTGGACCAATCCTCGTGTAAAATATTTTTATTTCTGCTGACTGAACCACTGTTCACAGCTTGAGCCCAAAAAAAAGTCTGAACTCATCTTTAAGTCATGTGTATTTAAGTGGTGAAGTTAATCAACTTGGTCATTTAGTAACTCCAGTAGTTAGTCGACATGTTGATTAGACATAGGACGAGTCCGAGTGTGTTGAATTCCACTTAGCGGGTTTTTGTTGCGGTGCATGTTCTACAGCTAACACAAAGCTGCAGAGTGGAATGAAGCCCGCAATTCTTTCACTTTCACCGAGTGGAAGTTAAACACACCTTATGGATTAAAAGTCAACTTCAGTTTGCAAGTGATGAGTCTTGCTTTTGTTGCTTTTGTTCTTGTTATGTTATGAACACCATCATGAGCTCCTCCATTATCACCATGGTAACTGTTGCCTGATGTTGGAACTTTGAGATGACCCTGAAATCTGGTGGATGTGTTGCCTAACAACAGAAATGAGCCTTTACAAGAGGGGTGCCATCATGGTGTGATGTTTCCTGTTGTCTCTTTAGTTCCTGGTTTTCTGTTTTGTTCCCTTGTGTTTTGTCTCCCGTTTTGTGATTTTCTGACTCAGTTCACCTGTTCCTTGTTGTTCCCTCTGTTTATTTAAACCCCTTGGTTTATGTTCTCAGTGCTGGTTCATTGTTTGTGTTTTCCTCTTGTGTTCACTGTCCTGCATTTGGGTCCACACCTCCACAACCACTGTGACAGTGCCAAAGTCTGGTCTTCAAGGTCTACCATCCTGCAGCTTTTAGATGTGTTCCTTCTCTAACACCTGAATCACATGACTTGTTACCAGGTCTCTGCAGAGCAGAATGACATGCAGACTTGTGTTTCAGTTGAGATAGGGAAGGGATGCATCTAAAGCCTGCAGTATTGGACTTGGGCACTCCTGACTCACAGGTTCAGCTGCAGATGTGCAGGTCAAACTATATGTTTTCTACTCTCCTTCCCTTTCAGAGCTGGTGCTCATTCCTGCTGTGATGATACACAACACGTTCACATGAAACAACTGATGACTCTTCAACCAGAAGTGGACAGCAGGACAAACACAGCTGTTAAAAATCAATCCTATCGGAAGCCCGTTCCTCGAAGCGAGATACATATCTCTCCTGGGTTGACTTACCAAGACATTAAAGCTCTTCAATAACCGGTACAATGAGTCAGGTTCTCAGCTTGGTAATTCAACCTGGGTTTCCCGTCAAGGTCAGCGCGTGCTCCTAAGTAAGGGGTGGAGTTTGCAGCCTCCGACCAGTCGCAAACGTAGAGAAACCCTGCAGAGCAACATACCTGGAGCAACATACCTGGTGCCTGGAACACCTCACCAGGGAGGCGTCCAGGAGGCATCCTGACCAGATGCCCGAGCCACCTCAACTGGTTCCTCTCGATGCGGAGGAGCAGCGGCTCTACTCTGAGCCCCTCCCGGATGACCGAGCTCCTCACCCTATCTCTAAGGGGGAGCCCGGCCACCCTGCGGAGGAAACCCATTTCAGTCGCCTGTATACGAGATCTCGTTCTTTCGGTCACAACCCACAGCTCATGACCATAGGTGAGGGTAGGAATGTAGATCGACTGGTACATCGAGAGCTTCGCCTTCTGGCTCAGCTCCTTCTTCACCACAACAGACCGGCGCAGAGCCCGCATTACTGCAGATACTACCGATCCGTCTGTCGATCTCGCGCTCCATCCTTCCCTCACTCGTGAACAAGACCCCGAGATATTTAAACTCTTCCACTTGAGGCAGGACCTCACTCCCGACCCGGAGAGGGCAATCCACCCTATTCCGGCTGAGGACCATGGTCTCAGATTTGGAGGTGCTGATTCTCATCCCGGCCGCTTCACACTCGGCCGCGAATCGCTCAAGCGAGAGCTGGAGATCATGACCAGATGAAGCCAACAGGACCACGTCATCTACAAAAAGCAGGGACCCAATCCTGAGGCCACCAAGTCGGATCCCCTCAACACCTCGGCTGCGCCTAGAAATTCTGTCCATATAAGTTATGAACAGAATCGGTGATAAAGGGCAGCCTTGGCGGAGTCCAACCCTCACCGGAAACGAATCCGACTTACTACCGGCAATGCGGACCAAGCTCTGACACCTGTCGTACAGGGACCGGACAGCCCGTACAAGGGGGTCCGGTACCCCATACTCCCAGAGTAACCCCCACAGAAGCCCCCGGGGGACACGGTCGAATGCCTTCTCCAGGTCCACAAAACACATGTAGACTGGTTGGGCAAACTCCCATGCCCCCTCCAGGACCCCAAAGAGGGTATAGAGCTGGTCCACTGTTCCGCGACCAGGACGAAAACCACACTGCTCCTCCTCAATCCGGATATATATGTTTTTTAAGGGCAAATAGTTGAGAGTATGCCCACTTATTGAGGGACCCCTACACCACTGGATGGATGGATGGATGGATGGATGCTTCTATCTTTTCTAAACAGACTAAATGTAAGTTTTTTCAAGCTTTTTGTTTTCCATGCAGTACATGGATCCCACATGTTGCATATTACAGGTTTAACTTGTCATCAGTAAAATTCTTATGCTTGCTTTGATTCTTCCAGGGTTGTTCCTGGTAACCAGACTCAGTCTGTGACTGAGCTAAGTGGCTGGGAAAAAAAACAAACAAAAAAAAAATACATACATAATCTAATTTTCTTTTTTTTTTCAATCTTAAATAAATAACTGACTCTTTCATTTGAACTCCAATTAAATAAACATGCCAAACATGCGAACAGTGTCCTTGCTAGTTGTTACTCGTTACATATTGAGTGAAATTTCTGATTAATTTTACTGCTCTGAGTAACGCCACATGAATTTAAAATTACCCTGCTGAAATATCAGGTAAAAAAGCCTTCTTTCTTTACGACAGGTGGAGATAACAGAAGTGCACTGTCAGCCTTCAGGCAGAACTCTGATGAGCATTTGATATACTGATGACAGCTTGAAGAAACCAGTTGTGAACTGGTACACCCTTGCAAAAAAAAGGAGGTGAAAATGGAAAAATGTCAAAGACTATAGATGACTTTGTCTTTTATTTACCAATTTTAGCTAAAGCTTGCTTTGCATTCTAGAGTTACTATTACCATTATTGCTGTTTGAAGTGATAGTTATGTCCACATTTGCATTAGGAGTCTGTGGTAGAAACATGAAGTTGTTTTTTGTCATTCTTGGGGCATGACTCATTTTCAGTTATCCAACATTTTACCTGTGTGAAGCTAAGCTGGAAGGCTAGCTTACATCACAGCACAGCTGTTTCTCAGCTGCAGCTGCAACATTTTTCTTTTCAAACATGTCTGTCATCTATTTGTGTCGTTAATGCTAAAGTTTAACTCACATATACCATACCACACCACACCATACCATACCATATTATATCATACCATACAATACAATACCATAACAGACCACACCGTACAATACCATACGATACCATACCATACCACATTTATTTATAGAGCACTTTAACAACAACACGTAGCTGATCAAAGTGGTATACAATTAGTTTGAAAAAAATACAAATACAAACATAAGCACAACTTAAATACCAAATTAAACAAAAAAAAAAAAAAAAGAAAAAACAGCAAATAGTAGCAATGAAGACAACTAAATGTCTCTGTTATAACCTCACTCTGGATTGAAAGCCAGGGAATAAGGAAGCCTGTCTGATATGCTGAGAAAGTTTATTTGAATTAAATTTGGAGTTCCCCAGAGCTCCATGTTGGACCTACAATTATTTAACTTCTACATGGTCCCACCTGTCGGATCAGGGAAACGAACCAAATATTTGATCACAACTCTGTGGATGAAACTGTTCTCTATATTACTGTCTTACCAGGATGTAGTGCCAGACAAAGACTCAATCTAAACGCTTTTACCATAGACTGTAAATACAAGATGGACAGGGCCTCCATGATATCACCCGTAGGTTTCGAAAGAACTGAACTGAAGCTCATTGGACGGTTCCTAACATCGCCATCTTGGCAGCGTCATGGAAGTTGTCTCTCCTGGAAAATACAAAAATGGGACGAGGTAAAGTTAAGAGGGGGGCTGTGAGTGAGGGAGTGGATGATTGACATCTAGCAAACTCTGACCTCCCTGTAGCTAAAAGAGCTAACCAAGCTAACGGAGGTAAGCAGATTAAAACTAAGTCACATTGTTAAGCGGCTAAAATCCACAGTTGTTCTACATTCCTCCTTCTTGAAGTGGGACACCATGTATTTGTCAATCTAAAGAACATGTCCCTAAATATACCAAATTTTGAGATGAAATTACTTCTAAACGGGGGAGTTGTAAAAAAAAAACAAACAAAAAAAAAAAAACATTGCCCCCACAGTTGTCATGAATGTAAACCTGACCTATTAAACCAAAAATATTTTTTGTACCAGGCTGTAAACATGTTTATTTCTGCTGTGAAGTTAGTCTTTTTACATGGGAGTCTATGGGGATTCACTCTGTCTGGACCCCTAGTGGATTAGAGGGGTACAGCAGTTTTTGGCACTTCTGCATAGGCTTCACCTTTAACCACCAGAGTTTAGGGTTTGCTCATCCTTTTGAAAAAAAATTGCTCAGCATTTTCCGAATATTTTGTCCAAAAAATTCACACGGCAATATTTTTTTTATCAGTGTAACATCAATGTGAACTTTCACATCAGTAGTGAAATTCCGCCCAGTGATTTTGCGTTTTTTTTTATTTTATTTTTTTTTATTTTTTTAACTGAGGTCAATTTTTTTAAAAATATTTGCAGATCACATGACTACTGGCTGTCACCACGGCAACCACCACGCGTCGCTCCAAATCTAATCCAAACAAAAAAATTTTGTTTTCTTATATTCTATTTAATTCTCAACAAATAAAGATATAAAACGGAGGATCTATTGTTTTTTTTCTTAACCTGTTTTGATGTCCATGTCACTTGTGCCACTTTAAGCTCCTGCCTGCAATGCATTGTGGTCTATCTTGACCTATCTAGTGAACATCAATGCTCACTACTTTTCAAGATGCAATTTGGGTAATTTTGACTGCACTATTTCTCTTTGGACATTCAGACACCCCTAGAAAATGGTACGAGCACTATATCGGACACTATGTAGGGAATAGGGTGCACATTCGGACACAGCAGGTGTCATTTTGAACTCTGAACAAGGTTTTAACTTCCATATTAAAGCAGGAACCAGATCAGCCTTTTGTCAATAGATCTAAAGGGACTAACTAGCTTAGTATGGTTTAGCAGAACTTCTTCAGCATCTGTGTTCAGTAAGCTTTTCATTCATTCATTCATTCATTCATTCTCTGTACCGCTTAGTCCGATTAAGGGTCACGGGAAAGCTGGAGCCTATCCCAGCAGTCTTTGGGCGAGAGGCAGGGTACACCCTGGTTTTGCCAGTCAGGTTTACTGACTGGTTTACTGAAGATTACTGAAAACCAGCCAGGTTTTCAGTACTGTAATGGAGTTCTTACAGGTCTTTCTAAAAAATCACTAAATCGTCATGAGCATGAGTAAAACTTCTCACATCTTTACACTGGTTCTGGTCCAGACTATAGATCTGATCTGCTGATGTCACATGAGCAACCGAGACTAAGATCATCTGAGTCCAGTTTGCTGAAGTCGGCTCCAAACGTGGAGAATCCTGGAAAAACCTGAAATCTAATCCAGACCTGGGGGTCCTGGAAAGCCTGATATCTGATACAGAGCTAAGTGTAAATTCTGTTCTAAAAAAATATTTTTCTCACAGCTTCTACAGATTTTTTTCTTTTCCATTTTAAATGTATTTTCTTACCTTTGTAGGATGATGGTGATGATGTATATTTCTAGTTGACATCTGTGTGTATCCTGTATACATCACTATGTTGTGAGGTGATGTGTTCTCAATTTCTCCTTGTTTCCTTTTGTTTGTTTTTATATGAAGTATTTTCAGTTCTCCTGGACTTGACATGTGAATCACAATTAAACCTGCTTTACCTAAATATTAACATCTAAGCTTCCATTTATCTAAATAAGTAAACTTATTAGAAATCAAATAAAAATGTCTGTTAATCCTCCTGTCGGCCGACAGGGGTCGCAGTTAACACCACCCGAGCTGACAAGGCTATTAACGCCTTCGGGCAAAAAAGTGTTTCACAAGCAGATGTTTATTAACTTCTCTCCGCTTGCAAAGGTGTGAAAGTTCAGGTGCCACGTGAAGTTACATAATGTCAGTTTTCACGTGTTGTGAATTACAACTCCTCCTCTTCCTCCTCCCACTCCTCATTTAACAGTTTGCATAGTTGTGTGATATAACCGAAACTCTTCCACCACCGCGGTACGTAAACCCACCACGGCTGCCAGCTGCCCCGAAACGTCACGCCCATAAACGCCGAGCATGTCACTCCACAAAGGTAAGACTGTTGCTTCATGTATAGCCTCGTGAGGGGTCTGAGGAAATCTCCACCGAGGGGGTCAGTGGCCTAAGACACACTACTGTAGCTGCGGGACTCTTGCGGGTGCAGCGTGGTCCTGCGTGTTGTCTCGCGCCACGCGTTTTATGCAGCAGATATTTTCACGTAGCTTCGTCCTTCATGTGACGGACACGCTCATCTGCTCGCACTTTAAAAAAAGTCTTTCTGACATCTTAAAATCATAAAGCTACTTTCTGACGTCATTATTATCCAGCTGTTGCGATAAAACAGCCATGTAATAGCGCCACCTGTTTGGCGTGTGCACGCGCAGCTGTAAGGTTTTCTTCCAATGGACTGTGCTTTATAATATTTCCCATCTATACACTGCAAAACTGTTCATTGAAACAAGTTTTACTGTCTTATATCCCGCTATATAGATGGACAGAAAATCTACAGCCTCCGGAACAAGACCTCCTCTAGTTAATTATTGTCATCTACTACAATATTGAATTTCCCTTTGGGGATTAATAAAGTATTTTTCATTTCATTTTAATTACTGGAACATCTGGAACAACATATATCCCACGCATGTTGAAAATCTGCCCATCCTACAGGAAAAAAAAAAAAAAAAGAGCCGTAGGAATAATCTGGTCTGCATTTGATTCTCCAACAAACGCTCTCTTCCATAGACATGGTCTCCTAAAACTTCATGAATTCAATCTCTATCAAACTGCATGCACCATGTATCACGTTGTTCATAGGTTAAATACTCGACTGTGTACACTCATTCCTTTGTTTTCATCCTGACACCCACTAAATACAAGGAATAAGTTCCTGCTGAAAGAAAAATACAGAAAATTGACGTGTACTCATTTCAGTATAAGTTACAGAGGACAAAAGGTAGGGAATGCGGTGGAAAGCCTTATAAAGCAATTTTCTTTATTTAAAAAAAAGTGTAAAAAATAAACTTCTGAAGGGTTATGCACCATTTGACACATGTACAAATTAAGTACTTTAATGAATTAAACAGTCTTTCTTCATACATGGATAAAGTAAAGTATGATGGTGCATATCTCATTCATGCAGAAAATAGTAGATTGTAATTATGTATTCCACTAAGGGTACATAGATGTCTGCTAGGACCTGTAAAACAATGCACATGTCTCATTAGTTATTGTCTGTATGTGGTGATGTGTAAGAGCTGAACTGAGACGGGTTTCGTGAGTCCTGACATACAAACACCCATTAAGTTTCCACCTTGGGTTGATCACATTACTAGTTAGCTGACTGAGCGGAACTAAGACGATGCTACACAATGTTGGGTGGTGGGTGTTAGGAGCCCTGTTTTGTAAGTGGCAGCTTTTAAAGGGTTTTAGTTTTTTTCTTTGTTAGAGTGAAACATGTTAGCAGCTATTTTCAGGTTGCACATATGTCAGTGTGAAAATAAAAATTAAATTAAAATGTGTGTGTGTAATAGCGACATGATTTGGGTTATTGCATTGAAATGATGCACACAAAATTTAGACATGCACAAACATTAAGGTTCTGCATGCAGATTTTTTAGCTTCAACCTCACAGGCCTACTTTCATGTTGTAAAAGATTCTTGTGGGCACAAATTGTTAATGCGCATGAATCAGCTGGTACGCACAGACAAAACTGATCAACTTACAAGCAGTGCATGAGGAGTTTTAGACTCTTCAGGCTTCACGGAGCTCCACAGCTTCATGCGTGTTTATGGTGCGCTTAGGTGCTGGTGGGATACTGGATTGTTTGGGTTTTAGTTGGATTTTCTTTTCCAGTTATTTCAAAAGTGGAAAAAGATGCTTCATATAACAGAATAATTTGCTTTTCCAGATACATAAAAGAAGCATCAACAGGCTGCTTTGAGTGGTTTTCCTCCTAATAAATTACTTAAAATGTATTTATTTTGAAAAACACATTATTTTATATATTATATTATTTTTGTGTGTGAAGACTTTTTAATATGCAGGAATTGGTTTTATCATGTAAAGCACTTTCGTGTTGACCCTGGTATGAAAAGCATTTTATACATACAGTTTGATTTCATCTAAACAAATCTTCACTTTGGTAAACTTCGGATGTCTTCAGAGCATGTATTGCATTTCTACGTGTTATTTTACATCAGCTGAAAAATATAATGTAGAGCTGTTTGTGTTTATAGATTTTTACAATAGATAAGCATTATAGCTGTAATTATCATCTAAATATAGACTTTTCATTGGGGCCAAATTGATATGGAATTTTTGAGAACGAATATGTTTGACAGGAAAACGTCTGATAACTGATTAATCTGATGATTTGTTAAAAAAAAAAAATATATAGTGAATAACATAACAAAACAAGTAAATAATTACAGGCAGAACATTTTACTGTT
Organism: Telmatherina bonti; assembly: GCF_933228915.1. Classification (NCBI taxonomy): domain Eukaryota; kingdom Metazoa; phylum Chordata; class Actinopteri; order Atheriniformes; family Telmatherinidae; genus Telmatherina; species Telmatherina bonti. Next base: position 8,925,017 of record NC_136624.1, read on the forward strand.
TCACAATATTTTGACTTTAGTATTTGTTTTAACTTTACAGCAGAAAGAAATTTTCAAGCACAAAAACCTGCAATAAAGCCTGAAACATCTGGCTAGTGGCTGTACTGATCTTCTTTCTTCATCTTTAGATTCATGCCATCCATGTATGCTGTAATATAATGAGTGAAGTTACTGAAAAAACATAATTTATGCAACCCTCTGATAACCTTTAACCAGAAAATTACATTTTCTTTATTAATTTTCTATGTAGTGAGGACTTGTTTGATACAAATTAAGAACAAGATGCCTTTCTCAGATGTCAAAACATGCCATTTCTGTTAGTTATATTTTAAATATATAATGGTCACAAATATACCTACACTAATGTTACTAAACCCCTCCCCTTTGCGTTCACATCACTCCTCTAAAAGTGTGAACAGTTGTTATGTACTCTCAAATATATTGTGCACCTACGTTATTTCTGCAGTTACTTACTGCCTTGTAGGCTGTCAGCTAACGCTATGCTAGGTTAGCATAGCTACACTGATGTTATTGCTAACAAACAGACAGTGTAAAAGTCTCTTTGCTAACTGAGAGGACTGTGTATAATATCCAATCAATCAAATGAAAGTACTTTATTCATCCCCGAGGGGAAATTCAAGGTTCAAGCCAGCTCGTCCAAGGTTTGACATACAGACATGTAACATTTATGACAAGTTTACAGAGCCAAACTGAATCTTAGGCCCCGCAGCCAGTTTAACCAGCGCTGCCTTATAACAGATAAGAACAGAGACGCATTAGGATCGGGGGGGGGGGGGGGGGGGGGGGGGGGACGTAACTCTGGACCGCGCCTCTAGATGGTGCAGTCTGAAGAGACAGGGAAAGAAAACCTCATACAGTTAAGCACAAATTCAGACAGGACACACACAGACCAGGGAGGCCGTGAGTCAGGTGGGAATGAACGTCTCTTCTTCTGTTCTAAGGGGGGGTTGCACCGGCCCAAGGCTGCTGGGAAGTCGAATCCAGATATGATTGCTGTTTGGGTTCCAGGCGAGGAAAACAGTTTGCCCTCGGCCTTGAGTCCATGGCAGGTCTCAGGCTGGCAGCTCCAAACAGCCGAATGGGAGGGGGGGGACAATTTCCACTGATCCTAGCAGACATCTTCATTGTGTTATCAATTCTGCGTACCAGCTTTGGGACCAACCAAAGATGACCAGTCTGTGCACTGCAAGCTCCGCCCATACGGTTGCAGAATTCTGGTAGCCTGCCAGTTGTTGCCAGAATCTCACGGGCCTTGAGGTAGATCAGAACTCCACCAGCGCCAACCAGCAGAATCGCGATCACCAATAATCCAAAGATGTAAACATCCTCCACGTCCTCAGAGGACAGAACCGCCAGACACATCGGTCTCCACCTGGCCCATGAGTCCTGAACGTATCCAGCCGGAAGAGTCCCCTCAGGACATGCTGACTCCACCCTGCCTGATCTCTGGGATGAGAAAATTTGATTGAATGAGAGACCAGCCGATCAGATCCATGATGTAAAATTGGAGGAAAAGAGATATATTAAAAAAAAAAAAAAAAAAAAAAAAAGGCTCCGAATCAGACAGGACAAAGTAGCAGGCCAGAGTGGGAAGGAGGGAGGGAGGAAGGAAGAGCAGAGAAAAAGCGTCCGCCTTTGCTGAGAGCAGGAGTAGAAATATAAGGAATAATTTAAGGAATAATATAAGGAACGTTTGCTTCACTGGTCTTTTATTGTGACAAGTTATTCTTTAAGTTACAGATTAAACCATCCAGGAACCTCCGGCAGTTAAAAGTGAAGCTGGTGTGAACGTGCCAAAATTGCATTTAACCCCTCATCCGGTACAGGCTCCTGAACAGAGCAAATTCCCACAGACTCTGCTAGCAAGAAGGCAGTTAAGTTACGCTAACAGTGTGACTTAGCTTTACCCGCCTACCTCCATTAGCTGATTAGCTCCCGTTAGCTCTGGATTAGCTCAGTTAGCTCTTAGCTACAGGCAGATCAGAGTTTAATAGATGTGAATCATCCAACCCCACAGCTCCATTTCTTTGCCCATTTTTGTTTTTCTGGCATAGACTGTATATAAAAGATAGACAGAGCTTCCGTGACGTCCTTGTAAAATACATAGAGCTGAGAAGAGGGCACTGAACGTGCAAGTGGATGGTTGACATCTAACAAACTCCGACTTGCCTGTAGCTAAGAGCTAACCCTGAGCTACCATTATCATCACTTATGTTGTGGATGGATGAGCTGAACAGGTGGAGGATTGGCATCACCAAAGAAATACTGACATACTTCTCACTGGACAATGCATCGGTACACTCAATCAGAGGTTGGAGGGCTTTGTTGGTAGCTTCCAGGACCTCATTGTCCTGCCATGTTGGGAGAAGGTGCCATGATTTTCGATCAGAAGATAAAACTTGTGAAATGGCCCTTTGCTGTTTCAGAACTCTTGCAATCATTGCCTTTCTTGTTAGGCTTTCTGCCTTCAGCCCATGCTCTGGATGGTTGAGCTCCATTTGAACCTGTGCTAGCTCCCTTACACCTCAAGCTGCGGGAAAAATGGTTGACAAGCTTTTTGCAAATCCCTACTGCTCGGTCAATCTGTGGATCTTTCATTGCTGTCTCTATATGAAAAGAACACTTGTCATGTTCAATTCAATTCAGCTTTATTTGTTTAGCGCAACTTCACAACAATGTTGTCTCAGGGCACTTTACATACTCATCATTTCAAGCCAATTCATACATAGCCTATAATAGAAACAAACTGATTGCATCGAGTCATGACTTCAATCCAGTCACCTTTCCAGAGCTGCACGCGGTGACAGTGGGAAGGAAAAAACTCCCCTTTAACAGGGGAAGAAAACCTCCGGCAGAACCCGGCTCAGGGAGGGCAGCCATCTGCCTCGACTGGTTGGGGTGGAGAGGACAGGAAAGACAGATCAACATGTACAACTGCACTTAATCAGGAAGACCTGCGGTAAAAAGGAGAAATATGTTAGAGACAACAATATCGTCATATATTTATACATTAAGACATTAGAGAAATAGAGCGAGGTACTTCTCAGTGCATCAGGTAACATCCCCATTGCTACATAAGTAATGGATGGCTAGACTACCCATAACTATAAGAGCAATGAGCATAACCTGGACAGTTGGTTCCCGTACATGCAGACTCCAACTCAGGAGATGCTCATATCCTAACTATAAGAATCATGGAAAAGGAAGGTTTTCAGCTCCATCTTAAAGGTGTGGAGGGAGTCTGCCTCCCGAACCCACAGTGGGAGCTGGTTCCATAAGAGAGGAATAAACAGTAACTGTACATATTCATTCAATTTAATGTTTGCATTATTTAAATTTTTACGCTTACAACTCACCTATTGCGAGATGAAGCCTGAGGCCAAAGCACTGAAGTCTGGTCTGTTTATTGAGAGAGACCGCTTAGATGACCATAGAGCCCCTGTTTGTTGTGATGCAGACACCTTACAGGTTTCAAGAAGCCAGTGCCTCCCGCAGTCCCTCAGCTATCGCTTCTCCTGTGTGGTCTTGTGGAAAAAATTACATTTGCAAGCAACAACTTTTCATTTGGAAATCCCTGTCTATGTAGAAAAATGTCAGGGATAGAGGTACGGTTCCATATTTCTGCTTGACCATTGGTCAGTCATGGCAAAAAACTTGAGAATTGAGAGCTCACTCTGTGATCCCTCCTGACATTTTTCATACAACGCAGGTAACACCCCTTTGGAAAAATAAACAGTATGAACAATGGGGGTCAGACCTCCCCAAAGCAGTCATGTTGGTATCGGATCCCCTCCCTTGGAAAAGTGTGGGCTTAAGATCCTCTGCCTACCAATAGTGTGGGCATCGGACCCTCTCACATGAACTGTGGGGTGTTTTGAGCCTGACACACCCCACTGTTTACTGGACTACATGTGCTCTTCCCACAGTTCCTGACACCCCGGTGGAAGTCATTGTGGATCTCTTAACGAAGGCCAAAGAGATAGCTACGGCATGTGGTTCAGTTCCCGAGGACCTGACGAGCCACCTGCAGAAGGCTCTGGATATTGCGAGTGGACTGGATCCGTACTTGGAGGAAATCACCACACAGGAAAGTGAACCCCTGGCAGAGCTTTATAAGTAAGTCCCATGATAATCCAGCTTCCTATTTGAAGTAAATTATGCTAATAGATTCATCTGTCCTTTTATGGTAGAAAGACGATGTCTCATGACTGGGATCAAGTGTACAAGGATGGGAAAACATTATTCCGTCTTCCTAAAGAGTGCATCACTGGACATGTTGAAGGTGAGGCTTTTAGCTACCTCTCATTGCCATTATAAGATTAAGTTGTTTTTTTTTTTTTTTTAAAAACAACCTGTTCTTTGGTGTGTTTTTGGCAGGTCAGACCCTGAAGATGCTGATCCACATGAGTCAAGCCAAGAGGGTCCTGGAGATCGGGATGTTCACCGGCTACGGAGCCCTATCCATGGCTGAAGGGCTTCCTGAGGATGGCAGCATAGTGGCTTGCGAGTTGGAACCGTACCTCAAAGAGTTCGCTCAGCCTATTTTTGACAAGTCTCCACATGGCAAGAAGATAACTGTCAAGACTGGATCTGCCATGGACACCCTGAAGGTGAGGGAAGATTGATGCCGATGATGATTTACGGCAAGCTTCATTCCACACGTTTCACTTTCATGTCTCGTGTCGGTATTTTCTCTGAAAAGTCACATGGGAACTTGTGAGAAGCTGCCGAGGGACTTTGTATAATCTCCCCAAACTATCTCAACAATCAAGAAGATGCTAGCGGCAACAGAAAACAATAAAGCAAGTATTAAGGTTTATTTTGTTCCCCCAGAGACGACGTGTACACATTTTCCCACACACTGATATTTACAGTATATAAACAGCATATGCAGCTTTTCAGATCTTCAGAGCACAAAACACAGCTGCAGGATTTAAAAGCCTCTTCATTAAAACAGTCGTTCAAAAAGCGTTGTTTAATTGGGGTAGAGCAAGAAATCAGGTTTCACGTAGTTTAATCAGAATGAAATGGCTCAACAAATGCACATGAACATTTTTATGCTTTTTATGCTTCTGTTGTGCAACAAACCAAACGACAGCAGTGAGTTAAGATGCATTACCTCAGATTACCACTAGGGGCTGTCTCAGTAAAAATAATTTATTTGTCTTTATTGGCAGGTTTTTTTTCCTGTGACAACTATGTAGGAGAAACATTTACATTATCTAATAATATTTGAAATGATTATATAACGTTACGTAACCTGTCAGGGACTTGAGTTTTATTAAAGTTTTAAGTTTTGCATTGAGGGTGTGGCTGTTTTTATTTAGTTACGGGTGGATGGTCTCCAAAACGTCGACAAAGCCATCGCTCAGCACATCATGCGTGTCATGTGGTCTGAAAAGTTGTCTTTAAATCAGCAGAAAATCATCATTTCTGAACTGAAGGTTAAAAAAAAGCATTTAGCTGCAAATTATTTTCAATATTTAAGCCTAATCTTGACATTTTATTGAACTTTTGGGAAGTATCACGTCAGTGAAAATCTCAGAAACTAAACTGCAGGAACTTCCTTCCAAACAGATTTAAAGCAGAGCTTTGAAAGATCCCACAAATGCGGTTGCACGTTGTTCTTCTGTTTGGAGAAGCTGTGTCGTGTCCCAAAAGTGTTAGATAAACCGCCATGCCGTGACCTGCTACAACCTCCTTAAATCTGCACACACTGTTTGCTCGGTGTTTTGCTTTGTGTAATCAGGCAGGTCAAAGGTCAGCTGTGAGGCTCCATCCGTACACATGCCAGTTTTGTAACTATGTCATGCTGTTTGCAGGAATTGGCTGCTGCAGGTGAGCAGTTTGACCTGGTCTTCATTGATGCTGATAAGAGTAATTACATCAACTACTACAACTTCATCATGGAGCACAATTTGCTGAGACTGCAAGGAGTCATATGTGTAGATAACTCGCTGTACAAAGCGAAGGTTTATCTGAAAGACGCCACCGATAGCAACGGACTGGCGCTTCGACACTTCAACCAGTGTGTGTCCAGAGATCCACGAGTGGAGCAGGTTTGCTGCAAACCCTAATCTGCTTTGGTTCTTGCTTGCTTTATCTTAAAGTTGTCCCTTCTCTTTGAAAGGTCATTGTCCCTCTTAGAGATGGCATCAGTCTCATCCGGCGGGTGTCCGTGGTCTCAGAGCGCTCGTCCATGCAGGTACCCCCCACCTGTCACCGTCTCTGCTCCACAGTTCCGCTGACTCTCTATGATCATCCTGTTTACTGTCTGTCGTCAGGGCACCATCACGGATGACGAGGTTTTCCGTGGCGTCAAGGGGCGGTCCATTCTGGAGCGGATGCGTCTTGATGGGAAGGTTGCCTACGTGACGGGCGGCGGGCAAGGCATCGGGCGAGCGTTCGCTCATGCCCTGGGCGAGGCCGGTGCCAAGGTGGCCGTGGTGGATATGGATCAAGCTAAAGCTGAGGCCGTTGGAAGGGAGCTTCTCCTGAAAGGTGAGTGGAGAAACTGAAAGTCTGTTCGTCCATACGACTCACTGTGGGGAAGTCTGGGAAACACGGAGGAAAGCAACTCATTCGCGAATAATTAACAAGTCCATTCAGAAAAACAACAAAGTCACAGTTAAAGAAAGTAGGATACATTGTTCATCCTGTGCATGAAAAACTATCCATCTGTCTGTCTGTCCATCCGTCCATCCATACATAACTGTATTTGAAGACTGAATTTAAAAACGATCAATTTACAAACCGAATCCAAACCCGAGGAGAAAAAAATCCCATTTGATGGGATTTTTTTGGGAACGTCATCCTATAGAAAGAGGACATGAAAAAATGTCAGACGATAAATTATTTAGAAAAAGATCATTAACCCCTTAACAGTCACCCCCCCAAAATGCCAAATACGCCTGAAAAAGACATACCCGAATTAAAGTAGATGCTGTTCTTGAACCCTTTGGAGTACAATCAAAAGCATGGTCTCTTTTTACCCTGAGCTTTCAAATTTATTGTAACTGTAACCAGTATAAAGTTATTGGAGTTGGAACACAAGGAAATTTCAGTTTTTTTCCCTCGTCTGAATTTCTCTTCTACTTTGTCAACATGCTGCACATGGAGAGATGGAGATATGGACTGGAAAATGAGCTGGAGCCGTAGCATGAAGCCTTTCCTATGACAAGTTCAAATTTGGTGACAATAGCAGCCACAATTATTATTCTATGAGGACTTCACTGTAAGTATGTTCATGCGCTCCCCAAAGTGGCCATTTGGAGTCTCCAAATGGCCACTTTGGATGCTCCAACTTCAATAAGCTATAACTCCAGAACACTTCAACATACAGTCATCAATGAGACTCTAATGAAAGGTGGAATCAAGAGGAATCTTGTTGTATATTCATATTTACTATCAGTATTATTGAAATTCACCAGGTGATGCATAAACACACTAAAAGGTTATTTTTTCTATTGTGCATTATAATAAAAGAGTCAGAATAAGTTTTACAGTCATCATGTTTATATATGTAAACAATATAATGCCATGTTATGTAATGGAAACAAAATGTAATAATAAAAACACCATAACACAATACAATTGACATATTTACATTAGATTTGAACTATTATCTGATAAAGAGTGTTTGTAAAAGTAAAGTTAAAAAGCAGGAGAGCAGAATATGTAGCTGTTATGATGAGCAGGGGTCCTGGTGGTCTGAAGGGCAGGAATGTAGTCTTCCTCTGGAAGGAGCTGGTCCTTCTTCATCTGAAGAGCTGCTGGGTTTCCATCACAATCAGATGACAGACTAATAAAGACAAGAAGTTTTTATCCCACATTAGTCCTGCGACTGTAATGAGTTTATGTTCTAACACACACACATCGCTGCACGCACACAGAGTATGGAAGCGGTCCACACACACGCAGATAAATCAGCAGCAGCTCATTTTTTTCTTTCTATGATTTTGTATTTATGAACAAATGTTTACAACTGGAGGGAAATAGAGGTGTTGAACCGCTGCGTCTCTTTCATCGCTGCTCTTTTTGCTTCACGCACACTCGGACTGAACGACACCCGCATGAACGGTTCCCCCGGTCCGGGGTCTGACTTCCCCCCGATCCGGGGTCTGACTTCCCCCGATCCGGGGTCTGACTTCCCCCGGTCCGGGGTCTGACTTCCCCCCGGTCCGGGGTCTGACTTCCCCCGGTCCGGGGTCTGACTTCCCCCAGTCCGGGGTCTGACGTTTTAGAGCCGAGACCCGAAAGTTTTCTAACAAACCAGGTCCCACGTCTTTACAAACAGAACCACTGGAAATACGGCAACAGTAAGAAAACAACGCGGGCGCCCCCACCCCTCCTCCCCCATCCCGACGCACAAAGTAAACAAGCCCCCCCCCCCCCCCGGCTGGATCATCCCCAGAACCTGGATCTCAACATTATTTAAGCTGTGTAGAATCATCTGCACAGAGAACAGAACAGAGGGAAGAAACATCCAACGACTTTTGTAAAGTCCTTCCAGGACCCTGGAGAACCCCTCCTGGAGACTCCTGGAATAAATGCGGATAAAGTTTCTGCTGACAAAAGAAACCTGTAGAGTTTCTGCTGCGACGCTGTTTATCACACATGTTCCAGTAAACATTGACACGTTCCTGCCCATATTTCTGTTTTGGGTGCAGCACGTGACGACCTGCTATCCGACCCGACGTCGGCTCCACGCAGCGTAACTCGCCCCACTCCTCTCTCGCTTTGTCCCTCCCTGCAGCCTAGATTGTGAAGGGAGTCAAAAGGACTGTCAACGCCAACGGGAGGAAATTCTTTCTGCTTTTGTTTGTCATAACTGAAATAGCACAACCCTTTGTACAGTTTTTACTCCTTTTGTGGATCAGCCTCTTCTAACAGATGACAGGCAGTAATTAAAAAAAAAGCCCCCTCCTGTGAGCACCTGTGGGAGTCAAGGCTTTTCTATGGACTCAGACTGGTTCAACTGGTCCTGAAGTGGTGGCTGACGTCTGCTTCTGGCATATGAAGCATTCAATCAGCAGGTTCTGAAAGGCATTTAGATGCAGTTTGTGTGCATGAAGTCGTGGTTTCAGGCCCTGTGTTCCGGTGTTTGGCCAGCAGATGGCAGCAGACGACAGGATAAGAAGGCGAAAACGTTCTGCAGCGTTTGGAAAGACGCAGCTTCTCTCTTCAGACTGAAACATCACACAGATGAAGGCAGTTTGCACTTTCATGCTGAGTTTTTACTCTTTAACATTCCTCTCCAATATGGTTGTCTTCTGTCAGGTGTCCACGCCATTTCCATCACGGCCGACGTCAGCAAGCCGGACGACGTCCAGAAGATGGTGGACACCATCGTCTCTAAGTGGGGGGGGGTCCACATTGGTTGCAACAACGCGGGGATCAACGTGAACTCAGCCAGTGAGGACACCAGCTTGGAGGAGTGGGACAAAACCTTCAGCGTGAACCTGAGGGGGACCTTCATGTGTTGTCAGGTGTGTCCCACTCCCCGTACCGTAACCGTGGCAGCATTTTTCAGATGTTTAGCTCTCTTCAGTAAACGTAGAGTTTTATTATTTCTTCAGATAAAATGAAGAGTCTCATGATTCCACCAGGTGCTGTAGGTCTGAAGCCCAGAAAGGCGCCATCGTTTGATTTACATGTTCTAAAAGTAATAATAAAAATATAATTTAACACCAATAAAATCTGCTTTGTGTAGATCAGGACATCTGAAACATCTTTAAGGAGGTGGATTTAAGCTGTAGTTTCTTCTGCAACAAAGAAAGTTTCTTTAAATATTCATTCTTTGTTCTTCTGAACCGCTTAGTTCGATTCAGGGTTGCATGAAGCTGGAGTCTCTCCCAGCGATCATGACGCGAGAGGCAGGCACACCTGGACAGGTCGCCTGTCCCTCACGGGGCCACACAGAGAGGCAAACAGCCAGTCACACTCACACCTAGGGACAATTCAGAGTTATCAGTTAACCGAACCATCCCCAAGCCGAGGTTTTAACCACCACGCCACCCTGCATCCTGTTTTTTTAAACAAATGAACAAAACTTCCTGCTGTGTTTTTTTATATAAATCATATAATTATACATAACTTGTAAATGATATATAATTTAGAAATTTATAAATATAAAAATGTTTTTTTTCATAAAACTCAAAATAAGTTTTTTTTTTCTTTTAGAAAACATGAAAATTCCAAGTTGGAATTTTTTTTTTCTTTATTTTAATTTTTATTTTATTTTATTTTATTTTTATTTTTATTTATTTATTTATATTTAACAGGAGTAGATGTTATGTAAAATAATCTTTCCCTTACCATTATTAATATTATTATTATTACATAGTAACTTATAAAAATCTATTTAAATAAATAAATATGTTCATTCATTCATCCATTCATTTTCCGAACCGCTTATTCCAATTCAGGGTCGCGGGGAAGCTGGAGCCTATCCCAGCCGGCTTTGGGCGACAGGCAGGGTACACCCTGGACAGCTCGCCAGTCCATCGCAGTAAATAAATATGTTTAATATTTAAATAAAATGAGTCAGTATTCATAATTCTGATAATAAATATACTTATGTAAATCAATGACTTATCAATAAATTCATTTTAAATAATGAATATATTTATTTAAATTTATTTAAATAAATAAAAATTATTATTATTATTATAGTTATTATAGTTGGAATTATCAGTCTGAGGGCAACCCTTATGTCCTATATAAGTCATGTAAACTTTTATTAATAATAATAATAATAATACAGTTGTTGTCGTTAATAATAATGTTAACTAGCTGGGCCTGACCGGGGAGATAACAGATGAGAAAAGACACAAAAACATAAAAGACAGAAAGCGGTAAATGTGAAAGGAAAACCAGCGGCTACATCTTCCAAGCAGATAACCATGAGGAGCACCTGGAGCAAGGCACATCTACATACCAGGAGAATGTGGAAAGATGCGTGTCACCTGCAGGACAAACCAGTAATGTGTATTTAGTTAACCAGTATAAGGAGAGCGATTTATGCACAGTGGCCAGAACTCCCAGTAAAACCCAGGAGGACAAACATCTGAGAGGAACTGGGAAGACTGGTGATTCACAGTGACAAAAAGTTTTCCAGTATCAGCGTTTTAGTTTTTCAGTTTCATTCAGAAGTTGCATAAAGGCGCCGAGTCAAACGGAGATTCGTACTGATGTCGATGTTAAACATCAACATACGAAGAATCTTGTCAAACTTCCATGTGAAACTCTGGAGCGTCGGTCTGATTCCAGACGCCAAAATCTGTTGCATGTTTGGGTTAAAGGAGCAAAGCGAAGAGCGTCGTCCTGGAGACGAGACAGCAGGACAGCTCTGCAGGGTTGGGGGTGTTGTTGGCCTCCTTCAGGAGAAAAGGTTGCGTCTGCATCCTGCGGACGTTGCCATGCAGACATGCAGCCGTCCAGCAGCACGGCGCGGAGCAAAAGAAAAAAAAACAGTTTGATTTTCCTTCTGCGCTCCATTTCTGTCAAAACCAGTAAGAAGACGACCTGATTAACTGGCTGGACGGAGCCTCCATCCTTTCCACATTTAGCTCTGCCATATCCTGGTTGGGTCGGCATCGTACGTCTGGCCTCGTCTGCTGTCATAAACTACGTGTTTTGTGTTGATCTGCGCTGGGTTTCGGCTGTGGAAATGAAAAGCTGTTTAATGTGTTTCCTTCGCTCTGAATCTTCGCCTCAGGCGGCGGGTCGAGTGATGTTAAAGCAAGGATACGGGAAGATTATCAACACAGCCTCCATGGCCAGTCTAATAGGTGAGTGATGATTCCATCCCCTCTCTGGAGCTCGTCCATGTCAGCTTTTAATCTCCCCGCTTGGCGTGGAGATGAGGGGGAGGTGAGGGGGGGGGGGGGGGGGGGGGGGGGGGGGGGTTAAGCACAGCTTTGTACGCATGGCATCAGATAGTTTTCATCATCAGAAAGTCCTTCTCCCAGTTTTCCTGTTGATGAGACACTTAACGTGAACCTGCACACTTAAAAACAGGATTAGGAGGCTTTTCTCTGTTGTTCTATAGAGATGCACCCCCCCCTAACCTCCCCACCCCCCCTGCACACACAGTAAGCACAGCAGGAAACACAAAGTGTTGTGATTGCGTCTCGCCGAGGCGCTTTTGCATCATAATAAACATCCCCTCTCTGTGGAGCTGTGTGGAGGATGTGGAAGGCAACCCGAGGTCCAACATGGGGGGAGGGGTGGGGGGCGGGTTCCTGCGCCAGCGGCCTTGTTTGAACAGCGGAAGATACTTTAAGAGTTTAGTGAGAGGCTGGTAAAACCTCCTCCAACAGGTTCCTCTGGAGGAACAGCAACACTTCATCAGCGGCGCGGCCAAGTGGCCGTTGAAACGCCGCGCCATATGGGCCCCCGGTCCCGGCTGCGGGGGCAATCTGGAAAACGGGAGCATGCTGGTAAATACAGGCCGGCGTGCAGAAAATGATCAATTACTCGCATTACGTTCAGTCCTCCAGGAATCTGCTTTATCGCTCCGGACATCTGTTATGATGTTGTCATAATGTGTAATCAGACGGGACCTGTTCACGCCAAGTGGAAGCCCCCCCCCCCCAAAAAAAGCGCGGCCGTAAACGTCCAATTAGAATTCACAATGACAGCTTTCCGTCCATCTGCTGGAGCCAACGCGCGCCTCACGCACGCACCGCAGCTCCGTTTCCTGAACGATGACCTTACTGAAGGATTTGTGACTCTCGGCGTCGTGCCTGCACGTCTCGGCCGCATCAGCTAGGTGAAGACTGCGTCATTTGAACTCCTTATCTGTGCAGGAGCATTAGGGATGTGAAGGCGTGCCCAACGCCGAGCGTGTTTGCTCCCATTTGAAGTGGGCAAGAAGCAGCAGGGTGAATGTTAAGGAGAGCTTTGGAAGGATGCGCTCCCCTGGCCTCCTTTTCCCTTCTCTGGGGGATTATTGCTCTTTAAGGCGGCCAAAACATCAATGCAGTTTTATTTAAAGGATGAAGGCGTTTCCTGAATGGTATTTCGGCGCCGTATCATCGGGTCTTGAACGAGGATTAAGGCTGTTAGGCGTTTTTGAGCCGTGTTTCCTGTCCTGATAAGTCGGATTTCACCTTCAATCTGCATGTAAGCCACGGGCTCCGCTCCTCCGAGGTCCCAGCCCAGCCTGATCCCGCCCAACCCATCCGCGCCCTCTGCTGTTATCTCGCCGTGCTCATCCCTCCCTTTACACCTCGTTTCTTCATCCTTTTTATCAACTTTTTTACCTCTTATCCTGCACATTTTCCGGCCGCTCTGGCCTTCCCTCCCCAGGACGCGCTCTGCCTCTCCGCAGCTGGCCGGTATTTATCATCCCAGCCTCACACTGAAGCCATTTGGCAGTAAGATCGCTGGGTGATGAGGTTAACTACTAAAGTTGTATGTAACTTGGAGCTTTCCTCATGATGATTAATCAAGCAGCGGAAAATGAGCCCCTGTCCCGGCATCCCATGCAGCGTGCAGCATCTGTGATGGTCAAGGCAAACAAATGGCTCCCTGCTTTTGTTGCTGAGGATGGAGCATAACTGGGCATTATGAGCAATTAATTTTACATGACTTCATCCTCAGAGTCCCCAGCAGCTAATGGAGGAGCTTTTATGTGGTGAACACAAGAAGCTGCATGAGGTGTAGTCTGTTCTCCCTGCATCTGAACGCACGTTTTTTATTCCCCAGACATGTCAAAATAATCTTTTCATATAGAAACACATTTCTAATTTGTTGGCAGCTGCAGGACAAAGCTGCCACTTTCTGCAACGTGTCTCCACGTCGGCGCTAGCAGCAGCAGAAACTCGTCGGAAGACGCCGCGCTGACGGCGTGACCACAGAGGTTTGAGTTGGCGTGTTGCAGACTGAAACGGCTTCCTGAGCTTCTCCCGAGCCCACGTGGCGATGGCGCTAAAAGCCGGTTTCTCCCAGTGACGTGTGGTGAGGTTCAGAGGCTGGTGAGGCACTGACTTCTCAACAGCCAGTCTTTTGGCTCGTACCACTCAGTTTGAAAAGAACGACTCTTCTGCCCCGCAGTTTGAAGCAAACCTTTCCGCTCCGGCGTTGCTCTTCCATCACGTATCGCCTTCTGTTTGGACCGGAAATCAAGTTTTGAGAAAATGTTTATCGTTGAAATATAATCCTCCATAATGAGATGGATCAGGCAGAGTATTAAACAGCCGCTGGCTTCAGCTTGGCGCCGACTGGCACCTGCCAGATCGCGTACGCCACCTTGAGGTGAGGCAGAGTACTGCGTGCCTCACCGGCTGACTTTTCTTTGCACTTTATTGTACGATCGGCAAGAATAACTCTCTCACACATGCATAAAAGACATTACAGACTGTAGAAAGTCATGGTGTATAACTAATATTTATGTAAAGTTCATATTGGAGATAGGCCGAGGAACAGAAACGGGGACGCATCATTCTACCCAGTTTGTGTTGGATTGTGCTGTCGGACGCTCGCCACCGCCTCACCCAGGGTTTCTGCCATCGGGGAAAACTCAAATTTGGCAAATTTTTTGTGATAAAATGCCAGAAATATGTATGTCGTAATACTGAAAATATATTTTAAATACAGTTTAGTGGAAAATATGAATATTTATTGTATGTACTTTTTTTCCTTTCTTAAATTCATCACCTGCCTCCCCTGACCGCACGTCACTGGTTCCTCCTGCTCCTGATGACGGCTTGAAGCCCTCGGCCTTTATGCGCTGAGATTTCCCCAGACGCCCTGGATCTGATGGAAACATGGCGGGTCAGAAGGACCAAAGTCCTTTTGTATTGTTGCTCTGAAAGTGTTTGATCTTATTGATGCTTCTCTGATGGAGTTTGGCCGAACGGAGCAGACTAACGGATGACGGATGCTCCATTTATCTGCTGGTTGTGAAATCTTCCCGCGCGGACGTCGTCTTCTAGAAACTCTCCCCTCACTGGAGCTTTGTGTCGCTTCTGTCTGATAAACAAAGTGTTTGCTGTTATTAACGACACCTTTTCCTTTCCTCCCCCCCCCCCCCTCCTCACGCAGTCCCTCACCCTCAGAAGCAGCTTTCCTACAACACATCCAAGGCCGGAGTCGTCAAACTGACTCAGACTCTGGGCACCGAGTGGGTCGACAGAGGAGTGCGCGTCAACTGCATCTCGCCGTAAGTGCTTCCTCCTCGTCTTTATTGTGCCACAACTCACGGCTTCTCCTCCGTTTATTGCAGCAAAGCGGCCGAGGAGCTGAAGGAGGTGGTGATTAGTGTGTTTATGCTTTCAGATGAAGAGGCCCTCGTTAGAATGATGCACTAATTTAAGTCCTCAAACAATGCATCAGTGCTTAATTAGATGACGTCTTGAGGGATGAATCAACCAAACACTCGCTCTAATTGTTCTCTTCAATTAGGGAATCAAATTTGCAACCTCACGCCAAGTGTCTGCAACAATGGCGCCTTGTTTGTGTCTGTTTGTCTGGTGAAGCTTAGCAGCGGGAAGAAAAGAGAAGACGGGAAGAGCTTTGTGAGTGCGTGTTAAGAGGAGGAGGGGGAGGGGGGGGTGCGTTAAGTGGAGCATCCCTGAGCCCCAGCCGTCCCCGAACAAACGTCGTCCAGCGGCGGCGGTGGCGTGCAGACCGGGCCCAGAACAAAGCCCTCACACGCTCCGCTCCGCTTTATTTATCAGCAGCTTGTTTGCTAATTTTAATTTGCAAAGAAGCATCCCCCCCCCCCCTCCCCCCCCACCCTCCCATCGCTAACAGGGTGTCTCAATGGGCCGCTGATTTCTTTGAAGTGACAGTCGGTAAATATGCATAAAAAAGGGACACAATTAGCGCTGGCGAGGTTGACTGGAGCCTGATTCCATTGGCAACTTTCGCCGCAGCGGTGATAAGCTGCATTATCTGGAAAATTGGCTGAGGGAAAACAGCAGCTCTGATTGCCAGGAAAAGGTTCCAGATAACACGGCAGCTGAAGAGAAATATAATTGAGGTGGAATATGTTAACCAAGGTGTCACACACGCTGCTTGGAAGAGCTCATTTAGCCAAATGCTGGAATTCCATATCAAGGCACCAGGATATGTTGAACAATGATTCGTTTTTTTGTTTTTTTTTTACTCATCGCAACACGATCATGTTCAGAGTCGCAAGTCCTGTTGACAAATTTATTCAGATGTAAGCCGTGTGATGCATGAAGGGAAGCAGAGAGCTGAGTTTTCAGCACACCTCAGACGTCCCGCCGTAAACATCCCAGACGCCCTTTCTTTAAAGGATAATTGCTTTTATTTCTGTCCCCCCACCGGTGGCTCCGGAGCAACACTGTCACTCCTGCTTCTTCACCGTGATGCCTTCTGATTTCATTCTGCTTTTTTTTCTTTCTCTCTCTCCGTCTCCTTTCAGGGGGATCGTTGACACCCCTCTCATCCACTCGGAGGATCTGAGGCCTCTGGTGCAGCGCTGGCTGTCAGATATCCCTGCTGGTAGACTGGCTCAAGTGACAGACCTGCAAGCTGCAGTGGTCTACTTGGCATCTGAAGCCTCTGACTACATGACAGGGCATAACTTAGTCATAGAGGGTGGGCAGAGTCTGTGGTAGAAGCTGCAGATGAAGAGATGAAAACTTGGCTCCCCTCTTCACTCTCCTGGGAAATAAGCTGCATTTATATTATCTGGACTTCATGGCTAAAGGCTCAGTTTCAGTCTGCCGTGCAGGACGGTGCAGCAGCTTGAGCCAAAGAACACGCTCTCTGATGGTGCAGTGTGGACGGCGGTGGTGAGGAAAACCTGATCTGCAGGTGGATGCGGTTTTCTACTTGTTTGAAAAATAAACAAATGTTTTTGGTTGATGTGTGACTGTTTCCATGGCGACTACCAGCTCATCTTTATGGTTTAAATAATAAGTTTCCGATGAAGTAAAAACGTAGAACTCCAGAGGAATCTGATCAGACGCCATGTTGGTCTGGTCGTCCTCCTGAAGGAGGTCATTTCATCTCAAGCATCTTCCTGGTAAAATGAAGCTTTATTAAAACCAAACACTGATATTCTACAAATTAGCTTTAAATATGTTGTCTTATATATGATATAATGGGTATTTCATATATTTAACACATCATGTTAGTAGGAGCAGTAATGTATCGCATCCTTGTGTTCATCCACTAACATCCAACTGGAAAAGGTCATGGGATGGATGGTTTCATGTTCCCGGCATTAAAAAATTAATAGAAGTTTATTTGTTATGATTTATAAAACCATAACGCCTCTTTATTTAGGTACTTAAAGATCATTTAGGAAACCAAAGACCACTGGACCGGACCCTGGCCTGCCTTCGGCTCAGGAACGACGCCACCACCTGCATCCCGGTCCGCCTCTCCAAAAGACCCAAATGGTCCCTGCAAGTAGTGCTTGTGAGCGTCTTAATTGCTCCATTAACTGTTTGTGGGCTGGAAACGTCTACTTAAAGGCGAGGTCGGCCGAGGACGTGACCCCAGTCGCTGCAATTATATGAAAAGTAGCAGCCAATTAGAGCTCTTTGCAACGTGACACTGTTGGTGTTTATGTGAGCAACTTCAGCTCTCCCTGCCAGTGACCGGTGGCTGATTTACATAATTGGGGGATTGGTCATTAATGGGAATGGCGTGTGAGAGGATCCCATTAAGATATGGATGAGATCTGATCATCTCCTCTGCTCTGAGCTCAACTGGATTCTTATCCTTTTTTGTTTTTTGGTGAAATATCAAAGTTTGGCCCAGTGTGGACGTGAGACTTTGCAGAATTTGCTCAGAAGTCCTGAGACGCCTCAGCTGGAGGCTGTTTCTCCGTCTGGCCACTGAGGGGCAGCATAAAGTCAGCCAGAGGTTATTTCATTATTTGCCATCATTTAAAGGTAATGACAATGAATTGGCCACATGTGCAAGCAGATTGTTACAGGAACACCTCTCCAATTCTAGTCTGCAAACATCTCATCATTATCAAAGCGCAGGTGAATAAATATGAATATATTTCCAGTTAAATCTGGTTTGATAGTGGACAGATACATTTAAAAATGCATTAAAATTTTAATTTCTCCTGCTGTTTAGCTGCAATTTGAAGCATTTCGAGGCGTTAGAAGACAGTGAATTTAATTAAAACAATGGATTTATTTCTACTGGAAGCTGCAGGCCGACTCCCGAGTTAAAAACCTCGCATGGCTTTAGTGTTTGTTGCACCAGCAGAGAGGAGCCAAACATCCTTCAGACTTCACACTCGGGCACATTTTTCACCCAGCGTTTGTTCTGCAGTAATTCTCCGTCATCATTTAGTGGAAGTGTCTAAACTGTTGTTTTGTCGTCATGTTTTGTTCCACATTAACCTCTTTCACAGTCCCACTGGAGAGGTCTTGTTTTCCTTCACAAATGCCGGTAAAAGAGCCAAATCCATCATTTGAGCAGCAAAACATGATCTCTTGAATGCAATAACCTGCTTCATGAGGTGTAAGTGATCTGGAATCCATTATTTATCACCTCCTTTTGCAGCCATTACCCTGAAGAGTGGGACCCTGTTGCAGGAAGCGCTGTTGTGCTAAACATTTCCACGGCAGAAAAAGCCACTCGTGCCCTCACACTTCAGCTCAACTTTGATTAATGCTGTTCTCTGTCACGGCGAGCAGCGTTTTACAGCAGCAGCCGTTCAGAGGGAGACCCGGGTCGATGCTGAGCAGCATCACAAAGCAGCCAGGTCCGGGTGACAGGAGGACCCATGGGTTTATGGATGACATATTAACATTTGACAGTATCAATACACTTTTATTGATGGATTATAGTGTCCTGTTACAAACCCACTCAGAAGAGTGGGTTTGTAACCTGATGCTTTCATCAGAGGTAGGACAGCAAAAAGAAAATGACGGCATTTAGTAATCTAATATAGGTGAGAAATGCAACAGATTTTATTTGACTAATTACATGGAGGACTAAATGGGACGCTTTTACAACTTCAGGTTGTTGACTTATAACTGGTTTAGTAACTTTACTTCAGTTGGATGGGCTCCTGTCCAGGTTTACCTGCTCCTGCCACACCTGGACTCGGCCCTGGAATAAGCAGGAGCAGGCAGGTGCATGGGTGTTGCTGTGTAGGCTGTAGTTAAGCACCACCACGTGCAGCCAGTGTTAGTCTGGGTCTGGTTTGTGCAACAGGAGGTTCTTTTATCAATCAGTTGGCTGAGCGGCTGATGGCCGGAGTGAAGTTAGTTTGGCATCTGAGGACCAGCAGGGCTTTGATCATGTTCTTCTCCTCTTATGGTGAGACTTCTTGTGCTCCAGGTGGGTTCCAGCAGCACTAAACACCTACATTTGGACAAACCTCTGAAACATCAGTAAAATGTTTTAACGCTGGTTTTTCCAGATGAGTAGAAGTACACAGCAAACAGTGTACTTGGTAACATAAGAGCCGAGTTGTGCTGAAGTCAAGGTCTGGAGGGAATTTCTGCAGCTTTGACGCATGTTTACATGGACTCAAGTCAGAACCAGGTGAGTTTTTGGTCATTACTGGAACCAGTGAGACCTGAAGGTTGGAGGGAGGCAGGAAGAATAAGTGTTGCGGTGCTCTGATCTGACATGATTCGATTCAGAAAGAACTTGAACCCGACAACACCCCATCTAGCCATGTTGCAGGTAGAGGTTGAAACGCCATTAGATGTGCTGCTAAATTAACTACAGAAATGTAAGAATAGAAACTAATCTCAGAGGAATCCAGATGTGTTTGGGTTTAAAACGTTGTTCCCAGGATGCACTGCAAAGAAAAAAGATACAGAAACGCCAATAAGAAAATTCCTTCATATTTTTATGGTTTGAATACAAAGTGCTGCATATAGCCAAGGCCAGATTAATCAATTGGGAATGATGGGCTCAGGCCCAGGAGCCCACGCCCACTTTGGGCCCATTTGGGGACGTACAGGCCAAACACCAAGAGTTTGGACACAAAACTAAATGTACATAAAAGCCAGATAGTTACACCACAGTGTCTGGTGTGTTCCCATTGGTACCACTGGCTGAGAGATGTTAGAAATGTCGTTTCACACTTTATCGTTCACAAGGGGTCTTTGTACTTTTAATCCGGCCCTGCATATAGCTACATGATAAACACCCTAATAGCTTGGTCATTTTTCCCAGCAGATGTTTTAAATAAAAATGTGATAGAAACACAGGCGTGGTAATGATGGTGACAGTCAGCTTGAGCTTGTTGGTTTTAACAGAGTTGCTCTACAACTAATCAATATGCAGGTGCAGAAGTGGAATGACGCCTCGATGATGCACCTGAGGGTTCCCAATATTCCAAAACAAAATGTCTGCGATGAAAAATGAGTGTTAAATGTTGCTGTCATACATCACTGTGAGCCTGCTGAACATTTTATTTCTTAAATAATACAAATGTCAAAGTTTATTTTGCTAAAAATTAAAATATAATTTAAAAAAAGTTGTATAATAAGTCAATAAATTAATAAAAGTATTTCATGACATTACAGGAGCTATGTGTTTCTGTTCAGGTCTAGATGTCACTAAAAGCAAATTGTTCAGTTTTCTGTTGTAAATACCGAAGGTGGAGTCGCACAAGAGTCTGGGGTGTAACCCGAACTTTCTCACAAGGAAGAACAAAAAAGTGCCTAAATTCTTAGTTTCCTATTTGCAGGTAAATAAAAAGATTTTTATTAGTGAAATTACTTGTATTATCACAAACAGATTTTTGTGGGAAAAATCTGCAGTTCATCTTGATTTGATGATAACTAATTACCATGATTTAGTTTTGGGAAACAAAAGAAGGATTATTTGTCACAGTTATAGACTAACCAATTGAGGCTGAAGTTACATTTTTAGATCACTGATCACTGTGATCACTGATCACAAACTGAGTTTAAAACCTTGCAAGTTTCTGAATTTGTGGATCAACTTGTGTTAAACATTTATTTTTTATGCTTTTCAATAAGACTGGAGGAGTGTGAAAATGCTAAGAATCTGTATTCAGTTAAAGGTGACAAAAATTTAAATATTTGTTAGAAATGTCATTAATGTCTAATAAAAATGGAAATATTAATAAACTGAGATGATATTTAACGATATTCTAATAATCAATGAAATTAGATTTCAGCAGGTCATGTTTTCTGTTGGTGATTTCTGGCCATGAGTTTTGGTTAAATTATTTATAATTTAGCCAAGTTCAGCCGTGGATTGTGTATATTTTGATTGGCATTTGTATATTTTTAGAGCTGAAAAACAAAATTTTACAGTGAAATAGGCTAAATAAATAAATAGCATGAATTTTAACATCTTGGCTGCCTAGTGGAGATGTTAAACTATGAGAGGATCATTTAAAGCATTTATTTTTAACAGAATGCTTCAAACAGCAAGTGTGTTGGAAATTGTTTGATGTTAGCATGTAGCATGCTAGCTGCTACTTCTGACATGCTAAGCTAAGCAACTGCTCAAGCTAAGTCAAATCAAATTAAATCAAACTTTATTTCTTGAGCACTTTTCATGCCATGGGCAACACAAAGTGCTTTACAGGATTAAATCAAGTCATAAGGATTAAAACAAACAGTAGATAACAAGACATTTAAAAACAATAAAGACACAAGCTCTTTCCACACACTCATACACACACAAGGACAAGCTAGCGAGATGTTTCAGTACATATGTGGAACCTTTATATCCTAAACTGTCTCACTAGGGCCCATAAGAGAGAAAACTCAGAGCTTTTTATTGAACTGTCGTCAGTAGAAGCACAAACACCAACAAATAGGTTCTGTTTTGCGTTTAGGTCGTGTTTCCATGTGATTGTAAGTGTGTGTGTGTGCATCGTTGGCTACCTAGATATGTTAGCTCATGTGTTATTAATTTAAAAGCTGTTTTTCTGTTTGCTCTCCAAACGCTACCTGCCAACTTCTTACAGAATCCCTTCAAGTGCAACTGTGTTTCCTCCGCATCACCACGAAATAAAACTGTCAGAAATCATCTTATTTTATCCAAATACTTGAGGAAATTTGCATTATCAGGGTTCATTAAGAACTTTTTTTATCAACATCACCTTTTAACATCTTCTTTGTTTTATACATTTCTTGGCTTTAAACACCAGATTGTTTTCAATAATCAAATCAAAGCAGATTTGATATGTTTTTCTTGTATTATTTACCACCACTGTAGCGGTACATGTGTCTCTAAAGCAACATATATCCCTCGTATTATTTCAGTTTTTATTTCCTCTCATGTCTTCAGTTCGATACTGATGCATTAACTCAACATGATTATCGTGTTATTTTCTGGGGGTGCCTCCTCATCTCAGAAGGTATCCAAAAACAATTCATATGTCCACGTCCTGTCTCCTCTTTGTAAATATATCAGGCTTTTATTCAACATTAAGCCAGAGCTGGGGAAACATTGCACGCCGAGTTCTCTAATTACAATGCAGCTAATGTATTATTTCCTCCCCAAGTGGGATTACTTTCATCTTTCCCATTAAGATGCACATTTTGTTTGGATACTCAAATTACAAACCCCATATTAAATCTGACTGTGCAAAAGGCATTGATCATAGCCCGATAGCTGCACTCCAACTTTGATTTAATTTGCACTTCCATTAATATCTATGAGACGTCCGATTGTCGTCTTGGGCATATTGATGGTATTGTAAGCCCTGCCTTCATATAATGTTCCCCAGCGGCGATGAGGAAATGTTACAGAGAATTAGGCCGAGAAGCAGGCTCAGTGGAACTGGCACTGCAGTCGGAAATTCATTATCCTAATAAATAGAGAGGCAGGGGGGCAAGAATCTTAAGAGAAAGATTTTTTTTAAAGCAGAAGCACAAAAAGCTCTTGTTCTGGATGGAGAGTAGTTGGTTAAAATGTAGCTGCTGCACAAGCACAGTGGAGAAGAAGAAGAAGAAAAAGAAGAAGAAAGTCTCTTTGTACTGGACTGTTTGCATTGATGTGCCTGCATTACTTTAAGTATTTACAAAAAAGGCCACATTTGTGATTCACATGTATATACAGACGTAAACCACATGTGCAAACATGGTTTTGGAACAATTTCATGTGATCTACATGTGAAGAACATGTAAATCTCATTAGATTAATTATGGTTTTTATGTTCTTTACATGTGATTCACATGTGGTTGGATCACATGAAACCCTTCCAAAACCACACGTGGTTCACATGCATATATACATGTGAACCACCATCATATGTAATCTAGATGTTCTCTATGTGTATTCACATGTCTTACACATGTAAGTGCAGACTGAAATCATATGTGTGAATGAGATGAGAGGAAACGCTGCATCTGAACTCCTGACTGAGAGAAGTGTCGGCCATGCTGATTCTTTTATGTTGATTAATGAAGTGCCAGCTGAGTATATGTAGCGTTCCCTTCCTCGGCTGAAGCCTTGACGTGCAGTTTTCTGTGGGGAAAACACCACTGGAGCCCAGAGACGTGTGTTATGTTGTAATTAATGCAATCATGAAGATGAAAATAGCTGTTGTTGCAACATGAAAACGACGAGGACGAGTGTGAGAAGCTGGAGCGTGGAGGATTCATTGAAGAGCGACTGCGTCCTCTGAGGCCTCTCTCCCAGGCTCAACAGCGTCTCTGTCAGTAAGCTGCAGCTCCCAGACAAATCTCTGCATCCTTCCCTTCATGTAGAGACATCTGCAAGCTGTTTCAGTGGATGGCACAATTTTCCTTTTTGTTTTTTTTGCTTTTTAAAGGGGGAGGGGCTTCGCTTGGCTTACGATTCTGCCAGAGTGATTCATTTGCAGGTCATTAAAAACTCGTGGTTTGGAAGTGTTAGCCTGCTCAGGTGGCAAAGCAGTTGCAGGGCAGACGTGTCGTAAATAAAAGCAGCCACGTTTCCAATGCCATAAATAGGGGACACCTAAGGACCTTGCATGATTGCAGACATCTAATCATTTAATTTATGCGTGTCTAAAGAGGTCCTTATTAACATTCAAGTAGCACTCATCGGTCTCGCAGGATCATCTGGAAGGCTGCATTACTCTGAGATGGAACATATCTGTTTGGGCAACACACTCGCTTTCTACCTCAATGTCACCAGAGACAGTGTTACTCTCATAACTTCCAGTGTGGCTGTGTTGCTGTTAATGTGGAGACCTTTTGACAAAGTTAAAGTAATATTCTGGTGGTCGCAGCCTCGTTGGGGACAATACTGTGTTAAAGCAAATCATTTAACCTTTCCCTCAACGCAGCCTGGACAGAAGTTGCATCTTTGCAGCCTGTAATGTTTATTTTTGAAGACTGTCTGAAGGCTTTGTTAGCACTCCCATATCTGACACACCTGAGTGTCTGAGAAGCAGACGCTTGCATGACAGAAACTCAATAATAATTGGCTTTTGACACATGCTGGTTGCTGACAGCTGCTTTGTTCTATGGTCAGATTTCATATTTAACACATCAAAGCTTTGGGATGCTCTACACTCTGCTAAGGACTGATAGCAAGTCTGACACTGCTGTTAAGAGAGGAGAGCGTCGCTTTCACTGGTGGAGAATAAAGTCAAGCTGCGTTGTTCACGTTCACACCAGAAAGGACTGAGATGGAGTGGATCCACAGTGTCATGTTTAAAATCATAATGACAGAATTACTGCCATGAAATTCTTTCAAAATAAATTTAGATTAAAAAATCCTGCTCCAAGACTTATTTATAAGCTTGAAAATATTTGTATTATAAGAGTTTATTTGCACCCAGAGGCCCGACAATATGCAAGGATGAGGGCTGCTTCTCCAAGCAGCGGGACTGTCCAGTATTTAGACTGTATGCATACAGTCAGAGCCTCTGGTGTCCAGCCAACATCTTACATTTAGCCATTTATCTCCATGTTCTAAGAGCATCTCTGACACAGACGCTGGTTCACAGGAGAAGGTTTCTGTGATTTTATAGGATGATAAAAACTCACCAAAGATGCAGCATTAATTATAGTGTTCATCCATCCATCTATATATCCATCCATCCATCCATCCATCCCTCCATCCATCTATTTATCCATCCATCCATCCATCCAGCCCTCCATCCATCCATCTATATAGCCATCCATCCATCCATCCATCCATCCATCCATCCATCCATCCATCCATCCATCCATCCACATATTAAGCAGCCTTCTTTCATTTACGTAATATAGCCAAAATTAGGGACATTCTCTCTCAGAGTGATACAGAAAACCTGGTTCACGCTTTTGTTACTTCAAGACTAGATTACTGAAACTCTCTATTACTGGGCTGTCCTAAATATGCCCTGAAAAGCCTTCAGCTGATCCAGAATTCTGCAGCCAGAGTCCTGACCAGAACCAGCAGGAGAGATCATATTTCTCCAGTTTTAGCCTCTCTTCATTGGCTGCCTGTTGAATCTAGAATAGAATTTAAAATCCTTCTCCTTACATATAAAGCCCTCCACAGCCAGGCACCACTATATATCAAAGACCTCATAGTTCCTTATATACCAAGCAGAGTACTTCGTTCGCAGACTGCAGGCTTACTTGTGGTTCCTAGAGTCTCAAAGAGCCGAGCAGGAGGCAGAGCCTTTGGTTATCAGGCCCCTCTCTTATGGAATAAGCTCCCAGTTAGTGTTAGGGAAGCAGACACCCTCCCCACCTTTAAGACTAGACTGAAGACTTATCTTTTTGATAAGTCCTATAGCTAGGGATGGTTAGCATCCCTTAGTGATGCTGCTATAGGTTTAGACTGCTGAGGGACATTTCCTGATACACTGAGCTTCTTTCTTTTTCTCTTTATCTCTCTCTTTTACCCCCCCCCCCCAATAACAGTGTTGCATCATTAACATGTATGTCTCCTGTCTCAGCAGGTCTCCCTGGCCGGGAGTAGCAGTTCCTGTTGTCTGTTGTCTTTCTGTCCTCTTCCCCCCACACAGCAGAGGCAGATGGCTGCCTGTCCTTGAGCCGGGTTCTGCCGGAGGTTTCCTTCCTGTTAAAAGGGAGTTTTTTCCTTCCCACTGTCGCCAGTGTGCTTGCTCAGGATGGGAGATTGAGTTGGACTCAACTCAATCTGTTGGTTTCCTTATATAGGCTGTTATGAATTGACTACTGGCTGTCACCATAGCAACCACCACGCTTGTTCCAAATACAATCTAAACTCATGTGAAAAAATGTATTTTCGTAATTATGTTTTATTCCTTCTTTGTTGCGAATTTATTCAACAAATGATATAAAATTAATGATCTAAATGAACCTGCTTTGACGTTTGTGTCATTTGCGCCACTTTGAGCTCCTCCCCGTAATGCATTGTGGTCTATTCTGACCTGTCCAGTGACCACTGATACTCGCTACTTTTCAAGATGCATTGTGGACAATTTTGAGTGCAATTAGTACTTTATTCTCTCTGGACATTCGGAGAGAACGAAGAGACACAGTGAGAAAATACAAACTATACAGAAAGACCACTATTAAAACCCCTCAAACTGAATTTATCTCGGATAAGGACATTCATATGAAGCCAAAAAACAACACAAAAACAAATGAATAAATGATATCTGTTTGTTTTCCAGGGTTGATCCCATGAACTATAATTGTTTTTCCACCAGAACAGAGAAACATTCAAGTGTGCATTTTACTCATTTTTCTGTTTCAACTGATCCTATTTCTTTCTCCGTATCCTTTGCATGCTCTCCTCTTTCCTCTTCATAGTGTCTGACGTAGAGTCTGACATTGCTAGTATCAGATGAGTTCTCTTCAGCAGTTTTTCCTTTCTTTATTAAACCAACCTTACTTGAAGATGACATTTCCAGTGGGGACTGACCAACTTTGTCTTTAAGAAAATACATTTGCAAAATAATTCAAATGAAAACTTTTCACCATCTCAAATAAACATGCAATATAAACAAAACAACCAAAAACAACCCACAAACAAATAGAAAAATCAACAAAACAAAATCAACAGTACTTGAAAAATGTGGAATTATGGCCAGTAATACCAGGATCATGCTAGCTTAGCTACGAATAAAAACCATGAAGAGCCAGAACCCACTAGTGATTCATTAACTTTAAGGAATTAGCTCATGAAACGAGAATGCTAAGCTAATAATGCTATCTTAGTTGGCTACCTAATAATGAATAAAATACCTTTTTATACCAGTATATACCAGTAGTGATTTCTTTACTTTAAAGAATAAACTTGTAAAGTTGGAATAATGCTAAGCTAATGATGTGCTGGTTAGCTTAGTAATAAAAATACCCTTGTATAACAGAATATAAGCAGTGATTTATTTACTTAAAGAATAAACTCATTAAGCCAGGATAATGCCAAGCTAATGATGTGTTGGTTAGTTTAGTAATAAATAAAAATACCCTTGTATAACAGAATGTGAGCAGTGATTTCTTTACTTTAAAGAAAGAGCCCATAAAGCTAGGATAATGCTAAGCTAATCATTAGCTTCAGAGAGCCAATCATTAGCTCTCTGAAGCTAATGATTACTATTTACTATTTATTACTAAGCTTAGTAATAAAAATATCCTTATATAACAGAATATAAGCAGTGATTTCTTTACTTTAAATCAAGAGCCCATAAGGCTAGGATAATGCTAAGCTAATGATATGTTGGTTAGCTTTGTAATGTACAAATGTTCCCTTGTATTACAGAATATAAGCAGTGATTTCTTTACTTGGGAAAATGACATTGAATAACTAATGACACCCAATCAGAAAACAAGTATATGTTTGCATCATAGTTTCTGATTTCATTAATCTATTCCAGAATTATTATTTATGCTTCTTGACTGTTCACACGGAGCCCTTTCAGCAGTTTGCAGAAGTGTCCTTTTACAGCGACTTGAAACAGTGGATTTATATCAAGTATAGAAGTTTTAGAAATGAAAAGTACATCAACACGGAAGTAGCCTCATTCTGAATTATTGTGTAAACTCTGAGGGTTTGGATGTAAGTGGAAGTATTTTAGGGCAAGGTGTTAAGTCCCCCTCCTCATCCCTGGAGACCTGCAACACCACATTTTATAAGGGTATGCAAAGCACGGTGGGAGCTTTTTAATGACTTTGAGTTAAACAGCTCATTTCAAGTGACGCACAAGGAGTAAGGAAGGCATGCTCCTCGCTGCAGTCTGTATCCAGCAGCATTTTGATGTCTCTAACAAGAACACAATAAATTGTTCCTCATTATTCAGTAATTAACTCCAATGCGCCGGGTCCCCATCCCCCTGTGCCACGCTCTAAATCACCACCCTCCTCTCCTCTCTCCTTCTGCTACACAACTCTTTAATTTCCTCTCTGCTGTGGGGGGTGAGGGCAAACGTAGCTTGATGCTCTCCATCATTCCCTTGCCTCCCGCTACTTACCCCTTCACCCTGCCCCTGCCACACCCTCCTCCTTCCTGTGCCAGCTCTTCATCAGAGTGTCCTCTCCCGGCAGGACAGCGCCTAGTTAAAAGAGGGAGAGGTCACCTGAGCGGGGACAACATGCAAACACAGCCGTGTCTTCAGCTCTGAAAGCATCAAAACAAGCCTCCCCCCTCACCCCCGGCTTTCATCGCTGTCTTCTTGTGGGGCTTTCCCATTCCTCCTCTTCTCTTAATTGTTAAAATGAGGTCATTAATTGGAGAGTTAGTCCAATCACCTGTCATTTCAGCTGGGAATTATCCGTTGATTGAAAGGTATCATAAAAACCTGCCCAGGGCCTGTTTTTTGCAGAGCCTGTTGGGATCTCCCTTTGTGTCTTGACAATCTCCGCCCACGGGCTCATAACTCGCTTTACTTTTAGTGGTGGAGATTAGACGGGTAGTCTTGGGTGACACACATCCACACGAGTGGCCCAAATATAGATTCAAGGCAGTCAGTGGTGTCAGGCGCAATTCCTGGAGGATGTTGTGGGGAGTGTTCGTTTCCGCCGTACTATTAACGCCCCTGACCTAATTGAGGATGATGCTCACATACACTGCTTCCCTGAATGCGAGCGAGGTCAGGTTCATTTGAGGGGGTAATTGTGAAATTGGCATGTAAACTAGGACAAAAAAAAAAATGAGGACGGATGACAAATTTCTTGATAGATGTTGAATAAATGAGACATTCACGCAGCAGTCTGTGCACGTTGGACCGTGTTTTGTAATGTTTGCCGTATTTTTCTGTTATAATTTACTGAAACTTTCTCAGTTTTCTGCATCGTGGCTGGAAATGAAAATGGAAACAAACATGTGAAGCGACGTCAGCTCAGATGCCCCCAAACATTCTTCACCTTGTGACAGCTACACGGTACGCTGCGAGGTACAGAAGGCAGTACTCTCGCCTGCTTAAAAATGCTCCATTTGCTTAATAAAATCAGGGAAAGGTTGGCGATATTAACACAGAAAGACCATTAAAAAAACAGGCCTAAATTATTCTGAAGGCCGCACGGAGCTTCAGGACTCTGTCCTCCACGCAGCTCTGATCTTGAAGAACACTACATAAGATGCTGACAAACCCATAGTTTGAAATAAAAACCCTCTAAACACACGGCGTTAATATTTAATGGTGCTGCTTCCTCGGGAGGCCACTCTGAGCCGAGGCGCTGCGTCTGAGGGGAGATGGTATTAGCACTGTGTGCTCAGGAGGAAGAGCAGCTTCGCACTAATGAAGCGATCAGGGCCTGAACTTTGTGAAGAAACCTCACATCCGATTATCGAGCCATGATGCGTGTAAACACGCCGAAGCGGCTCGCAATTAGATCACTTTTGTTAATGCGAGTCTTATGTCAGACAAACACAACAGCGGCGCGGCGTGCAGCGTTTGAAGTGTTTTTGCCAGCAACAACCCGTTTCACGTTTAATCATTTCAAGCGTTGCCGTTTCTTTTTTGACCCTCTTCGCAAGTGTTTTGAATTAAGCAGGGAAATGGAGGAGCAGAATGCAAGCTAATGGGTTAACGCTAGCCGCTGAGCCACCATTAAGGTGCATGCATGTGTTGCGCAGCAGTGAAAACCACCTGACCTTGTCCACATCCGTTCGGCGGGGAAGGGGCAGCATTTGAACCTGGCCAGTAAAGGACAGGCCATTTGGATGTTATTAAAAAACATTACAGTTCCTGAAGCCTGCGCTACTCCCAAAGCCATCAGGTGATTTGAAAGAGATCCAAGCAGTTTAAGATGTGCAGATGTTTTCGCTTTAAAACTGGCATCTGTTTATGCAGACACACTTTATGTTCGAAAAACCACAAAGGACCTCCAATAGGTTTTATGGAGCAGTATCGGCCAGAGCACTCAGCTCTGTAATTGTGCTGCAGCAGGTAATGAGAAAATTGGTCACAAGCAGTGCTCCCTGTAGATGAAACCCGTAACATACAATTTTGCACAGCATGTGCAGAATCTGCCTTTATCTGGGCCCCGAGCAGCTTTCATAGGGTCAAACATGCACAGTTTAGACCATATTCCACATCACAGAATGCATTCTGCCTCAAAACGCACCCGGACAGCTTCATATAAAACCCTACACAAACAGCTCATCGGCCCATATAATGTCTCAGGTTTTATAGGTGCAAAATGCACGCGGACCACCCGATCCTTTGTTGTTTATAAGGCTGCATTGAAGCAGAATGTGAAAGACTTTTAAACTCTTTCAGTGTGAGGTGCGCTGCAGCCTCTGAGAGGTGATAATTTCCTGATGAATGCAAGCCAATCTTTGTGCTGTTTGACTAAAGAGCAACTGTCAACGTGACTGATCAAAGTTAAATAACCTCAAGCTTGGAGGATTTGGCTTACTATCTGTTCGGCTTCTCCGATCTGCTTTTAATATTACCTGTCAAACAACTCTCAGCTTCTATTAGTGTTCTCAGGTCAGTAGAATAACATTGATCATATTGAACGTATCAGAGCATTAGCATATTCATGCTTACAACTCCGAACATGCAAACTGGAGGAGGAATATGTTAAAAATGCACCGATGTTTTGCCTTTGACAATAACCTGCTGTTCATTGTTGTACTGAACCCCGAAGAATGGAAACGGAACTTTTTACTAAAACTGAACGGCTTTTGTTTCTTCTTCTGTTGTTATCATATCTGCAGCCACATTTTTAATAGTTGGCAGCAAACGCACTGTAAAGTAAAACCACATGATTCCTGCACGTGTTTCTTTGTTCGCCTCATGTTTGCAGTGTGAGGTTGTCGGCCTGCTCACCTGCCTTCTCTGGGCTTTGTGTTCTCGTTGTTAAGTTTCTCTGCGTTTGCCTCATACTGGTTTGATTTTTCAGGAGGTTTATCTATATTTTATGACCCACAGAGACAATTCAGCGAGGTATTTTGTCTCTTTTGATATTTGTTACTCAAACCAAATGGTGTAGAAGTATAAAATATAAAATTTGCAATGTCTTTTACACAAACTAAAGTGTATCTACTTTATTATTTAGTCTTTAACGTGTTTAATATGACAACAGCAACTTTAATTTCTGAGTTTGAGCAACTCTGACATTTGCAGTTCCTGTTCAGTTAAAGTCACACAGAGTTTTATTCTGGTCTGAAGGGGTCAATGCCAAAGGCATTAAAACATGTTCCTTCTGGCTCCAGAGATGGGAAGTTCTGCTCCTTTCAAAGATTCAACTTTTTTTATTTAGTTATCTTAGAAGATTCGACTCTTTCAGCTCCCAAATAGCTCTTCATTTAGCTTCCTAATATCATTCAGCAATTATTAGTGGTTTGTTTGTTGATAAGCAATTTTAATTAAATTTTACAGCATTAAAAGCTTCATTTTTGAGTATTTTTTTCATTGAAACATAAATTTACTGTGTTTACCTGGACTGTACCAGTACTTTAACCTTGCTTTTTTTACATAATTGTAAAATCCTCTTCTTTCCTCACATTGGCCTCATGCTGAGCCCATCAAAATAAACTCCCATCCCTTCTAAATATTCAGCTCTTAGACAGGAATCAGTTTTTCTGGTTTGTAAAAAAGAATCAAATCTTAGTGCCGACTTCCAGCTAATATAAACATATGTAATGTAGCAGTTATAGAAATAATTGTATAAATAATGTAATGTTTTAAAAAGTCAACCTCATCATGAAATGACTCTATACAAATCATAAAATTCCAGGATAAAGACAAAAACAGCACAATTATCAAATGTTTGTCCCACTTTGCTTTACAGATACTGGTTCAGCATGTCTGCATTGCACTTGGGATGAGGATCAATACTTACATATCTGTCAATAAAAATATTGAGACACAGCTGCGTTTTGAAAAAAAAAAAGAAAAGTAGTTTTTCAAAATAAAATGACAACATTTTGCAATTAGTTTTTTTCTTTTTTCTTTCTACTCCTTAACTAAGTTGAATTAAGTTACATTTAAATTGCATTAATTAACTTTTAGCCAACATTTATTTTTTACTTTTTAAATGCTTACCTGTATTTTTAAATCAGTTTTTATTTTCATGTGAAGTACTTTTCGTTGCATATGTACTGGAAAGCTGTTGTATGAATAAAGAAATAACCTACTTAGTACATCAGATAATGTCAGTCCTTCACATGTCGGTGAATCAGCTTTGACATCAACACTGATATCCACATCTCTAGAGTTCACTGTAATTGTCTCCTTTTTTCTTTTTAGTAATTCATTTTTCTCTGGTTTAGTATCTAATAGCTGAAATTAAATGTTTGGTAGCGTAACTGAGCGTGATCCAGTGGAACCGTGTTCAACCTCTGCACTCTCTCTGACCTCTCTGGGAAAAACAGATGAGGCTGAAGTAGCAAGTTGTCCTGTATTCTCTCTCTGACATAGCAGCCTCGCTCCAGTGTCCATCTCCCATTGTGTCACAAGGACATATTTCAAACTGAAGTGATCCAAACAGTGATCATGCACTTGAGAGAAGCGTCTTTCAGAACAGAGGTTGAGGGGAGTGACAAGGACAAGTGTCCTACAAACGCCACATCCAGCATCTCCAGTCTTTCCAGTGGCACTTGAACTGAAATGGGGACGCTCAACAGGGGACAGGCTTCAAGATTTTTTTTTGTCTGTACTTCAGAAAGGCTGTCATGTTGAAGTTGGAGTGCTTGTTGGTGTGTCAGTGTGTGTATTAGTAGCAGTGGAGGAATTTTCAGGCCTTAAGGCCACTGAATCGTTGTGATGACACCGTTGTCTCGTGCAGCAGTAACTCTAACTGTACAAACCACATTTAGGAGTTGTTTTAGCCACCATGTACATTTTTTCTAACTCTGAACTCAGCTCAACTTCATTTATAAATTACTTTAGGGAACAAAAGTTAAAACAAAGCGCTGAACACAAAACATAAAATTACTATGAAACAGCTAAAATGCTAAATTCATTAAGAGTAAACTAAAGTCATTAAAATAAGAAAAGATGAACAATAAAACAGGAGTCTCATTCTGGATTGAAGGTCTGGACATAAAAATGAGTTTTCAGGTGGGTTTTAAATATGGACGTGCAATGGCAAACAATTCCAGATCCTTGGAGCTGCGACTCCAAAGGCACTAAACTTTCAGTAGACCTCAGAAACCTCCAGAAACAGCTAATCTGAGGTACCAGGCTGGCGAATAAATGGAAATCACCTCAATGAAGTACTGCGGAGCAAGACTCATTCATTCATTTTCCTAACCGTTTAATCCAAGTCAGGGTGGTGGGGAAGCTGGAGCCTATCCCAGCAGTCTTTGGGTGAAAGGCAGGGTACACTCTGGACATCTCGCCAGTCGGGAGCCAGGAGCAAGACTATTTAAGGATTTAAAAATTAATTTAAAAAATCTTAAATTAGCTGTAAGGGTCCAGGTAGCCGCCAGAGCGATGATAAAATCAGGGTAATGTGGTCTCTTTTACGAGCAAGTTGGAGATGTAAGAGAGACAACGGGCTGAGACAAAGTGAGTTGCAGTAATTCAGCTGGGAAGTGAGTAAATTCACGGATTACTGTCTCAAAATGTGGATCTGTTAAAAAAATGTTTTTCCTTTAACAAGATGAAGATTAAAAATTGAAAAAAAGCTTGACTTTACTGCCCTGAGATGGACTGGCGAGCTGTCCAGGGTGTACCCTGCCTTTCTGCTGGGATAGGCTCCAGCTTCCCCGCGACCCTGAATTGGATTAAGTGGTTAGGATAATGAATGAATGATTGAACAGACTTTACTGCTCTGCTAATCCGATGATTAAAAATCACTGTCAAGTTTAAAACCCAAGTTAACCCAAACTAACTAAAAGACCCAAATCAAAAATTTTCTTTTCGTCAAAGTTTAAGAAACTGACAGCTGTCCAGTCCGGACCATCACAGAGACGTGAAACAAGTTGCTCGACAGAGAAAGCATCCTTCTTCTTCAGATAAATCAGGCTGTCATCAGCATACAGATAAGAGAAGATGCCATGCTTTCTCAAGAGGAACCAAAGACAATAAAAGGGGCCTTAAGTATGACCCCTGCAGAACCCCACCAGACCCAAGTTAGATTCAAAGCCATCATACTAAAACATCATACCCAGTATAACCTAAAGCAGTTTAGTGCTTCTCCTTGGCTCCCCAAAAATGTCTGGAGCCTTGACAATAAAGTCCTGTATTTCACTGAATTGACTGCAGCTGTCAATTTCAGCTAGACCAGGACCAGATAACCTCCAGCGTTAGTGGCAAGATGTCTTGCTGACCCTTAGTAGTGCTGATTCTGTGCTGTGCAGTGATCTCAAGCAGAACTGGAAGACTTAAAAGATCTTCTGGTGGTCCAAGAACACCAATTTAAAGGAGAAACATTACTTTTTAAAGCTGCAGTCTGTACAACACAATGGAACGGCTTCATTAGCCTAGACGAATTAGAAAACATAATCTTATCTATTGAAGTCTGAAAAATGGAAATTCCAATAAAATTTAGGCTGTTTAAAAACCTTCATGTCAGGATCCTTCAGTGATGCTGACAGTGTGATGAGGGCAGTGTTATGTCACTTCCTGACCGTATAACTCTGTTTCTGACTTGTTCTGATGGCACAGTGACATTTATTATTCCCATTTCTGAATGCAAAACCAGTAGCGTCCCGAGGCTGAAAAATCACTTCATCACTTTACTGCCGATCGCTGCTTAATGTGCCACGTCGCACCTTCATCTACAGACTGATCATTTTTAATGTCACCCGGGCTGACTCAGCAAAGACACGCTACAAGACATTATTAGAGGAAGTCAGGACAGAAAGAGAGGAAGAGTCAGAACAAGAGATGAAACAAGAGACAAGATGAGACTGATTTACTGGCTGGAGAGATCTCAGAGTTCAAGGAAGACAAAGACAATGCTGTTAGCTGTCGTTTACAGGAGATCTGAGAGAAGAGACGGGACAAAGACCACGCCAGATTAAACGTCATTAGGGCAGATCTCAGAGCAGAGACAGGATGAAGACAATTAAATCAATTCACTTCAGTATTGCTTCAGTAGTATTCTTAAGGTTTCTAGAAGGGTCTGGAATTTTTGCACAAGTTAAACCTCATTTGATACTTTATTATTGAACAGAATAGCTGAAATCTATTGTCTGTAAAGATGTTATGTTTAGGATGCTTAGGGCAGCAGCCTAAGCAGGAGAACCCAGACTGCCCTTTCTCCAGCCACATTTTCCATCTAATCAGGGGGATCCAGAAGTGTTCCCAGGTCAGCCATGAAATATAATCCCTTCAGGGTGTCCTGGGTCTTCCTCAGAGTCTCCTGCTGCAGAGCCGTGCCCGGAAAACCTCACCAGGAGGCATCCTGAACAAATCCACCACCTCATCTGACTCCGCTTGATGTGGAGGAGCAGTGGCTCTACTCTGAGCCCCTCCTGGATGACCAAACTAATTTTAGCCACTTGTATTTGTGATCTCGTACTATCGGTTATGATCCACGGCTCGTGATCATAGGTGAGGGTAGGAACATAGATCGACTGGTAAATCGAGAGCTTCGCCTTCTGGCTCAGCTCCATCTTCTCCACGACAGACTGGCGCAGAGTCCGCATTACTGCAGACGCCGCACCGATCCACCTGTCAATCTCGCGCTCCATCCTTCCCTCACTCATGAGAAAGACGCGGTTGAAGCTTTTGCGGAGGTAGCAGCTGACACTCTCTCTAAGAGGGGGCTGCACCAGATGTTCCCAACAGACCTTCACCACACGCTTGGGCCTGCCAGACCTGACCGGCATCCTCCTCTACTATCTAAGCCAACTCACCATCAGGTAGTGATCAGTTGGCAGCTCAGCCCCTCTTCAAGGCAAGTCCAATGATATGACTACAAAGTTGATTATTGAACTGCGGCCTATAGTGCGCATATGGACACTCTTATGTTCAAACATGGTGTTTGTTATGGATAATCTGTAATGAGCAAAGAAGTCTAACAACAAAACACCACTCAGGCTCAGACTGAGGGGGGTGGGGGCATTCGATCCAATAACGCCCATCCAGGTGTCACTGTCATTGGCTGGTGTTTGGTGCATAAGCACAAACAACAGTCAGGACTCGTTGCCCCACCCGAAGGTGGACGGAGGCTATCCTCTCATCCACAGGGGTAGTCCAACTTACACCATGTCAGGGGGCAATGAGTCTGCTGCTTGGCAACTCTCAAGGTGAGCAATTCCATAGTGGAAGAAGGTCCAGCCCTTCTCGACGATACTGGTTCCAGAGCCCAAGGTATGTGTCAAGGTAAATCCAGACTGGATATCTAGCTGGAACCGCTCAACCTTGTGCATCAGCTCAGGTTCCTTCCTGCCAGAGAGGTGACATTCCACATCCCTAGAGCCAGTTGCTGCAGCCGAAGGTTGGACCATCAGGGTCACCACCTTCAGCCCCTTTTGAGACCTGACCCCTACAGCCCCTCCCACAGGCGATGGGACCACAGGATGGGGGGCTCATTTAACCTTTTAGGGCTGAGCTTGACCAAGCCCCATGGGCAAATGCCTTGCCACCAGACGCTTGCCTTCATGCCCCAACCCAATACCTCTCTCCAGAAGGGGGGAGGAGCATGGTTACCTGCATCCGGGAAAGGGAGCCTTTATTCCAATGTTTTTTGTCATCATCGGGGTCTCTGATCCACGCTCGTTCTGGTCCCTCCCCTAGACACCTGTTTGCCATGGGTCATCCTACCAGGAGCATAAAGTCCCTGACAACATCACTTCTAGGATCATCAGGACACACAAACCCCTTGACAAGGTAGCAGGTCCAGGAGTGAAATGTAAACATGGATGGCCTTTAAAAAAGTCTTTTTAATCCATTAAGGGAAACATAACCACACATGGTTAAACTCTGATTATTTATGATTGCCAGAATTACTTTACTCATTCTTAGGATTATTTTTCTTGTTCCTAGAATTACATAATTATTCTAAAACCACAAAAGTTCCAGATGACAACTTATCTTTTATTTTCTTTATATTTATTTGTGTTTTAGCCTTGACATTCCACCTCCACATTTATTGGGTTCGTCTTCAGTGATAGCATATTTCAGAAACCTCCATAGCCAGCTCCAGACAATCGCTTGCATCATGACAGGAACCAAGCAGACCGCAATCCAAGGCCATGCATACGTCATCGTTGTCATCGCTGGATGCCGACTTCACCTCCATGGCGGTGACGACGTGTTTGTAGTTGGGGCAGCAGTGATGGGTGAGTCGCTCGCAGGAGTCGGGTAGCATGATGATCATGTTGTAGAATCGACAGAAGAGACAATTCAGAACGATGTCTGCACAGTCCACTGAAGGAGAAATACATCAAGGAAAACAGTGTTTTATTCACTGTTGTTTCTAAATATTACACTTTCATCTCTAGAAAAAGATTCTGCCCCTTCATGCTGTTGAAATGACCCCTATGAAATAATGTATGACAAATGTAGTTTAAGGCATTTCTTGGGACATAAATTATCTCAGCTGGAGCTGTTGGTCTGCACTTGTATCTTCTCACATTCTAAAAGCCTCCTTTCCTTCCTTTACCCATGCATAATTTAGGAAATCATGCCTTTCTCCCTCACCAAGAGACAAGCAAGGAAGCTGTTTGGAGACATAATCAATTACTAAGAGTCTCTGTTGTATGCTTTGCCAGGAGCACTTCCACCGTGTGTTGTGGTTACAGTGAAACATTGCTTTGAGTCTTCCCAGCAGCCTTTGCCAAACGTCTTCCCCATGGGTGCTATGAAGTGTGAGATCATCAAACGACGCTGACCGTGAGCAGCCGGTTATTTACAGAAGACGGGTCATAGGAACATCCATACCACTTGTGCTGCAAAAATTACTGAAGCTTGATGTCAGAGGCGGCAGAGTTCTCTAAAGCCTAGGCTTTAACACCCTCCGTTTGTTAAAAGAAATAAAAATTTACATCAGGATCTCAATCATCCCTAATATTAAGCAGCTGTTATTGATTATTTGTTTTATTTTGTTCTGTCTTGCTTAATAAAATGCCCTTCATTGAAATTTTATGGATCCATACCAGCAGTTTTCCTGCTAATGACTGAGTGAAGGTTAATCTATCGATATGATCAACGCAGGACCATTTCTGGGCGCATATTTCGGGATCAATGCTGCTTCTTATCAGTTCACATTGAAATGTCATAGAAGCATTAACAGCAGACACCCAAAGGTTTTTTCATTTCTAGGATTACTTTATTCATTCCTAGTAAGGCTGCAAAGATTTGCCGACAAAGTCGACGTCTACAATAAAATTTAGTGAAATTTCATTGTCGACGCGTTGCATTATAAACTCCCATAACGGCTTTGCTAAAAAAACGCTGCGCCAGACAACTTAACGCCATTTACCACCCAAAGCTTTTCAGACAGTATAAGAACTCTAAACACCAACCAAATGACGCAAAGCACCACAGGAGGTGCTGGAGGCAGTATTGTCATTTTGTGCAGCGTCTTTGTTTAAACAACAAAGAACAAAGTGACGGCAGAGCAACCTATTTCCAAAGTTTGGGGATATTTCACGTTAAACTAAGTGTCAAACAGGTGAAATGTGTCGTCTGCCACGCAGAGTCGGCGTACCACGGCAGCACGACAGTCATGCATAATTATCTGAAAGGAAAGCACCCCGGAGTCATGGTTTCCAGTATTCCTGATGGTAGAGTTAGCATTAGCGAGTAGCGATGTGCTGTTGTTACCTCTGCCAGAGAGCTTATGGTTTTACCAGCGTTTATCTGTTTGTGTTCAAGATAACACAGAAAGTTATGGATAGATTTTCTATACAGCTTGGAGATGACACTATAGCTAAGTATGAATGTTTCCAAATAAATTAGTTGTAAGATGTTAAGCTTAAATTTAATATTCAGCTGGTTCAGGAGTCATTCTTTTAACTTACTGAAGGACATTATTTTGTGACTGACTGGGAATCAGGGGGACATTCATATGATGCAAATGAAGAGAGTGGAGTAAAACATACTGGAGCCTGTAAAAAGAGCTGCGTTAACTGGAAGCACAGATGGTGGGAGGGACAGGAACAATGGTGATTTACAGATTATTATTATGTATTATATATTAAAATATATAATATATATTTTAATATATATATATATATATATATATATATATATATATATATATATATATATATATATATATATATATATAAATAATTATAATAATATTATATATATATATATATATATATATATATATATATATATATATATATATATATATATATATATAATAAAATAATTGTTAGTTGCAGCCCTAATTCCTAGAATTAATTTACTTGTTCTTAGGACAAGTTTAGTCATTTCTACTTTACTCCTTCCTAGGATTACTTTACTTATTCCCAGGATTACTCATGTCTATGATCCTGCCTATCATATATGCATTGGAATAAGCAGATATAGATGATTTTTTTTATTATTTGCTTGATTTATTCTGAAGGGAATATAAACAGTCTGGTGTAATCATGACTGCTGTTGCATGTAAAGAATCTACTTTTGTGACCATTTTGTTTTCCATTAATCTTTCTTTTATTTTTTTCTGTAGTTTTAGAATCTAAATTATTCACAGATTTTCATAATTGATCATATGAACTGTATTTAAGCATTCTCACAGCATGGTGAGGAACAATTGATCAAATTTTCCATTCTCTTTGTGGCATCATTACTCTGCATATTAACCATAGTTTATTAGATTAGCAGAAATGAGAGTCTAATTTTATAGGAGATTTTGGAATTTTTTTCCCCCA
Source organism: Telmatherina bonti (assembly GCF_933228915.1). Lineage (NCBI taxonomy): Eukaryota > Metazoa > Chordata > Actinopteri > Atheriniformes > Telmatherinidae > Telmatherina > Telmatherina bonti. The sequence continues at coordinate 8,965,136 of NC_136624.1, forward strand.
TCATCTCATGGTGTATTTATATTTACAACAGAAGGACATGGCAACAATCTGTACGACTAACCTCCCATGTCGCTCTGCTGAGAGGAAGAAGAATCGTCCGTGGTGCAAGATGCGACTGAGGAAGATCTCCTCAGGTGCATTTTCACAGAGAGTAAAGAGGAAGAGGAGGAGGAGGAGGAGGAGGAGGAGGAGCTGTCGCTTGCTCTGGGCTTCACGTCTCCACCTCTGCTGATCTCTCCACCTTCACTGTCTGCAGGGAAACTCACTTCTTCCTTTTCCTGGATTCTTCCTGAAAAAACACAAATAAACAAGATGTTAAATAAGTAAATCACATACAGGAGATGAGTTGATGTTTTACTAAATGAATTCCAGCATTAACAGGAGGACGTAGCAGGACACCAGTTCAACTCATTTACAAATAACTTTGTATCAAAGCTGCTGATTGATGTTTGGAGGATCCGTGGCTTCCCCAGAGCACACATCTAATGCAAAAACACACCATGATGGTTTTCAACAAGACTAGAATATATAATTATAAATACAGTTAAATTACTGTTTTAATGTAACATTTTCACACAGTATTTAGCATGAAAGTAAATTGTATTTTTTCTACGTTTATATGCTATTTTTTTGTCATTGATTTTTTTTGTCTTGAAATAATTAGATTAGATTAGATTAGATTAGATTAGATTAGATTAGATTAGATTAGATTAGATTAGATTAGATTAAACTTTTTTGGACGTGTTCCAGCAGGAAAATTAGGGGGGAAAAAAATCAAGTTTAGTTTTGACGCTTCAGCTTTTTGATTAAATTATCATAACTATAATGGCATACTGTCATTTATGACTGTGAAGTCAGATGATTTTATGTTTTATCCGGATACACACAATGTTTGTCTTCAACAAGGGTTTATTTTTCTTCTTTTATATTTTGACTACACAAAAAAATATTAATACCACTTTCATGTCTGTATCTTTAATATGAAGCTATAGCATGTATAAGAGCTTTGGCTTCCCAGACGCCCCTGCAGTCTTCTGGGGAAAACTGGCCTGGTAGGGGTGTCAAACTGCAGTCCTCGATGGCCGGTGTCCAGCAGGCTTTTGTCGTTTGCCTCTACCAACACACCTGATTCAAATCAAATAGATCCAGCAGTGTCTTGTCAACCTGTGTATTAGTTTCAATCAGGTGTGTTGGAGCATGGAGACAACAAAAACCTGCAGGATACCGGCCATCCAGGACTGGACTTTGACACCTGTGAATACACAGACATGAATGTAACTAACAGTGACTAAACCCAACAAAAAGAAAATCACCAGAATCAAACTGCTCGAATCCACAAGTCCAGTACATAAATTAAAGTCCAGTATGTCTGCTATTAAAAAGGGTGAGATACAATAAAAAGTCTAGAAACTCCATCAGAGAAGGTTGAATGAGAGGTGAACAGGACTTTATGAGATAAATACCAGTCTGGAAGTTTCTGCAAGCAGATTATTTACTACTGGTGGGTGAGGGTGCCTGGATTGGGTATAAAAGGAGCACCTGTCAAAGATTTAGTTACTCAAAGAAAAGATGGGTCATGAGTCACCTCTGTGCCCAGCTCCAACTAAGATCAATAATCACTTCTAAAGGAATGTGACAGTGATCAATAAAGCCACATGGGCTCAGAAACACGTAAAAATATTTTGTAATTTGCAAAGAAGATCCTGGATATCAGTTCTGCCGAGTTCTCTGTGAATTAACTCATGTCGATGAACAGAAGGGTGGAAGAAGGGTGTTTTCTGGTCTGATTATGTAACTTTAATCAAATTAACATAACAGGTTTACATGATATTTACATAATATTAAGTACATAAAAAAAAACCAAAAAAAAAACCCCAATAACTGTTGTTTTATTTGGTTGTTTGTGTTTATTATTTTCTTCCTTTCTATGTTCCTGTTCCTGTCTCGTCTGATCTCGTTATCTATATATTGTAAAATAAGTAAATAAAAACCAACTGGTTGCGGTAAGGAACACGCCATAACAGAAGTGACCATATAAAAACCTTTTGTATTAAAATATCCTTTTCTCAGATGATGGATGAAACACCAACATATTTTATTAAAATCCAGAACTTTGAGCCATGTGTGTGCTGGAAAAGTGTTAATTTCATATTTATCAGCATAAATTAGTAGTTTTCAGTTTTTGGGACTTTTTTTTTCCCGTGAAAAGATGCTAAATGCGCAGCTATGCTAACCACCGTTAGCATAGCCAGGCAAACAAAGTGTTGGAAGTCATTTCAGCTAAATAAATTATCATTAGCTTATTCTTTACAATAAATACTAAACATCACAAAACCAACATCTTTAATCAGAACATTTTGGTTTGATTGTATCAGCATGAGACAACATCATATCTATTTATTGATCACAGTGAAGATAAACCTCTCGTCTCAGCTGATGACATCAGGTGAAATTCTGTTTGTAAACATCTCATTTATTAATATTAATAATCTCCTCTTGCTTTCTTTGGCACTACACCACTGAAAATTAAATTCTCTTTTCTGTGGTTGAACATTTAATGCTCTTTAATTTATTTATTTCTAAAAGTCAAACTTGTTTTTGCCTAAATTCCTGAAAGACATTGCTCAGGGCTGTATTTTATTTTTAAAGAATTTCTTTTTCTTTTCAACCACAAAGTTCAAAACGGTGTCTGACGTTATCGTCTGTTGTCAGATTGCAAAGTTCTTTCATGTCGCATTAGGTTTGTCTGCGTTTTTATCAGACACGTCTCTACGAGAGCACGTAAACTGAAGGGATGGCAGCGATCGGCCTTTGAAATACATGTTTAAACTTCAAATCAGTGCTGCCTGTGAGTTTGTTTGAGCTGAGAAACAGCATGATGCTCCGGGGTTATCTAATGAATTAAGTAAGAAGTGCAGCTGGTCCATGCCCATGACCATTAACTGATAGAGAAATAAGGCCTGCAGGCAAACGATGCATTTTTCAGGTTTTGTTCCAGTGTTCATCGAGCTGCACAGTCTCATTAGACGCCCAGACGATAATTTTGCTTCATGTTAATAAAAAGGAGAAGAAAAATCTACATGCATACTTACCATTTCTACACAATGATGCTTGAATATAAAACCATTTGCAACTGATTCAGCTTCTGTAAACATGACAATGACATTTTTTCATTAATGAAAAAGAAAGTATGCAGAGCTAAACTTACCTTCTCTCACCGTTCCTCTCCCTTTGTCTTTCACATCAGATCTCAGAGAGCTTTCCACAGCCATCTGCTCCATTGCATCAGATAGATGCACTTAGTATGACAGTCCTGATTATCTCCAGCTAAATATGTGGCTGCACGCAGCTCCGGTGTGACTGAACGTCTAACAGCCTGCTGTCAGCTCTCAGGACAATGCCGAGCGTCCTTCGCTGTGCAGCCGGTTGTTTTTCTGGTCAAAGTGGTGAGGATGCAGGACAAATTATCCTTTACACTGCACAGGGTCCATTTGGCCTGCTGCCTGCTTTATTGCTAGCTCCTCTAATGTTCCAGTGACGTTGGCAAAAATACTCAGATCCACTCTTATCTGAACATACCAGGACAAAGTCAGCAACGTTTTACTAGTTTGATTTTTTTCCTCAAGCGAAGTGATGATGAAGCCAAAAGTTGTATCACCTAATGAAAGGAAATACAACATTCTAACTAATTCCCCCTTCAAATGCATTATTAAGCAATCAAGACTCACTTTAAAGAGATTTTATTATGTTTTAGTAATACCACAGAAGACAGAGAACACCAAAAGGTATCAGATCAATGCTTTGCAGCAGAATGCTCTTTAGTCACTGCAAATGTATGCAGGAGATAAAAAGTGACACTGTGTTTGTTTCTGGCAAAACAGAGAGCTGCATTCAAATTCCACGAATACAAGCCAAGCAATTTAGCCTAATTAGGTTCAACGCTAGCGTTGCATTTTAATAGACGGCCCGCTGTGTTTGCATATGTTCAGAGAACAGGAGTCATGCTAATTGAAAAATGAAGATGTGAGAGTATTTGTCAACTGAGCTCCCACTATGCAGCACTCAGAGTAAATATGAGTCCCGAAGAGGAGGTGTGGCGCTCCCTTTCCTCTCTGCTCGTCCTTTTATCGCTCTGTTCTGCTACAGTCTGATGGAGGATGAACTGGCGGATTCACACTCTTCAGTCAGTTTCTGGCTGACGCAGCAGTTTTTGTTTTGTCTCCAGAGATCTGCTGCGAGCTGCACGATGACTTTGACTCTGATGGAAACCGTTTCTCTGTGAGGTGACTATTGTTGACACCTCGTCCCATTAGACAGATGTCTCTAATGCAGTTAAGTGACGAGTTCAGCGACCAGTTTGTGAAAGTGTCAGCGGTCCGACCCCATTCAGAGCACTTTCACTCCACTCCATTGTTTACGTAAACAAGTTGTTATGTGTCCAGCCCGTCTCCTGACGGTAGTTTCAGGTCTGTTTGTCTGCGTGCTGTTGGATGAGTCCATAATCCAAACTCCACTACTTCACGTTACTCTGGACCGACTTTTTAGAGACAGAAGCAGAACTCTGCAAGCTGAGCATCTAAATCTGACACAGCAAGAAGAGGAAACTCAAAACCACTTTTTATTCTGAGGAACGGACTCTTAACAGGTATCACTTCTCTGCCCTCAGCCACACGAGGAGGATGGTTCTGGTTCTGGTTGTACTGGAAGTTTTTCCTCTCCACTGTCGCCTTCATATAAACACAAACTGAACTAATTGAAGAGACCAAGCAAGATGTCTACAAGGAATTCTGTCTTTCACTCTTCAACATTTCATGATTCCTTTTCTGCTTGAACCCAACTGGTAAAGTTGATGTCTGCTTCGTACCGCTTTTATTAACCCTTTCATGCATTCTGGCCATATAGTGGTAACCTATTTACAAGCTTTTTTCTTGCATATTAACGAACGAGGATGGTATTTTTGTAAATAGACCACTTCAGTGGATGTTAATGAGTCATCCAATATGTTTCCTCTCACTGGAGAATAAATAAATCTATGATATAATTGAACATAATGTAATTATGTAAGTTTGCCTTTGGGATAAATAGGAAAAGAAAATGACACAGCTGTATTTTATACAAGATTTACATAATTTAGTTCTGATTATATATTATTTTATAAATATGGTTATAGAATACATTAAAATGAATCAATAATCATGATCAAATCTTAATATTCCCTTAAGCCGCTGACAGGTGTTGGGTCCTGTAATATTTGTGACGCGCTTTGTCCTTAGGCCTACAGAGACCCTGGATCTGGGATGCGTTTGAGATATTTATTTCAGTTGGTATTCAGACAGCGTGGATACTGATGATGGATGGATGTAAAATAAACTGGAATGATATTGGGAAAAAAAATAAACACAAACCGGTAAAGTAAAATGATTGATAAAAAAGGAAACAAAAAATTACGGCTACACAGCTGCCTCTCCCAAACATTTCCCCAAGTGCAGATGGACTTTTTGAAAGCTTTGCCCCACCCACACACACACTCACACCTGCATACACACACACACACACACACATAAACACAGTGTTCCCCAAAATACATGCCTTCTATACTAAATATCTCTATACACAAAACAGTATCATATATGTCTGTAGAGGTAAAATACTGTTTAAAATGTTGCTTTGTTTTTTTATTAATTCATGCATGAAAGGGTTAAGAAAATGAGGCGTATTAGTTTACTACATTTATAACAAAGATTACATAACCATTTGTCTATATGTGTGTAATAAATGTAAACATTTTGTGATAAATATGCCACATGTTTATGAACTCGGCTTGTTCCATTTCAGCTCATTTATAACAAAATGTTTTACAAAGAGGAAAATATGTTAAATACAACAGTTAAATACAGTAAAATTAAATATTGTAAACAATCCAATCTTTGTACACAGATTATTGTCAAACTTTTTTTTCTTTTTTTTTTTTTTTTATAAAACTGAAGCTTTATGTGTGTAAACAATGTAAGAGAATAAAAAAATAACACAACTGTTGAAGAAAAATAAATGACAAATTTAACTTACCTTATTTGGCTTTTTACTCCCTAAAACCCTCTGCAAGAAAAGCATATAAATCATCACGCCAGGATCGATTGATATCAATAACGGCCTTGGTATCGATACTATCGATTCGGATCGGTTCGCCTACCATGAGGTCACACCTGGTCTGCATAGGAAGGTGAAGAACAGCGCAAAGATTATGGTAAACAACAAAGAAGTACAGTGAAAGTTTATTTATGAAACTTTGCATAAAATCCTATAAAACATCCACTTTTGATAATATCACTATTATTATCACCATGGTAACCACATAGCCGTAGTATTCATTATTTACTCTTAATTATCAGAGATTTTTCCAAGCTGTAATGCAAACTATGATCCTGCTGCAGTAAATGAAAGAATTGCCTTTTTTTTTGTCTGTCCAGATCACCTTGGAAGGACGATCCAGCCTCCTGTGTGATCTGAAACTGGTTTTAGTGAAATGTATTAGTTTGTTGAACATGAGGTCCCCTTTGCCCCTTAATGAGCTCCGCGGAGACTAAGTGTCACAGTCGGCTGCGGTGATGAGACCGGACTCCCATGTCACCTTGAGGCCGGCGAGCACAAAGGGAAGAAAGACACTTGATGTCATATTCACTCTCACCTTTTAGAAATGCGCTACCATGGCGTTACCATGGGGATTATTCCGGCAGAAAAATGGAAAACAAACAGCTGGTTGACATTAGGATTAAACAATGAATGTGGTTAAATGTAACAGAAAATTTAAATGCAAACATCACTAATTTACATTATCCTGCATTTAATAAGAAACACAGGAGGTTCTCACCTGTTCTTTGTCTTCCGGCTTCTCACTTTGCATCACCTTGCTTTAAAAAGTCTGCAGAAGAAGTTTCAGACTTTAACTGTGCCTCAGTTTCCTGCCGAGCAGTTTGTTCTGATCCACTTACAGCTAAAAAACAGCTCACCTTGTGGGCTCTGGGGACTGTTTCCTGCTCAGCCCATTAAGAACACAATCGTTCATTTTCAAGATCATTTTGCTCTAATTGCACATGCCTGTTATATTCCTTTTCCCCCCACGTCTTCAGGACACCTGCCTACCTTTATGACAGCTGAGCGGGAGGGTGGGGGGACTCCTGCTGCTCGTCACAGAGAGAAGAAATCACACATTCCAAATTAAGATTTCAGATAAATGACCTTACAAAGTAAAGGAAATCAAAGAAGTATGGGAATGGGGTAAATTGGATTCGTTGGCGTCTAACAGTATATGACTTAAACCAACAGGGGATTCTCTCCACGGTGGAGGAAGTGAGCGTTTCCTAAGGCAACAGTCCCACCTGGGACCTCCTGATGATCCATGGGGTGTTCGTGAAAAGCCTGGAAGTTATTCAACCCACTAAAAGGCTAAATAGATTTTTTTTCTATTAACATTTAGACTGTATTGCTCTGATTTCAGGGCCTCCATACTAGTTCCAGGCAATCTGTTTCATCTTCCTTAGTCAATATTCAGTATTTAATCTGCATAGTTTAATGCCAGGAGTCTCATCAGCACAAATATCATCACTGGTTCTCAAATGGTGGACGAACTGCGTCCGGACAAATCAATCTAAACCTGCAATCAGAAAATCACCGTTTCTATGGAAATATAATAACATTCATTTATTTATTATCAAAACAACAAGTTTATTTGTTTTTATTGCTGTGACTAAAGACTCAGAATAACATCCATCCATCCGTCTATCTATCTATCTATCTATCTATCTATCTATCTATCTATCTATCTGTCCATCCGTCCGTCCATCTATCTATCTATCTATCTATCTATCTATCTATCTATCTATCTATCTATCTATCTATCTATCTATCTATCTGTCCATCCGTCCATCCATCTATCTATCTATCTATCTATCTATCTATCTATCTATCTATCTGTCCATCCGTCCATCCATCTATCTATCTATCTATCTATCTATCTATCTGTCCATCCGTCCGTCCATCTATCTATCTATCTATCTATCTATCTATCTATCTATCTATCTATCTATCTATCTATCTGTCCATCCGTCCGTCCATCTATCTATCCATCTCTCCATCCATCCATCATTCATCCATCCATCCATCCATCTATCCATCCATCCATCCATCCATCCGTCCGTCCGTCCGCCCGTCCGTCTATCTATCTATCCATCCATCCATCCATCATTCATCCATCCATCCATCTATCCATCTGTCCATCCATCCATCTATTTATCTATCCATCCATCTGTCCATCTATCCATCCATCCATCCATCCATCTATCCATTCATCTATCTATCCATTCATCCATCTATCCATCTATCCATTCATCCATCTATCCATTCATCCATCCAGGCAGCCAGCCATCCATCCATCCATTCATCTATCCAGGCAGCCATCCATCCATCCATCCATCCATTCGTCTGTTCATCTGTCCATCCATCCATCCATCCATCCATTTAGCATCTATCCATCCATCCGTCGATTTGTCCATCCATCCATCCATCCATCCATCCAGGCAGCCACGAAAAAATATTTTAAGTTGTTAAACTTTGAAAATCAAGGTTTTCTTCATTGAAGAAAATAATTTAAATTAGTCTGGCAAACCGAAGTAGTTTCAAGCCTCAACATCATCTACTGACTTAAATCTGTCAGCTGGACTAGATGACAAAGTTCCAAAGCTTTGTTAACTTTAGTGCCTTTGTTTTGAAATGCAGAAACAGCGAATATTGGAGTTGGCTTTGGAGTTTCACTCAGTTTGCTGCCTGGACAGTCATCCACAGGTAAGTTTTACTTCTCATTTATTTAAACAAATTGACATTTCACATCTACTATTAATGTCTTTGGGTATATAAGGGGAAACACACTCTGAAAAACATTTAAATGCAAGCAACTTAATTTTATTGAGGAAAAGCTGCCGAAAGTTGAAAGGCCTTTTTACATAAGTAGTTTAGCTTCGAATTATGAGGACATTTTCTCTCTGACTGCTATAGATAATCTTAAATATGGTTTAAAATGACATCATAGCAGCAACACTTCAATTCCTGAGTGAACATCAGCACAGATATCGATATATTAACTGCTAACTCACATTGCTAATAGCTAATCCCTTAGCAACAGTAGCTGTTAAGTGTCAGTTGTTTTTTTTATTTTTGTTTTGTTTTTACTCAGGTTATGTCTCAAAACTTGATTAACTGTCTGACTTGACGTTCCTGATCTGGTGAATCTCAGGGTTCTGCTCTGGTAATCTGGTAGTCTCTGCAATGAACTCTTACATGTTGTAATTGTATATATCACTGGAAGAACATATTTGGTCAAACTGGACGCACCTCACTGGCCACAGCTTTCATCATGCTGTCCGGTAATATACATGTTTGACATTTGTATTAACTGCTTTGTTTATTCCTATTAATTTATACTTTGCTGGAACATTTTAGGTATTTTAAGTTTGTTGATGTCATTTAAAGGAAACAAATAAATAAATGGAAACTCAGCATTTTGATCTCCACCATTATCTTCCACCGGTTGGGAGGGAATAATAATTGGCAGCGCCAAAAATGTGCATGCTCCAATGATGTCATCAAAATTTATAAACACCATTGTATTTTAATTGATTGGTTTTTATAAAAAAAAAAAAAAACTTTATTGAAACCACAAAAAATACATATTATACATACAATATTGAACAAAATAGGTACAATAAGTTAATACAGATAAGGCAAACAAGGTTATATACAAATGAATTAGAATTCAGCTTGAAGCAAGAACTAAAACATGAGAGGATACAGTTTTATGTGACAATTAAATATAAAGTATAAATTATGAAGAGGAGGAATCTACACAGTAAAAATATTTTCATAAAAATTAAGAAGCCTTATATTCTTCATATTGTATTTAATGAGTTTCAGAGATTTAAAAAGTGAGTTAATTTCCATTTGGAAAAAGGGAAACAGCATTTGTTGTTTGAGGAATCTTTGTTTATGAATAAAAAGTGCCCTGCCATGGACTGGCGAGCTGTCCAGGGTGTACCCTGCCTGTCGCCCAAAGCCAGCTGGGATAGGCTCCAGCTTCCCCGCGACCCTGAATTGGATTAAGCGGTTCAGAAAATGAATGAATGAATGAATGAATAAAATGTTTGGCTTGTTATATGAAATAGTTAACTAAATTTTCAAGAGATTTATTGTTGGAGATTTCATGATAGAAAATTATATCTATTAGTTTGAAGGAGTACACAAGGTTCAGATGATCTAAAAGGTGACTTTTGAGAACAATTAAAAAAAGCATAAAATGTAAAAAAAAACATTTTAAAAAATGTGTTACAGTTTCATTTGTTTAGAAAAAAAATGTAATTGATTACACTTCCTAAACCAAACGTAATGTCTGCACTTTAGTTTAGAACTTTCTCTGTTTACCATCTTGCTGTATATCATTTTTTAGATTGATCCATGATCATCCTCAGTTCCATGATGAAGTCTTTTTTCGATACGTCCTACGTTCTTCCTTAGACCTACATCCTACCTAAGTTTTACGTCCCAGCTGTAGATCGACATCCTACAATTAGATCTACATCCTACCTTAGATCTACATCCTACCATTAGATCTATATCCTACCATTAGATCTACATCCAACCAGTAGATCTACATCCTACCTGTAGATCTACATCCTACCTGTAAATCTACATCCTACCATTAGATCTATATCCTACCATTAGATCTATACCCAACCAGTAGATCAACTGCTTACCTATATATCTACATCCTACCTGTAAATCTACACCCTACCATTAGATCTATATCCAACCTGTAGATCTACTTCTTACCTATATATCTACATCCTACCTGTAAATCTACATCCTACCATTAGATCTACATCCTACCATTAGATCTATATCCAACCTGTAGATCTACTTCTTACCTATATATCTACATCCTCCCTGTAAATCTACATCCTACCATTAGATCTACATCCTACCATTAGATCTATATCCAACCTGTAGATCTACTTCTTACCTATATATCTACATCCTACCATTAGATCTACATCCTACCATTAGATCTACATCCTACCATTAGATCTATATCCTACCTGTCGATCTACGTCTTACATATATATCTACATCCTACCTTAGATCTACATCCTACCATTAGATCTATATCCAACCTGTAGATCTACTTCTTACCTATATATCTACATCCTCCCTGTAAATCTACATCCTACTATTAGATCTACATCCTATCATTAGATCTACATCCTACCATTAGATCTATATCCTACCTGTAGATCTACGTCTTACCTATATATCTACATCCTACCTGTAAATCTACATCCTACCATTAGATCTATATCCTACCATTAGATCTATATCCTACCTGTAGATCTACGTCTTACATATATATCTACATCCTACCTTAGATCTACATCCTACCATTAGATCTATATCCAACCTGTAGATCTACTTCTTACCTATATATCTACATCCTCCCTGTAAATCTACATCCTACCATTAGATCTACATCCTATCATTAGATCTACATCCTACCATTAGATCTATATCCTACCTGTAGATCTACGTCTTACCTATATATCTACATCCTACCTGTAAATCTACATCCTACCATTAGATCTACATCCTACCATTAGATCTATATCCTACCTGTAGATCTACGTCTTACCAATATAGCTACATACTACCTGTAAATCTACATCCTACCATTAGATCTATATCCTACCTGAAAATATATGTCTTTCCTATAGATCTACATCCTACCTGTAGATCTACATCTTATCTATGGATCAACATCCTACCTGTATATTAGACCCTACGTGTAGATCTATATCCTACCTTAGAGCTATATTCTACTTATAGATCAGCATCCTATCTGTAGATCTCCATCCTACCATTAAATCTACATCCTACATGTAAATCAACGTCCTACCTGTAGATCGACCTCCTACCTTAGATCTACATCCTACATGTAGATCTATATCCAACCTTACATCTTTATCCTGCCATTAAATCTACATCCTACCTGTAAATGTACTTCCTACCCTAGATTTACATCCTACATGTAGATCTTTATCCTACCATTAGATCTACATTTTACCTGTAGATCTTCGTCCTACCTTAGATATACGTACTATCTTGACTCTCAGATTCATATCCTGGATTCTGAAATATGCACCCTACCTGGACTCAGAGACATCTCCAGCCAGGAAAAGTCTCCCCTTGACATTTGTCTCATTCCTTGTTCTGCACGCATACAGTAAAAACTCTGGTATTTTCTTTACATTATATTTACATTATATTTGCTTTTTAATTACTTATTAGCATGTTATTCATGAATGTTTCACTGAATTTTTGCATTTGTCTGGAAAGATGTTCCTCATGTTCAGAAATTATGTTGGGAGCAGTTTGACTGGATGTAAGGTCAGGAGATCAGCTGTAAGATAAACAACAGAAAGTAGCAGAAACAAGTTTAAAAACGGAGATTATTACTTTTATCCAATCTGTTACAGCCGCTGTCGGCTTCTCTGCTATGATAAAGCAAAATAACTGCCTACCTACCTGCCTCTGTGTCACCGTGTTTGTAGTTTCATTTACAAATTCATTGTCTTTTCAGTGTGAGTTATCTAATGCGCCCCCTAGTGGGATCCTCCAGTAATACATGTAGCACACAAGCTGGGTGAACCAGAGGTGAAAAAGCAAATAATTTCTCTGCTCAACAAGCAAGAATTTGTCATCACTGAAATTCTTTCACTTTAAAAGCTGTTTCCACCAGACTGAATCTGCCAGTTTAGCTCCATGTTAACGTGCTCTCTGACGCCGTCCAGAGAGGGGGACATTATGCATGTCCTTGCAAATGTGTCAGAAACTCTAATGCGTTTATTTAAAGGTGAAAAACAACATTTTAGTGGTATTTATCCAGACCTTAATCCTACTGTATGCTGTGTGATTGAACCTGCATGCATATAAATTAAATTTCTGTGTGTTTATATGTCAGGATGCTGGACTTCCTCCATGTGAAGTGAAGTGGTTTACATAACGTAAAAACGCTGTAAAACGGAGGTTCAAACGTGCAACGTGAGAAAAATGCCTGTTATTATGGACCAATTTGCTCCTTCAGATAATCAATGTTGGCACTGACTCAAGCTTAGTTCCAAGAGCTAAATGCTTGAATTGATCAGCGATGCTTTCTCACCAATAAGCAGTTTAAAATGACTAATCGGTGCCGAGAAGAGCCCGGTTGCTTGCTGTTAGCGTAATGATGATATGACATCAGACGTTTTCTATAAAACATTGTCTTGTTGTTATTGGCCGAGACAGATTATGATCGGGTTTAGGTTGTGCACGTTGCTGAGTGTTCATAAAGCAGAGCTCCTCGCTGTGTCACAGTGATAATAAGGGTAGTGATTCATATATACTTAAGGAGTCAAGGGGTGTAGCATGTCGGACCTGTTTTTTCTTTTATTTGTCCTTGCTGTTGGGGATCGTGGATCTCGCGCTTCCTTTGTGGCTGCATACATCAGACGGGAAGCTCCGTCTGGCATGTCATTGATATGCCGGCTCTGTTTTTATGCATTGTCACTTTATCTTTCTCATTACTGTCATTACTCCAGACTCAGATACATCTCATTACAAGGGTAATTGGGATAAACATAAAAATCCATGCCCCCTGCCTTTAAGCAGGATACCTTTCAAATGCACAAAGCTGATAAGCAGCGTGTTAGGCCACAACAGCTGTTAATATTTCCAGATAATGCAGCTCTGTTTCCAATCATATCACTCTCACTTTCTTTCTTTTGATACTAAAATGGAGAATTAATATGAGTTCAAACGGGTCTACTTTATCTGCGTTTATCTGCACCTGTGCTGCAGAGTCTCAGGCTGGCGATAAAGTGCGTGCACGTGGACACGCAGATTTACTCGTTTTGTTACGTGCATGGTTTTACACGAGCAAGGCTCCATCTTCCGAAGTCTTTTTATGCTTTTAAGCTGGTCTTCTTTTCTACTGAAGCCCCATAAAGTCTTTTCCATCTACAACTTAGTTCTTCAGCCAAATATTGACTTTGGGATCTGATTATTAAGCAATTTCCACAAAACTTCAAATTACAATCGGAACAATTATTTTAAAGACGTTACAAGACCCAGTAGACCCCCAAGGTCCTGAAAGCGATTATGCAAAAAGATAATTGCTATGAAGATTTAAAAAAGAATGAAATTGGTTTGACAAACCTATAAGTTGTTAACTACTGCTCAGTAGGAAAGAATACATTTGCTGACAAGGCCACAAAGAAGCGAAGCAGAGGAGCGTTTTCCCGCCTGCTCAGGTGGGCGGGAGGTACCGCTCTCCTTATTATCACCGCTAATGGCGTTCCAGATCTGTCCTCAATTATACAGGACGAGATGAACTATTAATTAATAATTCTTCTGATAGATAAATTGTGCCGTGTTCAGCAGATGTGCTCTTCTTACAGATGAGAGGAGAGACAGATGGAGCCTGTTGACCAACTTCGTCTCAGCTTGATTTGTTGTTACATTCCGGTGTGAAACCAAAATCTGTGACTGCAGGGAGCGCTCGCGTACATTTATCTGCATGGACATCTTAGAAACAGTCACTCATTATCCTAACCGCTTAATCCAATCAAGGGTTGCAATAAAGCTGGAGCCTTTCTCAGCAGTCTTTGGGCAAAAGGCGGGGTACACCCTGGACAGGTCGCTAGTCCATCGCAGGACCACACAACTATTTACACTCACGCTCACGGGCAAGTTAGAGTAACCAACTAAAACCTAACATGCATGTCTTTGGATGGTGGGAGAAAGTTGGAGAGCCTGGAGACAACAGTGCTAACCACTATGCCACTGTGCTGCTCGATCTTAGAAACATTTGTCCTGAAGTCTGAGTTCATCATAATGAATGTACAGTAAAGTTACACGGTATCACAGTATTAGAAATAGTGAGTTAGGTCACTTTTCTAACATATATATATATACATATATATGTGTGTGTGTATGTATATACCTGTATATACTCTGCTTGCAGAGTTGTGTGACTTTACCTTCATCATGATGAACTCAGATTTCAGTTTCCCCTCTAAGGGAATAAACTAATAAAGGCTTCTTATTTCTTCTTATTGTTGTTAATAAAAGTGTTTTTAAGACCTCTCTCGTCTCCTAAGATGCCCATACATGCAGAGAGATAAAGACTACACTACCGTCACCTGAGGTGACAGATTCCAGTGGAATGCAGATTTTGGTGTGACATCGGTTTTAACCAGTAGACTGTATATAAAAGATGGATGGAGCCTCCATGACTTCAGATGTAGGTTTCTTTAGATCTGAATTAAAGTTTGGTAGGTGGTTGCCACTGTCGCCATCTTGGCAGAGTTATTTGTGTCATCACTCTGGAAGCATGGGGGTGAATGATTGATACCCACTGTGACTTGCCCATAACTAAGAGCTAACCAAGTTAACTTTGTGCTAATGGGCGCTAACCAGCTAATGGAGGTAGGCGGGTTAATGCTACACTTTACCTTCTTGCTGCCGGTTTTTGTCAATGTAAAATGACACGCCCCTAATTTCAAGATTATATAACGCCTAAAGGGATGAGTTGTAACAAATCCCACCCCCCCAACCCCCCCCACCCACACACACACACATTTAGCCCAGAGCTAATCGGAGCTAACCGGAGCTAACCAGCTAACGGAAGTAAGGCAGACTAAAGCTAAGACAAGCTGTTCTACGTTCTTTTCACTTGCATTAGGATATCGAGTACCTGTCAATCAAAAGGACACGCCCCCATCATGCCAAATTTCAAGATAAAATTCATTCTAATCGGAGTAATTATAAAATAATTCACTTTCCCCACAGTTGTCATGAAGGTAAACCTGACATATTAAACCTGAAATGATTGTTGGACCAGGCTGTAAACATGTTTATTTCTGCTGTGAAGCTGGTCTTTTTAACATGGAAGTCTATGGGAATGGCTCTGTTTTGGAGCCCCTAGTGGATGAAGAGGAATACGACAACTTTTGGCACTTCTGCATAGGCTTCACTTTTAACCGCCGCTAGCTCTAACCACCGACACATCATCGCCATCCGTCCATGTTTTCTTGATTTACCGTGTGCAAAGCCAATGTTGCATAATTTGTGTTTAAAGGAAAGGTATTAATCCTTCCTCACTTTGCTGAAAATGGATATTTTTCCCTCCCAGGTTAAATGTACGCTGCCTGAAAAATGACACATCCTCAAAGTACTTTAAAGCTCAGGCTGACTTGTATAATTTTCCCATAAGCTGGAAGTGTTTAAGTGTAGAAAGGAGGAATTATATGGCCATGAATGGCTTCCTTAATAGTGATATCACTTCCTAGAACAAAAGAAGGTGTCTCGGGGATGAGCTCGGGGAGTGCAGATGCTGGCTCGATTGGCCATTTCCGTCGCCGTCCATTAAGGTCAGGAAGTGCGCCGCCGTGCCAGAGAGTGCATGAGTGACAACACAAGCCGAGATGAACGAAGCACTCTCCCACCAACCTCGTTAAGACTGAAATCACTGAAAAAATAATAGTTATTAAATTAATTGCAGTCATAATCTCGTAAAATATGTGTCAAAAAATTATATGCGGTTCGATTAACACATAACATGAGTGTCAAATCTGTAATAAAACCTGATCAATAAAACAATAACCATGTTGTTAAAAGCAGTCATTGAAAGGTGCCGCTGGCATCGGGCTCCAGGGGTGAGCAACCCTTTTAATATAAACGGATTTCATCTTTCCACCGTGTCACCTAAATCACCTCAATGTTTGTGTATACAATTAAAATAAGATAATAAATTGCAGCGCTGGATGGATTAGCGACGCTCCCTCCGACCTCATACATCAGGCTTTGTCAGCCGCTCAGAAAATGCATGTCTAACAATCTGTTGATCACAAGGTGCAGAGAGCCGGGGCCCCGCGAGGGAGGGTGATGACTGTTGCAGGATACATTATTTTAACATATTGTTATGTCTAAATCGATAAGTTTTAAACGAGCGCTAACGACTGCTATTAATTAAACTTTGAGGATCTTTTATTAGAAAAAGTTAGCAGTCGTGGGCTTGATTTAATGAATGGTTTATTATTTCATTCTGTCGGCTCTGACCATTATTCCCAAACGACTGGTCTTTTATCTGGAAATGAAACCGGGCTAAGCAGAGTTTATTTGCCGAGCAGAGACGATAACGCCTCTGTTGAAGGGCATATTTGTTTTAAAGCCTTGGAGGAGTAACAGATACCGTTTCCCTGCTTCTACACCATGCTGAAATCAACCCCCCCCCCCCCTCTCTTCTCTCTTTTTGCATACTTGGCCCTTGAGATATTATTATTTTTTTATCAGTGTGTTTATGTGAAATCATTTGAGTGGGGACGTCAATTTAGAAGTGAAATTGTCTGTGGAAGGGATTCATTCAGAGTGGAAATTAATGGTATTGCAATTAAAACTTGAGAGTTACAGTATTTGGTAACAATTACGATAATGAGAGTAGCTGGCGGTGTGAATTTCACAAAGGGGGGGGGGGGGAGGGATGTTTAAGACGAGCCAGCAGAAGCAGCCTCCTCTTCCCGCCACAGAGCAACGCCACTGAGAAAATATGTGGGTCTCTCCTCCGTTAAATGTGTGTTATTCCATTACCAAACACAGATAAACTGCCGGGCGTGATATTGCTGCAGGAAGCTCTTTGCTCTCCAGCTGCCAGGACCCAACGTGTCCTACATTGTGCTGCAGTAATAGAGTGGTTTATCAGCTCATGTAGAGAGTAGCTATAGGCTAAGTATGGTTGAAAGTCACAATTACCAGCAGACACAACACTCTGTTTGTCGGCTCGTGATTAATGCTGCGGATCAATGCTGATGGAAGATTCCTGGGAGATCCGCGTTTCTTCTGTCCTGTCAGCCTGATTGGATGATCAGTGGGGGAATTCGCTCGCTCTCCGGGGTTTTGAGCTGGTTTGTAGATTTTGCCTTCAGGTTTGAAATTCACTCAAACTATTTAACTTCTTTTTATTTTTAGACGTAGAAAACTCTTCTTTTAACTGGGGGGGGTTTGTTTTGCAGATCGTAGTCGCATGTCAGCTGCAAGCTTGTCTATAGAAGTAACGCTCTGGGATCTGAGCTGGGGGGGGGGGGTAAAATGAGATAAAATCTCATTTTTACTCAGAATGTTTTCTGTGATGGTGTCATGTTTCGTTTGGCACATTCAGCTGCAGCACTGAAGCTGAATAATTCCCATATTTTACCAGATCCGGTCCTGGAGATCGACCATCCTGCAGGGTTTAGGTGCATCCAAACACACCTGGTTCAGATGTGTGTGTTCCCACGCCTGCATGTCATCCAGCTCCAGAGGCCTGGTATCCAGACAGTCACGTGATTCAGGCGTGTTGGAGAAGAAATGCATCTAAAGCCTGCAGTAGATCAGCAGGACTGGACTCTCCTGTACCAGTATTACTCCGTACTTTACTGTAATAATTGTGAGGATCTATGTTGTTTTGGGTTTTCTAGGCCCTTTGTGTTGTCCTGTCTGGTTTCCTGTTTTATTTTGTAGTTTTTCCTCGTGTGTTTCCTGGTTTACTCTGCATCCTGTTGCTTCACCTGTTCACCATAAATGCTCCTGCAGATAAATATACAATACCAGTCTAGAGTTTGGATTTAATGAAAACCAACACATTTCGGTGTTTCCCATATGTGTGTGTGAATCAAACCTTTTTCCTGCACCAGTCGGCCTCGTGAGCCTTCTTTTGGGTCGACATCCTCCTGATAGTTATTCTACCTTCTGTCTCTAAATGTTTATCTTGAGCTTTTTCATTTGTCATTTGGTGCCATTTCTCCTCCTTTATTTTCATTTTAGTGGTTTTATTTGCTGAGTGTTTTGTTATTTTTGGTTTCAGTGGAGAATCTTGTTGTTTGATGTTTGGTTATTGAGAACGGGATGTACACACATCAGTCATAACTCGGACATAAATAAAACAAACTTTAAAAAGTAAATTTGATCTAAAACATAATTTATTCAGTTATTCTGAATATTTCACATTCTGCCATTTGTGTTGTTTTTGTTGTTTTATTTAATCTGGTATGGAAGAAAGGAAGAGGATGTGTTGATGTTCTTTTTTCAGTTTTATTTTATGATTCTTTCCTTTTTTTTAAGTAATTTTTAGCCTTATTTTTAGTCATTTATTTGTTTATTTTATTTTAATTGATTTCCTTTTCCAGTTTTTAGTTTGTCTTAAATGTTTATAAATATATTTTAACCTCACTGACCTCACCTCTGCATTTCCCTCACTTATCTTCCTCAGTTTGCTTTTCAGCTCAGAACAGAAGATTTCTGTGTGAGAAACACCAACAAAAACACTTTTATCTCCTTTTTTTCCGTTTAATTTCTTTTAAAGCACTTTTAGTTACAACATGGTCTGTAAAGGGCTGTTTAGGTCTGATTTGACCCACAACTGTAGAAATCTATGGATCAGTGGTCTGAGGTGCAACTTTAGACACCAGGGGGATGTTTCAAAACAAAGGAAGATCAAACTGAAATAAGATAAAGAGATTCTGCAGATGAGAATAATCTCCCTGCTGTGGACTTGAAAGCACAAAAAACCTAAAAAGTAATAATCTTTCTCCGTAATTAAGCTGCTGGCCGGCAGAATGAAGCATGTTCACTGCTTTAAACTCACCAGAATGTTCCTTTAATGACCACCACCTTTAGATAAAACGTCGAATGTCACTCCTCCACTGAGCGCTCTAAATGCAGCTGAATTGCTCTGCCAGACTCAGACTATGCCATTAAAACCACTGGTACGCTCATATCAGGACTGAATAGCTTTCAAACAAAAGCCACTCACTCAGCATGCACGTCTGCCCCCCAGAAAACGCTGGAGGTTACTCTGCAACCAACCAGTATTTAGACCTAACCCTTTCAGAGTTTAAATTATAATCTAATATGCTTTCTGGAAAGAGTCAGTGACATCCTATCCACCAGAAGAAGCGTTTTTTCTTCTTTTTCTACAAGCAGGATGTCGAACGCTGAGCCCTGAAGCCAGCACTGAGAAAGAGAATTACCCATCAACTCCTGAGCAGATTCAGTGGTCAGTAATCGAATGAGTGAATCCCATTGTCCAATTACCCGCATTATCTGTGGATACTCCTCTCATTAAAAGGCTAGGGAGGAAGGAGAATAATTAAAAAGATTTGCAGCATGGGCATTTAATGATGACGCTGCTTTTGCCTGATATACTCTCCAGGACCAGTGAGATCATGTGGGATTGGAGGCAGAGGAGCTGCCCCTGCAGCGCCAGCTGGCTGCACCATGAAGCCGGTGTGTGAAAGGGCTCCAGCCACTGCTCTGCAGGGACAAGCTCACAACTGTGGCCCCTGGGGGACTCCCTCTCAATGAAGGCTTAAGGCTCCATTAGCCAAGTGCTCACCTCTTCTATCTGAGAAAAAAACAAAAAACAAGATAAAATAAATAACAAAGACAAAGTGCAGCGTAAACACTTGTAGCGGATTATGATTTCTGTTTGCTTGCTGGTTCTGCTGGCAGCTGGAAAACATACCTGTGGTGGGAATAGATTTGTCAGGTCTCTTTTTGTGATTGCTAGAAGAAATGCAATCTTTTCCAAACCCCCCCTCCACCTCCTCTCCCCTGCTTTAATTAGTTTGACTAATAACAGCAGAGTAATTTCTGAAGATCTCTTGCTGCAGGCACTTCATTCAAGATGTTTTTTACTTCATTCTCAGAGTGCATCACATGGTCGAGTGTGCTGGAGGACCTTGTTTGACTGTAAACATGCTTGAAGCTCAGGAAACAGTGCGGCCACATGGCTTCATATCGCAGCAGAAACTGTCCAAAAGTTGCCGAGTCATTCCAGCTGGGCAGCAGCTGACCATATTTAGTCAGATCTCCTCATTAGAGGTACTTGTGAGGCCTTTCTGGTGGTTCTCGACATTGTATTTGATGTTTTTGGAACTTTTTGATTGATATAAATATTAATTCACATGTTTTCAGGCAGCTGGGATGGCTCAAGAGACTTTTGTCTTGACAGAGCTGAGAATTTACATCTTTTAGATTTGAGACAGGGAAGCTGATGAATCTAAAATCAGAGCCTAATAAGGCAAACTGATTCACATAATCAGAGTTTTTTTTTATATGTATGATGTTTGCTGCAAACTAATGTGATAGAAATTTAACTTCCAATTATATTGGCAAGTTAACATATTTGAAAAGCTAAACAACCCACTTCTTCATAGTTTCTCTACATAAATGCAATATTTCTGCTGCCGCAAAAATGTGGGAATAAAGTAAATTTTTTATTTTAGGAAAAGTATAAATAATTGTATAAAAAATTTCATTGGCATCTTCTCTCAGGTATAATGTTTCTGCTGATAAAGAATAAATACAGTTAGACTGTTATTCAGCTTCAGAATGGCAGAATGAACCCTCACATAATGTCTTGGAAACAGCAAAAAAAATTATTTTAGGATGTTTTAGTTCCTAAATTTAAACAGGAAAATCTGATTTTAAATCAGCAGTTATTGAGTTAACATGGACACATTGTTTAGAACATCACGTCACTGCTGGCTTTGAAAGCACTGAAATGACCTCCTCAACTTTGGAAGTTTTAGGAAACAAAACAAACCTGTTTCCTTGTCAAAAAAAACAGAATTAAAGTCAGATGGAAATATGTTCAATAAATTAAAGGGATGTTTTCATTTGGTCATTAGGTTTGTGTAAAAAAAAAAAAAATGCAGTGTCGAACTGGCAGTACAATGATCCGCCCTCCATCTAAATCTTAAAAATACCAGAAAAATTTTTAAAAAATTGTGAAATTTTTATGGCTTATATTGTGTCAAATAAAGACTTCAGATTAAAAAAAATTGGAAGTAAATTATCAACTGGACTTTTCCCCCCAATTGTTCTCAAGTGAGGCTTTGAAGGGTTAAGAGCTAAGAAAGGAGCTGGCAGGGGAGTTAGCAGGGAAGCTAACAAGGGAAGTAATTTGGTAGCAAGAAGAGGGAACTTACAGGAGACAGGAGTGAACTAGATGGGCAGCTAACAAGGGAGGTAATGGGAGAGCTAGCAGGGGAGCTAACTGAGGAGCTAGCAGTTGGGCTAGTGAGGGAGCTAAAAGGGTAGCTAGCAGGGGAACTAGCGGCATAGCTAACTGGGGACCTAGCAGTGGGGCTAATGAGGGGGCTAAAAGGGTAGCTAGCAGGGGAACTAGCGGGGTAGCTAACCGGGGACCTAGCAGTGGGGTTAGCAGGAGAACTAATGAGCGAGCTAACAAAGGAGCGAGCCGAGGATTTAACTGAGGAGCTAGCAATGGAGTTAGCAGAGGAGCTAAAGGGGGAGCTAACAATGGGGCTACAAGGGGAGCTAAGAATGGAGCTAGCAGGATAAAACTAAGTTAGCAGCTACAATCAGGGCAATAACTAGAGATTTCATTCTCACCACTACCACAGATCTCATAAAACTTAAGAATTGGTTAGGGATGTTCATCCATCTGTCCATTTTCCTCACCACTTAGTCCAATGAATTGGGCTAATCCTGAATTCAGGATTGTGGGAAGTGGGAGCCTATCCCAGCAATTAGTGGCCCAGAGGCAGGGTACACCCTCTACAGGTCTCCATTACTCTTACACAAAACCATTCACACTCACATTTACTCCACAATTTAGAGTAACACGCATACATGGGGAGAACGTGCAAACTTCACACAGAAAGACGGAGCTCAAACCTCCTGTTTTGGGATTTTGTTGAGTTCAACTAGCTGAGTGGCACCTCCACTATGCGGCTGGTCCAGGTTAAATTCCTGACGTGTGAGTATTTGCTGCACATCACCCGTACATTTTTTCTGACCATCTTTGCTGTTGAGCTGCTGTGAAAAAAAAAAACTAAAAAAGGAACAACTTGTCAATTTTTATTCTGCTTTGACCTCATTTTCTCAACTGAGAAGCCAATCACATGCAGTGGCTGTTCAAGCAATTATCTCACAATGGCTGTGCATGACTGATGTAACACAGATATCTTTAGGGTGAAAAAGTAGCAATGAAGAAAGTAACCATCTGATGCCAAAGTAAAGTGGTGTAAAGATACACAGACAATACTAGCTCACACCACTATAACATTCATGAAGTTTTATGTTTAAGCTGGTGAGGGATTGCTTTGCTTTTGTTATGAACCATAAAAATATAGGTTTGTAAAAACACATTGCATGCGTTTTGTACTCCTTTCATGCTTTTGAAAGGAGTACAATCTTATTCCCTGTAAAATATAATAAACTAATTCATATACAGCTGAATTTAAAAGTCATTATCAATGATAAAGTTTACTTTTAAGACTAAAACTAATTTTTAAAAAAGTGTTGTACTCTTCATGATTTTTTTCCAGTCCTAGAGCATCATATTACAACAACTGGATATTAACACATTGACCAGTTTGGATGCGTACCATTACTATTTTAGCCAAGAACTGCAAGAGGATGTTATCAGAGGAACAGAGGAAAAGAGATAAAACAGGAGTCAACATTAGACTGAGTTTTACTCAATACAGAAAACTCAGAGAAGAGACAGACTGCAACGCAGATGCTGAATTAGCCTTGAAGGTAGGCAGGCTAAAGCTAAATCCCGCTGTCAACTGGCTAAAAACTGAAGTTGTCCAACACTCATGCAGTAGGATGTTGGGTACCTGTCATTTAAAAAATACACTCCTACTTATGCCAAATATGGAGATGAAATTGCTTACAAATGGGTTTGATGAAAAAAGAATAAATCAAATGCCACTACAGTTGTCAAAAAGGTAATGCTAATCTAATAAACCTAAAGTGCTTTTTTTGTACCAGACTGTAAAGATTTTTTATTTCTGCTGTGAAGTTTGTCTTTTTAACATGGGAGTCGATGGGAATTTGCCCTGTTTTGGAGCCCCTAGTGGATGAAGAGGGGAATGCAGGTTTTGGCACTTCCACTTAGGCTTCACTTTTAACCCCCAGACGTCGCTTGCTCCCATCTCAGATTGACGGACATAACTCACAGCAGAGTCATAAAACTTTCATGTCATCATGTGTATAGTTGGAAAACACTCGATTTTGTCAAAGCCAACCCCAAGCAAAACACGAATGAAAACTCTCAAAGGACCAGCATGTACCTTATGAAGCTTGCAACATGATGATATTCTCCCTTCTGCCAGGAGTTAAGGTGTGTTCAGACCAAACGCATTTTGAGCATCAAGAGCGGCAGGTTTGAATTGTAGTCTATGTGGAGGCATGTCAAGGAGGCGTCAAGCTTTCTCGCATCGTGTTTTCAGTGTCGGCGTCATGCGTCACGCCAAAAATTTTAAACATTTTTTAAGGTTGACTCGCATCAAAAGCCAGAGATGGAAAATCTGAACTTTTGCCGCTTGATACGGGGCGTCAACCCATCAACTTGCAGCTCCTGGCGTACGCCAACGATTTATCTGGTGAACCCAGACACGGGGCTGAGACGCCCTACCACAGTGTTCCTCATTGCATCACTGACTCTTGACTTGTGGCTCAGAGGAATCTGAATCACCGAACTCAGAGGAATCTGAATAATTGTCAAATAATTCTCTGCCAGTTTGGTCTTATTTTTGTTTGAAATGTCCAATATTGTTTCTTACCCAGATCAAGAGGAATAAAGGGTGCTAACTTGTGTTGAGATGTTGTTAGTGGTCATGCTAGGCTAGGCTAGCTGTTATCTACAATGTAAATATCTAAGCAACTGTCAGTAAAATCTAAATTTAACCATGATTCAGTCATGAAAAATCTCTTCCTTTTACTACAGCCCTCTCTCACAATACCCAGAATGAGTGTAACTACAACTAGAACAGATCTGAGGCAGCTCCTAAAAATAGCAGAGGCTAAATGAGCAGTCATTTTACTGCCAGAGATATATGGTTTCCCAAGTTGTGAAATGCTCTGCAAAAGGATGTCAGTGGAGATTAAACACACTTATCCCTGATCTGTGCTGACATTCCTAACCGGGTCACCTGTAAACAGCTGAAATTGTCCCCCTGCAAGGCCAAACACCTTCAAAATCTCCTGATAGAGGCAAGAAAAAGGCCCAGAACACTGGTTTTAATGTAAAACCAGGATGATAATGGTTGTTTCATTGATGAATGATGTGTCTGTGTGCGGTTGTGAGTGTGTTACCCTCACCAGGAAATCGAAGCTGTGTTAGTGGTTTTCTTGTACAGTTTGGGCTCAAAACTTTTACCATTTAGGCTTAATTTCCCATAACTGACACTAAGTAAACACGAGCCAGGAAATGGGAATAGTCTGTATTATGTTTTCCAGTAATTAGCATTGCTGTTTTAAACTGGTTATTTCAGAAGAATCCAGCCTTTAGTTCTCCCTCTTCTTCCTTACCTACACTCATATTTATAATGGCAGCGAAGCATTCATCATTCAGAGTTCATGCATCTTGTACAGGAATGGTAGGGAGGCATCTTTGCCAGCCATTGAAATATCAGAATATCCTCATGTTTCAGGACCGCTTACTTTGCTGCATCTCCAGGCCTCTTAACTTTTCAGAGAACAGACTTCTGTCTCAAAGTTGAGCAGTTCAGGCCAAGGATTTTCCTTAACCTCTTTTGAGAAATGGACCGCGGGGTGAATTCATAAAAGAGCAGTCTGTTGGACAATTTGTCTTTTGACAGGAGGGAACATTGGAAGCCACTAGAGGGTGGTCAGCGGTGAGCGGCACAGCCCTGCCTGGGGCGGTACCTGCAGGCCATTCTTCCTCATGATTAGTCCTGGATGAGGCGAGGAGGGAGCGGCGGCGTAGGCCACCATCTGGCCCTGGCCGGGGAATTAGGTGGTGAGGTGTGGGTGGCGGGTGAGCGCTCAGTGTCAGTATGGCTCCGTCAGGGCTGTTTGTGAACAGATGTTATGTGGTGTGTTCGCTCTAGCTCGGCTCAGGAGGGAAGACGTGTCTATCAGTGGCAGCAGGCTATCGGGAGCGGTAGACTCTGACCTTGAGCCTGCTGCATGTTAAGTCCCTCGATCCTGCAGCCCAATGAGACCACCAAACACTGACCTATCTGGACATCAGAGAGTCCAAAAACTGTGGAAACACAATCCATTTAATCAGGTATCAATCAGTCATGGTTACTATAATCCTGATGATGACGATGATGAGCAGTCACGTTTGTTTTTCTTTACTTGATTTCAACATGGAATGGGTTTAGCTTTAGCTCGTCTTCGCCATGAACAGAGGACAGTGAAATATGCAAGGCTCAAAGAATCCATATCCTGTCTCCATCATCTGGATCCCAGCAATCAATAAGTGTTTAATCAGTCAATTATATTGCAGAAATTTAACAGCCTGCAGGTAGAGCCATTTCCAAGCTCTTCCTGACAAAAAATAAAGGCCATGGGAAATTTATCTTTTGGAAAAATGTCAGAAAATATTAAGTTTTCAATGGCCGGGATGTGATGGGTCACAGTACGTCATCCATGGGTGAGAAAATGGAGGAAAAGGGTTAAAACATGAATCTGCCTGAGAGATTTCAGCTTCTGCTTTGCCAGAGAGTGTGAAAGTATCGTTGGGAAGGAAAGAGGAAAATTTGCCTGTTTGGTAGAAGAGATGAGACAGCTGGAGTGAAGACAGAAGCAGTTCCAGTATTATTGCTGATTGGAAAGTTTCAGCATCACTGATTCCAAAAAGGATCTGAGACGTCTGAAAGTCAATGCCAACGTTCTCCTTTCCACCTCCAGCCAGGACATTATGGTTTTACCTGCATTTATCTGTTCATTCGCAGCTTCATGCAGAAACTACTGGAAAAATTTTCATGATGATTTTCTGAGAACAGGTCTTGGTCTTCCACAAAACGTTGGAAGTGATCCGGATTTGCATCTGGATCTAGGAATGCTTTAAAAGGAGATGGGAACATTTTCTGTATATCTGCATAGAACTCAACAATGTATGGTGAAAAACTCCAGGAGAAGTTCCCAACAAGTTTTAAAAAGATATCAAAGATAGAGGTGGATCCCAGCACCATTCTGGATCCTACCATCCAGAACAGGAACAATGTTCTGGATACAGCTATGTAGAGCGGGAAAAACATTCTGGATACTACCATCTAGAACAGGAACAACATTCTGGATACTACCATCCAGAACAGGAACAACATTCTGGATACTACCTTCTAGAACAGGAACAACATTCTGGATACTAGCATCCAGAACAAGAACAACATTCTGGATACTACCATCCAGAACAGGAACAACATTCTGGATACTACCATCCAGAACAGGAACAACATTCTGGATACTACCATCTAGAACAGGAACAACACTCTGGATACTAGCATCCAGAACAGGAACAACATTCTGGATACTGCCATCTAGAACAGGAACAACACTCTGGATACTACCATCCAGAACAGGAACAACATTCTGGATACTACCATCCAGAACAGGAACAACATTCTGGATACTACCATCTAGAACAGGAACAACACTCTGGATACTAGCATCCAGAACAGGAACAACATTCTGGATACTGCCATCTAGAACAGGAACAACACTCTGGATACTACCTTCTAGAACAGGAACAACATTCTGGATACTAGCATCCAGAACAGGAACAACATTCTGGATACTGCCATCTAGAACAGGAACAACACTCTGGATACTACCATCCAGAACAGGAACAACATTCTGGATACTACCATCCAGAACAGGAACAACATTCTGGATACTACCATCTAGAACAGGAACAACACTCTGGATACTAGCATCCAGAACAGGAACAACATTCTGGATACTGCCATCTAGAACAGGAACAACACTCTGGATACTACCTTCTAGAACAGGAACAACATTCTGGATACTACCATCCAGAACAGGAACAACATTCTGGATACTACCATCCAGAACAGGAACAACATTCTGGATACTACCATCCAGAACAGGAACAACATTCTGGATACTAGCATCCAGAACAAGAACAACATTCTGGATACTACCATCCAGAACAGGAACAACACTCTGGATACTACCATCCAGAACAGGAACAACATTCTGGATACTACCATCTAGAACAGGAACAACATTCTGGATACTACCATCCAGAACAGGAACAACATTCTGGATACTACCATCCAGAACAGGAACAACATTCTGGATACTACCATCTAGAACAGGAACAACATTCTGGATACTACCATCTAGAACAGGAACAACATTCTGGATACTACCATCCTGAACAGGAACAACATTCTGGATGCTGCCATCCAGAACAGGAACAACATTCTGGATACCACCATCCAGAACAGGAACAACACTCTGGATACTACCATCCAGAACAGGAACAACTTTTCATCACCACAGTGTAGCCAAGACACAGTGGATTCATTATCAATGAATCCAGGAATCTGATAAATCCACATAAAATGAAGTATTGTACTAGAACATTGGCTGGAAATCCCTACATGGTGGAAATGAGCTGCTTTTCTACTTGTTTATGAAACCGAGTCCTGCCTCCTTGCTGACATCAGAAACCAGCTACTGTGAGACAAACTGCAAACGGTTTTATTTATCACAAGTTATTAGAGAGGATTTTACTGAAACAAGAAGCATTGTGTTTGCTGGAGACCTTGTTTATAGTTTCTGCTGTCGGTGTTTGAACTGCTGGAGGAAGTATTACAGGCCCGGGTCAGCGATGGAGGGTAGCTCCTCACTCGCCTATAAAACTAACATCTGTTGAAGCATACATTAAGTTTAAAAATATCAGTACAGAGATCAGCGGGTAAAGTACAGTCAGCCAGATGTCGCTTTAAAAGTGCCAGATGGAACAATGAAAGCGGGATTGGAAATTAGAAAGCACAGTGAAAGGTCAGATCAATTAAGAAAGCTGCGTTGGCTGCCATATGACAATTAGGACAAGTTTAAAGCACTTGAGCTAACAGGGTGGTGGACGGAGGCTGGAACTTCTGGGGGGCACGGGGAACGTGGGCATGCAGGACGGAGGGGGACCTTCCTGGACTGGAGTGTATTTCCAACGGGTCAAGGTTAATGACCTGCACAGATAAAGCTGATAGAACGCCTCACAGCGCTGCTCGTGACCTTTGTCCATCAGTACTGAGGAGCCAATAAATTACTGCTGTGACTTTAACTGACATTGAAATTTACTCTGCTGTAATGAGCGAAGAGAAGACAGACACAAAGGAAGTGTGTGTGTGTGTGTGTGTGTGTGTGTGTGTGTGTTACTGGAAGAAAAGCATCACTTCCTCATCTTTGCCCTTTATTTTAAGTCATTTGTGTCTGAAATTGTGGGTCTGACAGGTTGCGTTGCTGCCAGACGGCTGGAAAACCCAGGAGCGCTCAGGAGCCACAAGGGGGCAATATTTGCATTGTTTGTCTGCATCCTCCCCAGGCTCACACACTGATTTACATTTATGTTTTGCATTTGCACATTTGGATCAAATGCAGTTTAGCTGTTCATTTACACTGCAACATGCTAACAGATAGCATGATAAAGCAAGCTCTTTATGTTACACTTTACAGCCAATGAAACAGCTCTTTCTTCATATATCTGCATACATGTGTTTTTGGAAGATTTCTCCAGAGCTACGTCTGTTTTCTTCTTCTCTCCTTTCAGCTGTGGATTAACAAGCCGTTGTTTTAAGTGGTCAAACTGGGTACGAAGCACTGGGAGGCAGGAGATCCTAAACACTCAGAACAAGAACATTTAGCAGTTTCTTACACAGTTTGTTCAGTTGATTCTTCCAAAGTTCAGCTGTAAGCACTTCTGCAGTGTGCAAACGGAATTATTCATCACTTTAATGATAACATAAATGCAGCGGCGACAGAAATTAATGCGCCCATGGAGATTACCTTTATTTACTCATGAAAAAGAAAACCATGAACTACTTTCTTCTTTTCTTTTCTTTTTTTCTTTTTCTTTCTGCCCCCACCATACTGTGTTATTTCTGCTAATTTTTCCATTTGCATGTCCTTAAAATAGTTTTAATTATAGATAAGGGTGACCTGTGCTAGCAGCTGTGCAGCTGGGGCACGCTCGCAGCATGTTGTTCGATAAGATCGTCACAAACCTGAACGTGATATGAGGACTCACACCTGATCGTGTCTGCAGAATAACAGGAGGAATCATCAATAAAAGAGACTGTGTCTTTCATGAAGTGTGTGCAGGCGTTCTGTAACACTCTGGGTCCAGATCCAACTGCATAAACAGTATCTGGTTTTCCTCTCAGCGTCTCCGTCCTCATTGATCCAGCCGTATGCAGGAATGTGGGAATTAATTAGTCTGTTTGTGTAATGGACTCGGACACATGAAGACAAGCGCGGCTCAGCCAGAGTGGTGGCATCCCGCGGCTTCCACTGTCCTTGAGGAACTCTCATCCAGATGTTCAAAGGGACTGGAGGCTGACCCTTCACCTGCTCCTAATTATCATCTGAATGACAACATGGCCCAGATCAATAGTTCCCCGTCTCAGTTTGAAGATCACAGATAAGAAGCCACCTTGTTGTCAGAGAGAAAATGCTAATGTAATTAATGTTCAATAATCCTCTGGCAGCGGATCTGGGTGTGAGTATTTACCGCAAACAGGCCCAGGAGGGCGATGGGGGGGGGGGGGGGGGGGGGCACCAACCTGGGAAAGGAGGTTTAAACTGGAGTTGCTTGTTTGTGTGGCCTTGCTGCAGGCCACGGTGTAGCAGAGACTTCCTGTTGAGACTGCGCCTCATGATGAGGTCAACAGGACTCTTTAGAGAGGTGTCGGACTCACTGCCCGCCTTCGCTGAGCTGGAGGTGTGTGTGTGTGTGTGTGTGTGTGCAGACACACTCTGCAGGCATCTCTGCTGACATGCTGTTTAATTACATTTCATCTTAACAACACTGTAATGTGCATTCTCCTCTGAGGCGTCTTAACCCTTCCACTTCTTTTCTTCTCTGCAGCTTTTCTCATAAAAATCCTGAACATTTTATACTTATTTACTTTCTGTCATCCTATTTAAACTCTCTCTGGTGGAAACTGATCTGTTCGCTGTGGTTAGTTTAAAGATTTTTATCTGTCAAAGAGGAAAGAAAGCTTTAATATTTTCATAAAAATGAAGAATAATGAATCTTTTTAAGGTGAAATTGTGATGAAAAGCGCAGATCTTCTTAAAACTGTAGAGAATTTTTGGAAAGTTTAATGTAATTCTAATCATGTCCAGTTCTTTGGATCGATGTGGTTCAGTTTAAAGCCTCAGCTTTATGTGTGTGAGGAAGTCCGTGTCCTACAGAGCATCACAAACCACTTTCTGGGTTTCATGGAATTCTTCATCTGTACTCTGCAGATGCAGATCTATATCTTTTACTTCTTCTTCTACACTCTCAAAAATAGAGGTACAAGATAAGGACATTTCTGTACCTATAGGTACATTTTAAAGAAATGTTCTCTCAAAAGTACAATACTGGTCTTTAAGAGACCAGAAGCACACCTTCAGAGTATGAAAAAGGGTTCAAAGTGACATAAAGTACAAATTTGTACCATTTCGACCATAAGGGAACCTGCAGCATTGAAAAATGTAATGTTAATGGCTGTAATGTTACAAACTAGAGCAGAGTTGAGTGATGACAGTAGTAATACTTAACAGTCATTTACTACACCAGACAATGAAGGTCAGATGCTGCAAACTAAGTGTATGGCTGGTCAGTATTTTGAGTTTTTGAAGATTATTTCTAGATTAAAGATAAGATAATATTGCTAAGTGGAATGGACCAGGCCTAATGCTGTGGAAAACATAAAAAACATAACTTGATAAGGTGAGGTTGAACTTGATAAGGTACAAAAATAGACCAGAACTGAAGGGTACAGAAATGTCTCTCAAAAGAGTACACCCCCAGCGACAAGCATTTGTACCTTTTTAGGTACAAGCTGCTACCTCTATTTTTGAGTGTGTACTGTTTAGGTGGTGGTCTCACAGAGCTATACCTGCATTTTTTCCTATTTAATCATTTCCAGTTATGATTTCACCTGCATCATCTGTTTCTTAGAAGGTTTGCAGAAACTACTGGAGGAATTTTCAAGATGTTTCTCTGTGAACGTGTCTTAAATGTTAGGAGTGACCCGGATCAGCATCTGGATCCAGGACTGTTGGCTAGATAGATCGGACCATTTTCAATATATCTGCATATAACTCCACAATAAATGGTGAGAAAAGTTCTCAACAGGTTTTACAAGATATCAAAGATAGATGTGGATCCCAGCAATGTTCTGGATACTACCACCCAGAACAGGAACAACATTTCATAGCTGCAAGAGAACAAATGTGCAACAAACACCATAATAGCTACGGTTACATGATGTTTTTTTGTTTTGTTTTAACACGGAATTAAATAACTCGAAATTAATGTATTCTCCTACGAGTTTACATGAAAATAATAATTCCAAATGAAGGTTTACACAAAACACGTCCTCACAGAGCGGCGGGTTGGGAAGGGTTCTGATTGGATAGATGGTGCACCATCATATGACGTCTACCGGAAATAAACAAAGTTAGCTCCCTGCTTCTCGTCTTTTCAGTCGTAAATTGTAAAAACTACATAAAAAGAACCAGTTTTGCCGCTATTTTTATTATAAATGTGAAGTAGCAGCTCAACACGAGCATACTACTTCACTTTCTGCAGCAACTGAGAAGGAGAAGAAAGATAGACCACCGAACACGGGAGGTAAAACAACGCGCGTCATCGGGACAGGACGAGGTAACGAGCATGCTCAGAACAACTGGCATTAATTTAGAGCGGAGTGAAGGTTTACATGACAGAGGAACTAAATACATCGGAATTAAGTTTAATTCCGAAAAGAAATTCACATTTCTGTTTTGCATTTAAGTGTTTACAAGGTAATTTTTCATCACTTTAAAGCGAAATTAACTTTTATTCGGAATTAAACGGGAATTAAAACTCCTATATAAACGTACAGAATGTGGATTCATTCTCAATGGATCTGGAGTCTGATAGTGAATCTGTATAAGTGTCTGAGCTGCTCGGTGGGGGTCTGATGTCTCACAGTGAAGTTTTTTTTCTTTAAACACAAACCTGACATCTTGGGAGCAAAATTAGCAGCTTGACTCTTACAAAGCAGGATTATCGCGTGAACTGGTTGAGTCTGGTTCTGCTGGACCGTCTGGTAACTTTATGATCAGGATCAATCCAGCTGCTTGTGAT
This sequence comes from Telmatherina bonti, assembly GCF_933228915.1. Taxonomy (NCBI): domain Eukaryota; kingdom Metazoa; phylum Chordata; class Actinopteri; order Atheriniformes; family Telmatherinidae; genus Telmatherina; species Telmatherina bonti. The sequence continues at coordinate 8,998,404 of NC_136624.1, forward strand.
GAGGTGACATTATCTGGAAAAACTTTTAACAACTGGACTCCATTTGTTTTTAAGTCGAACCGTTTAGCATTGGAAATACTCACCAATCCTGCCAAAGGGGATCCACACGCCATCCCATTCGTTACCACGGAAGCTGGATCATGATTTTCTCAGGATCTGATCTCGACGATCAGTGAAGAAGCAGATGCGTGAGTCACTTTTGTGCGAACATTTAGCATTAGCATTATGTTAGCATTTTGGCGTCATATGAAACATGCAACATGCCTCATATGCAGGAAGTTTCCAACCAGATTTATCTCCTGCAGCCTCAGAAAGCATCTGGTTGCATCAGGTGAGAGAGGATGAGGAATTTGATGCCGTACAGGAAAAACCGCAGGAACAACAAACATTGAAAAATATTTTATACAAACTTGACAAATTTGCTGAAGAAATCCAGAAATCCTCCATAATAACTTACAAAGTTTGATTTTTTTCTTTGCTCGGTTAGCATAACAATAAAATATTAATCATTAAATTCTATTATAATTATTAAATGAAACATTTAATAAGCCTTTTAAAAAACCATACAGGTATCAGATTGGTACTTTGTGTTGCCAGATCCATAAACCCAAGTCTCTGCATCAGTACTCGTATCAGCAGATATATAAATCCAGGTATCAGTAGCAGAATCAGGACTTCTCCTGTAAACTCGGATAGAAACAGACTCTTAACTGGATTAAACTGAACTGTATTTACTTTTGTTTATTTTTGTCCGTAAGGAGTCCTGAGTTTACTTCAGTTGTTAAATGGCACCATATAAAACTAAACTGAACGACGTCCACCTCGTCAGCCTCCAAACTGTCGAACCAGTTAGCGCCTGACTTTGGGATTTTCTGTTTAACAGCTGGACGCGATGCACCTCCTTCCAGCAATAATTAATACTCATTAAATTAACTCTCCAACTTTGCTTGATGGTTCGACACCCAGATGTCTGTTGGAGGATAAGCTAACAGCTAACTGGATGCACTGGTGCTGCTTCATGGAATAAATAAAACTTAGAAAACGATCACTTTTTATTATTATTTTAAACATTTTTTAAACATTTTTTTTAATTAAAATGTTATTTTCCTTAAATAAAAAAGAAAAAAGGAAACTATCACTTTTTAAAAAAAATTTAAAAATAAAAAAAAAGTTTTAATTTTATTTATTTATTTGTTTTTAAAAAAAAATAAAATAAAAAAGAAAACTATCACTTCACTAAATTAGTGTTTGCTTGCAGAAATCTTATAGGAGAGCATCTTTACGCTGCAAAAACAATGAAAATGTCGGTTAAAACATCAGGTTTCTGCTGCTGACCTGATCACATAAAGACTCTCAGCATTTCCACCCCGCTGTCCCGCTCTTCAAGGTGTGAATTTCAACACTCTCTGCCTGACTGAGATCATGATTAACTTGATATTTGTTTTATCTTCAAAACCTCGGCTCACAACAACGCTTCCCACTGAGGCAATAACAATTCCTCTAAGAAGTTTCGCTCTTCATGATTCAGAATCATAAACGCAGCATGACTCAGTGAGGATCCCATCCTTTGGTTTTCTGCAAAAACCAATAAAACAGGTTGTCTAGAAATAAAACCAGACGCCCAATTAAAGGAATTGTTATTGTGAAATATCATTGGATTTCTGCAGGATTTTGCTCCAGTAACTATCCTATTCCAGCTTAAATGATCTATAAGAAGGAGAGGAAGGAAGGGGTGTTTATCAGTGTGGGAGGGTGTGTTGGGTGAAAGATGGAGAGAGATGGAGCAATACAATTTATTCCTTAAGTGAGGTAAGGGCCATATTGCCCACCATTAACAGAGCAGAACGTCGGCACGGGCAGATAATTAAGTAATCCATGAGAGCATGAGCAATATAGGACAATCACTAACATCCACTGCTCCTTTGCCACATCAAGCCCCCCCCAGCGCACCACCCGCCTCCACCTCCCTCAACATCATTTCAGATTATACTGGAAAATATTATTATTGCATTGTGATTTGAAACTGCTGCTGTGGAGGAAAATGTTCTGCTGGCAGCTCCAAACTAATGATTCCGGTGAGATGAGCTCATTTCAGACGCCTGTCGCCTCGCACACTTTTTGGATTCGTTCCCTTTTTTTCCCAAAGTTTAGCTTAATATGCGGCTGAACGTGATATTTGCTGCTTGCTTTGTTTGCATGAAAAGGAAGAAAAAAAGGCTGATTTGTTCGTGTCATGCAGCGTTTTAACATTTAATTCAATTCATTTTATGATGCATCTGATGCACAAAAGTCACTCTTATTACACGTTTATTCATATAAAATATGTATAGAGTATTTTTATTTTATCGTAACACAACTGCATCATTATAAGGTTGTTAATTACTGCTGCAAACTTACAGATTATGTGTATAAATGAAATTTTATCATGTATTTATTTATTCTTCAGTGAGTTGCGATGCATTGGATGACTCATTAGCGTCCACTGAAGAGGATCGTTTGCAAATAAAACATCTTCACCCATGAAAACAGCTTTTAAAAATGCATCCAAATGCCTCAAGATGTTAAGCTTGACAATAATATTTCTCTATTTTTCATACAGTAATAAATATCATGTCATGAAAATTACATTTTATTGGGGAAAACATGATGAAACTGGTGAAATAAATGAAAATATTTATGCACAAGTCAAATATTTACTGGATAAATAAAAGAAAATCGGTGTGAACATATTGTAAAACTGCTTAAATATCTGTAGATATTTAAAAAAAAGCAACCTATTTTTTTAGTGTGTGAAAATAAAAACATAGTTTATACTTATTGAAGTTTTCATGTGTTAAATTTCAATGATTTGTTTGTGAAGAGATGCATGTTCGAGTTTTCTCCAATTTTAGCTACAAAATCTTAATAAATAAATGTTTCCTTAAAACTGCTCTAAAACGGCATTTAATCCAGAAAAAGAGTAGAATTTGCTGCATTACATGAAGGGGAAATTTTTCCTTTAATTTTTCACTTTGTTGTCTTGTTTTTTGCAGTTCGCTTCAGTCAAGCTGAAACTTTAATTTGTTTTTGTACTGTTTAATGCTGAACATCTGAACTGATGATAAACACAAACAGATGCATTTTAAAGAAAAAAATCCAGGATTGTTTCATGATGAAAAACGTGTTTAAAGTTTAATGTCAGTTTGTCTTTTCTGGCTGTTTGGTGCTTTTACTTGCAGGGAAAATGGACAACATCTCAAGCTGCATTTCATCACGTCGGTCCGGTTGCTGCTGAAATATTTATCCAGATTACAATTTACAACAATTTACATCTGCAGTCGGCATCATCCATCTCCCTGCTTGTCTAAATGCATTTCCTTTGTTTCTTAAAAGAAATTGAATCATGGGAGGTTTAAGACAAGACTCTTCAATTTTTTTCCCTCGCTTCTGAACAAACGCCAACATTTTAATTCTTGCTTTCATCCCCCAAGACTGAAAATACAATTTCATGATCACCTCGCTGCTAGAGCCTTGTTTAATCATTTCCAATTATGCAGTCAGGCTCCTAGTCCACAGCGTGAGCCCCACCATGCAGGCTGAGCAGCAGCCGGCCCGCTGCTCCGTGTCTGTTCAGTCACCTTCATATCATCGATGAGCATGTGCCCCATCTTAGCAGGTTACAGCGCTGCTGTATTAATAATACAGGATGGTATTGTCCAAGAGGGAGTTTACTCTCTAGCCTTTTTTCTCCAATTTGTTACGCAGTTTACCCAAACATGGAGCATGGAGCGTTTCAGGCCCTGCATGTGGTGCACGGGGACGACTTGCACTTGCTGTGGGAGAAAAGCTCCCCGTCTTCCAGAGAAACGGCCTGTTTCTGCTCATTTCAGCTTGGCGTGTACGGCGTGTTCCTCTGCAGGAAAACAGAGGCGAAGAGGTGCGGGTTAGACGTGCAGAAGTTCTGCATCATGTCAAACAAAGCTGCTCCTGATGCTGCGTGATGAATCGCCGGGCTGACACGTGGCTCTGGGTGAAATCCGGATGCCAACGTGCTGATGTGACGTGCGAGAGCGTCTTTTGAAAGAAATATCTCGAGGTGTGTCAGTTCTGCTGTTTATTGATGTTTCAAAGGCTTTCACGCAGCAGCGGAGGAACTTAGGAAGAATAGTTTTACCAGAAAACTTGGTTTACTTCATTTTTCTGGGTAGCAGGGGTGGTTCTAGGGGGGGTCCAGGGTGGGCCAGTGCCACCCTGACAGCAGGCATGGACCGCCCCTGTGGAGAGCAGAGTCTGACACATTAATTTTTTTGCCGTTATTTGTTCAGATTTAAGACGAAAAACCAAAGTTTGGCTTAATTTTCCAGTCAGACCCAGTGAAGAGACGCACCACCAGCTGCTGGTGGGTTTAACTGGATTCATGTCACAACGTTGCTGCTTGTTAGAACTCTAAAAGATTAGGACTGTCAAACTAATGCAAACAGATTTGTTTGTGGAATCAACATATTCTGCGTAAAAATGTGAATTTGACTTTATTCAGGCGAGAGAAAATTATTTTGGCAGGTAGGTGTTTATTTTTTCCTTTTTTTTTTTCTATTAACTGGTTTACATTTCCTTCAGATATCTGCTCACCAGGCAGACCAGACCTTCCAGTGTCGCCAAAATACAAAACCTTTCTGGGGACTGACGTGGAAGTTTTAACGCATCGCGGTCCAAAGTAACTGGCTTGACTGAAGGGAAGTGGACTGCATGTTTTTGTTCTGGAAAAGCTTTAGTTGTCCAGATGATGCAACATCTGGATGCGGGAACTGGAAGAATACACTTCTAGTTCTTCTGACAAATCTTCGAGACGAACATGTGATGAGAGATCCACCATAGAGATGTAGCTGCTGGCGCTACATTAGCTTATTGTTGGAGAAAAATGTGTTTAGTTGTGTCGTTTTTTTTAAATTTTAGTTTTATTTCAACTACAGTTAAAAAGCTGCTTCTATTTTCACTAAATTATAATTTAGCACTTTTATAATTTTGCAGTTTCATGTTATTTAATTAACTGTTGTGAAGTTTGTCTGTTCTCTAATGGGAAGACATAAAAACATTTAAGCACAACTGCAGCTTCACTGAGATGAAGAAACGAGATTCACATTCATTCATTCATTTATTATCCAAACCGCTTAGTCGGATGAAGGGTCACGGGGAAGCTGGAGCCTATCCCAGCAGTCTTTGGGCATAAGGGTAGGCCCTGGACAGGTCGCCAGTCCAATCGCAGTGAGATTTACGTATTTTTAGTAAATAATTATGCGATGAAAATACATACAACATTAATTGAAATGCTGTTATAATATTGCCTTGATTATAAAGTTGATTTTAAAATGTGTTATTTTCTCATGAATGTGCCTCTAACAAAGCTGCTGGACCCAGCCACCCCCCCCCCCCCCCCCCCCCCCCCCGCCCCGCCGTTCCAGAACTGCCAATGCTGCTCAGAAAATGAAAATCTACAATACTTTAGGAAGTAGGAGAACATGATGCTGGAAAACTGTAATGTATGATGTATTTAATTTAATTTGGGATGTTCAATGTTGGTGCTTTACCGATATCTGATATACCGATTTTCTCCAACTCTTAAATTTCCAATACTCAAATTTACCAATACCAATATTTTGGATCAAGTTGTGCCAAACAAATAAAAATATCTGGAAAGCAATACATGACATTACGATTATATTTTGTCATTTTGAGTTAGAGGAGACATACTTACATGTGTTCACAGGGACATGGTTACTGTGCAAAACGTTGTGACGACCCCCCCCCCAAAAAAGGATTTAATGAACTGCATCCATGTGACAACGTCTCCAAAATAAATGTGTTTGAATCAAAACACACAGACATGCCGTCAAACCTCAATGAGACGATGAAGTCCTGCTTTTAGAGTCAGATTAGTCAAATTAGAAGAAAATGAAGCAGTAAGACGTCGTGACACCTTCGGTAGTGAATAACTGAACATATGTTGACACGCAAACACGGAAAAGCCATGTAAACATCCTGGCAGTCTGCCATTTCCATGGAAACAAGAGTTGAAGGTTCGTATGAGGGCAGAAGCCACATGGATGATCCACAACCAGCTGTTGTCCTGCCCGTGCATGTACAGAAGAGTCAGATTATCCAAGTCGCTGCAGTCTGGAAGTGGTTTGTTTTCAGTCCCTAAAACCAGGATTTTGTGAAAATGCACGTTATGCAGCTAAAAACCGCGGTTGTTCGACGTTCTTCTGACTTGAAGCGGGAGATCGGCTACCTGTCAATCAAAAGGACACACCCCTAAATATGCCAGACTTTGAGATTAAATTACTTGTGAACGGGCGAGTTAGAAAAAAATTCACTCCCCCCACAGTTGTCATGAAGGTAAACCTGACCTATTAAACCTAAAATGGATTTTTCAACCAGACTGTAAACATGTTTATTTCTGCTGTGGAGTTGGTCTTTTTAACATGAGAGTCTATGGGGATTTGCTCTGTTTTGAAGCCCCTAGTGGATGAAGGGGAAACTGCAGTTTTATGCACTTCCACACAGGTTTCACTTTTAACCGCCGGAGGCTTCGTCCATCTTTCATGTACGGTCTATGTTGTCAACACAATAATTAGTTTTTAAAGTTTTTTTATCCAGATTGTTCCACAAACCAACTCTGAACCAGAATTAAAATGAGATTCAGAAATAAAACTTGCATCTTTTAAAGGGACTTGTTCAGATTTAATTTCTCTGCAAATGTTTCCTGTGAGCTTATTACAACAGCTTCAACACACAGTAATCAATTATATCAGAAAATATCAATAATCATAACTTGGTATGGATGAATGTGTTGTACTTGTAGTTCTAATGCAATAAGTCAGATATGGAACAATTAAATAATTAAAGGATTAAATTATATGATAAACATTATCTTAACAGTTTTTTTTAAATTTGTTGGATGTTTTAATGCTGAAAAAAAGTCACACTGATATAAAACCAGAAAATATTTTGCATTAGAGCCGTCTTAGGGATATACATGAACAGTTTTAAAGAAATATGGACTTTAAAAAACAAGAATAGTGAGAAATATTTATTTTTATTTGACCTCTGTAATGACATTTATCCTGAATTACGCTGCCATATTTAAACCACCTAATGGAAATAGTGACATTGTTTTTATTGTAAAAGAATTGTTTTTAAGCTGATTGTAACCAAGTTTGTTTCCTTTGGATCATTTTAATCTTTACAAGCTAATAATGCTGTTTGTATGTGTATTTCTACTGAAACAATAACAATAACTGGAATAATTATAACACATGCTAATTTATTTCATTTCTATGCAGGCAATATTCTGTTTAATCTTTAACAAAAAAAAAAAAATCTGATACATTTTAAAAACCCTTAATTATCAAAACACATTATTGTCTGAAGGTGATCAAATCTGGACGTAAATGAAGGCAGAAACACGAGAAAACACCGGTTTTAGCTGCGTTGAGGAAGTCCGCTGAACTCATCAACTTCCTCTGCTAACCTGACGACTGCTGCAGCAAAATGTTTTCTTTGCTCAGTGTGCCTTCTGCATTTCCTTCCTGCTCTTTGTTCCTCTGCTAAACATATCTGTAAGTCAGCCTGGGTGTCGCAACGGGATGCGCTCTTAGCCTCTAGCAACGCTTCGCAGCAGAGTATCGCCTTGGCGTTGTTGTCTACTGCTGCATTAAACCATCACTGTTTTTCCCTTTTTCTTGCTGATCATTAGCCAAGAATCCTGCATACTTCACGCCTCTTTGCTCTTCACGCTTTTCCAAATCAATACCAGCTTGGTCTAAATGTATCAGGATTAATGAATGCAGGGGAGAACACACACACACACCTGCGATGTCTCTGCATGCATTACATTATACAGTGAAGCTGTTCAGGAATGAAAACATCTCACTGTGACTGGCCGGTTATGACACGTAACATTCATCTGAGCTTTGCTTCTTTCTCTGCATGTCAGCTTTAATCCGCGCTCGGCCTCCATATGGAAACAAGCTCCGTATTAGTGATTGCAGGTTTCTTTGGGGTCAGAAGTCTGATCAGAAGCAGGTGTTGTGAACATTATGTGTACATTTTTCACGTCAGACCTGGTGGAAATCAATCCTAGCAGTGACCCACCCGTGTGCACTCAGATCTACACTGAAGCGCCTCCACATTACTGCGTCACACCGCCGGTCAGAACTTCGTTTCTTCTCCATGAGCAGCTGTTGTTTGTGTAGTTTTGATCATATTTCACGGAAAGATTTTCAGAAGATGTTTTTTGTAAATTTGTGAGGTCAAGGGCGTGCGTGTGCTTGCAGGCGTCTTCAAAGCAATCTCTCTCCATATGGTAGTGTGTGCTGCGAGGGGGTCAACTAGCAGCACAGATCTGGAGGGGGGGGGGGGGGGGGGGGGGTTCTCTCAGCCCATTGTCTGTCCACAGGCCCTGCAGAGAGAGCCCGCCGCTTCCAGGACATCACTGCCAGCCCATAATATGGCAAATGAATGCATGAGCGAATACGAGGGTGAATAACTGAATGAATAACCAAAGATCATTTACATAATTGCACCTAGGATATGTATTTTCTAATGTTTTTGAGCAGATATTTGCATATTCACATGCTCTAGAAATTATTCAGTCAATACTGAAGATCCATCATGTGAATACAAGTGAAATGGCAGAAAACACAGGAAAAAAGGACTCATACAATAATAATGTTAATGATGTTTTGTGCCTCCTGCTTCAGCCCCCAGAGCGGAAAAATCATCACAATCCCAAAAAAACTCACTTCTGACATGTTTGCTTAGCAGGTAAATATCAAGCAGAAAGAATCTTTAGTGTGTTTTACTCCTTTTTTTTCCTTCTCTTCTTGGCCCGCAGCATTGATCTCAGCTCAAACAAACCATCCATTTTAAATGTCAAGGGGTCTTTGTTTCACACATGTGATCACAGTTTGCAAAAACTCCCCGCAATTTGTCGCCACTGTCTTGTTGCATCATTTGAAGTGCTATTTTCCCTCATGTCACCCGTCTTTGTGATGAAGACAGACACGGGGTTCATGCATGCCGACATCTTTTGAACTATTCAAAAGCGCCACTATCACTCCTCGTTCCTTTTGTTGTTGTTTGAGGCGGGATAAGAGGCCCGTTAACCTTCACATCGCTTGCTGGAGAATGAATGCAGGTTGGTTTAGTGGCAGTGGAGAAGGAGGAGGAGGAGGGGTGGAAGTGAAGAGAGTGGCAGATGAAGAGGGAGATGGTGGTGGTGGAGGGGGGGGCAGAGTTGTGTATGTGTGTGTGTTAACCTGCCTACCCTTCACCTTTTGTCTCACTGTGCGGTGCTGTTGTGAGCGCTGGAGGAGGACGTGAAGAGCCGGACTCTGGCCAGCAGAACGACACCCCTGCATGGGTTCCCACCTGCCCGCCCCTTCCCTCACCCTCCCTCCCTCCATCTTGTTGGCCTGCAGCTACAAACACATATTTTCTCTGTTAGAGTGGAGGGGGTGGGGGCAGCGGTGGAGTGGAGGGGGAGTGTTAAAGCAGAGGGAAAAGCCCGAGCATGGAGTGTGTGGTTGTGTTTGACCTGGTCATTCAGCATTGTGAGGGCTTTACTCCTTCAGTCGCCACTCGCTACAAGCCTTTAATACCTCGTTTTGCTATTCATACTCAAATTTCTCCTGTTTGTCAGCCGGAATTCAGCTTCTCATGAATTAGTCATGAAAATAAACGCTTTGATTTACAAGCAATAACCTGCTCAAAATCCTCCTTGACTGACTTGGCAGCAGCAGGACGCATGCAGCTACTGTAGGTTTGCATAGCTCTGCCCTCCAAACAGGGGGGATGGAGGGGGGGGGCTGTAAATGAGATGGCCTGCGGTCCTGAGGCGGGGGGGCACTGATCACTGTCCACCACATTAAGCACCACTCATTCCCTCACATGCAATCATCTCATCATATGCAAAGCAGCAGCTTCCACAGAGAAAAACAAAAACAGCCACATTAATGAAACACTCACTTCTAATGTGATTTGAAGAATGTCTTCGGCTGGAGAGATGGATCATTTAAAAAGCAATAGAATCAAAGAGTTTCTGGACATAAGTGTAGACTACAGTCCAGGCTTTGATCTGCTTTCCTGCTTTCTTCTGGAATCTAGTGCTTCATGTTACTGAAATCAGAAGGAACATTAACCAGAAGGATTCTGGGTAGTTTTTAATGCAAATGAACAGCTATGCAGACCTCTGTTGGGTAAATGTATTTCTTACCTTTTAGGAAAAACATAAGAAAATATAAATGTATGAAAGTCCTTCTATTATGGTTCTTTAACATAGAAACTATTTTATGCTGTTGGGAAAAAAAACATCTTCATGCTATAATGTCTGCTACCCATAACACCGATTAGCCATACATTCACTTGCTATAATATCTGCTAGTCACAACATCCACTAGCCATAACATCCACCAGCCATAACATCCACTAGTCATAATGTTCACTATTCATAAACTGGCTATAATGTACATTAGCTATAACATCCACTAGCCATAACATCTAAAAAAAATTTCACTTGTAATAATATCTACTAGCAATAATATCCAGTAGTCATAACATCTGCTAGCTATATTGTTCACCATCTATAAACCAGCTATAACGCACATTAGCTATAACATCCGCTAGCCAAAACATCCACTAGCCATAATGTTCACTATTCATAAACTAGCTATAGTGTACATTAGCTATAACATCCACTAGCTATAACATTCACCAGCCACAGTGTTCACTATCCATAAACTAGCTATAATGTACATTAGCCATATCATCCACTAGCCATCTACTAATCATAAAATCCACTTGTAATAACATCTTCTAGCCATAATGTCCACTAGTCATAACATCTGCTAGCCATAATGTCCACTAGTTATAACATCCACTAGCCATAATACTCACTATCCATATTATCCACTAGCTATAATGTACATTAGCTATTACATCCACTAGCCATAACATCTACTAACCATAACATCCACTTGTAATAACATCTGCTAGCCATAATGTCCACTAGTCATAACATCTGCTAGCTATAATGTCCACTAGTCATAACATCTGCTAGCTATAATGTCCACTAGTCATAACATCCACAAGCCATAACGTTCATTATCCATATTATCTGCTAGCTATAATGTACATTAGCTATTACATCCACCAGCCATAACATCTACTAACCATAACATCCACTTTTAATATCTGCTAGCCATAATATCCACGAGTGATAACGTCTGCTAGCCATAATGCTCACTATCCATGATATCCACTAGCTATAATGTTCACTATCCATATTATCCGCTAGCTATAATGTACACTAGTTATAATGTACACTACCCATAATGTTTACTATCCATAATATACAGTATCTATAATGTACATTAGCTATAACATCCACTTGCCATAACATCCACTGGTCACAATGTCTGCCTGCCAAAAGGTCCACTTGCAATAATATCCACTAGCCATAACTTCCGCTAGCCATAATTTTCAATAGCTAAAACATTCATTAGCCATAAAGTCTACTATCTCTCACATTCCTTAGCCATAACACCCACTAGCCATAAGGTGGACTAGTCATAAAGTTCCCTAGCCAGAGGATGATGCAAGACAGTTTTCCGTGTGGGAATTTGGTACGTCTCAGAGAAGCACAGAAACTGTACTGTAATGCGATTTTGTTATATTTAATTTATTTTTCAGTAAATATTGATGTAATTGCAGTTCGTTATGTATTGTACGTTTGCCATTGTAGGGCTAATATGGCTACTCTTATGTTTTAGCAGGTGTATCTGCATATGGAAAACTTTCCATTTGGTGCACAAACTTTAGGAAAAACTGTAAAACGACAAAACAATACAAGCAAAATGTACTTGTAGAAGTTCTTGCAGAGAATTTTGTAGTAAAAATGTCACATCAGCTAGGAGCTAGCTGGACTAGCTGACCATAGCTTAGCATCAAGACTCAAAGAATGGAAACAGTTAGTGTTGCTTGACCCTAAGTAAATTTATTAAAATAAATAAAGAAACAAAGTATTATTAAGTTTCATTGATACTCTCATCTAATTCTAATTAAAGTTAGGCATTTTCCACAATATTTAACTATTTTATTCATGCTTCACATTAAATAGAAATATTCTTTATGACAAAACTGGTTGCAAGAAGAGGTCTTATTAGTTTAAACAAGCATTGACACACACATGTGATGGATTAAATATGTGAAAAAGAACTGATGAAACAGAAAGAAATGACGTGAAAATGATGGGCATCTGTTCTTTCATCTGACAAGAAGACAGACCAGAGGACAGATGTGCATGTGTGCTGCCCATTGTAAAGCATGGAGGAGGAGGTGTAATGGTAACACTCTTGGCTTAAACAGTAAATCAACATGGCTATGTGGCATCCATCTGTCTTTATTAAACTGTGATTGTTTTCATCTGTACAATGAACAGAAAAACAGCCTACAAGGGAGAGAAAAGAGGTTCTTCATCAGATGATTGGCCTCCATTTTTACCTCAACCAAGGAGGTTGTCTATCTGTTTTTAGCAACTTTGGGTAAAAACTACAAGCCAGATTTTAATGGTTTTTACTTCTAAAAATGAGTTCATTAAATGAATTAAATATAGAGTCAAACTGTGCGTGTTTCACTTATTTTAAAATCAATATCCGCTCTATTATAAAAAAACAAAAACTGCAATAAAAATTCAGTTAGTGACAAGGAAAATAAAATGCCGTTAAAATGATTGCTAATTAGCTGTAATCAAAGTAGCATGGTCCTATTAAGTGTGATATTGATTTGAGGTCATATCTCCCAGCACTACATAGGATTATTTTTGGTGTACATCAACATGTGGGGAAACTGAGCTGCCGGTTTATTTGAAATTTGTTTAAAAACTAAACTTAAATCTGAAGAAGAAAGAACAGAGTTGCTTTGTTTTTAATAAATGTTTGACTTTTAGTGTTATCATTTTTGTTGCTAATGCTAATTTTCTAGTTAAATTTGAATAGTCTGCGATAATCTGGACGGTGAAAGTGTTCAACACGTTCAGGAATAACCTGAAGATTCCAGGTGATGATTTAAGAGTGATGTAGGAGACACGTCACTTGTTTTTACTCTTAGAGTCTTAACCGAAAAACCAGTAAAAAGACGCTTGCAATGTTCTGAGAAAGACTGGAATTTGTTTTCTGAGATAACCCTGATGAATTATGGAACCATATCTATAGATTAGTGCTGATAAGAGACATTTCCTGAGTTGATTCATCAATACAATTGACTTTCGGTCACAGATGGTGTCAATAGGACAAGAGCAGGCCTGTGACCCGGCAGATTCTTCAGTTTCTGACAACACTACGGACCGCAGGCGCACATTAAAAAGCCATTGTTGATCATGTACGTTTCTCTGATTTAACATCCAATCAGCAAACAAGCTGCTTTACAGCAGCTGCAAGTTCTGCAGCGGTTAACACACTTGTACTCCCTGAATGCTTCATTTATTAATCTGCTTCAGTGTAGTTTGTTTACTGAGCTACATGCCTACCTATTTGTTCCTTTACATGGCAGGATAAAGCATCCTGTCAGGAGTGGTTTTGTTTCCTCTCCATGTGCTGAACACAAAAAAATGAAAAGCACCAGAAGAAGACGTTGACAACAGCAAAAAGCTTTGCGGTGTTAAATTTCTTCTTCATCTGGTGTTGTTAGTCGGTTGTAAACAACTTCATAGTGGTGCATTGCCGCTGCCAAATGGTGTCAAAAACGTGTAAGTTAATTGTTCACTAGTAGTTGAACTGACTTAACCATGACAACGTGAAAAACACAGCTACATATGACAACATTTAAAACAGACGTCCACATTTACATCCACATTTATGTACATATTATTAATTAAAATAAAAAAAATATAATAATTGAATTTCCCTTTGGGAATAATAAAGTATTTTTCATTTCATTCCATTCATTTCATTTCATAAGGGAGCAGAAATGGAGATTTATAGTGAAATAGTACAGACAAGGTAAACAAAGAGAGCTGGAAACCATGTTTTGAAAAAATTAAGAAAAATGGAGAAATTCCTTTAAAGTGTCAGAATGTTGAGATTTTTGGGCCTTTATTTACTAGGGAAAAAAAGGCCATTGTTATAAAATATAAATAAATGAAAAATTGCTTCCCAACAAACAACCCCTCATAACTGCTAAAATTAGACTGAAACCAAAGGTCTGCGTGATACTAAATGAGTTGAACTTTCCATCCTTAACAGTTACAATCCTTTATTTCCACTGTTAGAGAAGTAATGTTACTTCAAACTATTCCTTACCTGGAAAGAACCTTGAAAACCCAGCAGATTCTTCAGATTCTGACAAAATGACAGACAGTAAATGCTAGGGGTGGGAAAATCGAATCGAAAAATCGGGATTTTTTTTGTTAAAAAAATCTATTTTTTTAAATAAATGAAATAATCCACTATAAATTTTTTGTCACTTTCATTGTTTTTATTGATCTTTTTACTTTTTATTGATCTTTTTACTTGTCTTCTTGGGCATTATAGCAGCAGAATGATGATCTGGCTACTCTGTTGTTTTTTCCTAACTGAAATCAAGAAAAAATTACAAGCAAAAAGAAGTTTTATAAAAGAATTTTTGTTTTTAATCTACAAAAATCATCAATATTGAAGAATTTTGAGAATCGCAATTTAAATCGAATCGGCACCCAAAAAAATCGAAGTCGAATCGAATCGGGAAAAAAGCATATCGTCACAGCCCTAGTAAATGCACATTAATATCCTATTCAAGCTGCAAAAGTCAACATTTCTCATGTTTTTTCTCTAATTTAACCTCCCATCCAATCAGCAAACAAGCTGCGGAGGTTGTTTACAGCAGCTGCGAGTTCTGCAGCCGTTAACACATTTGTACTCCCCGAATGCTTCATTTATTAAACTGCATCAGTGCAATTTGTTCACTTAGCTACATGCCTACCTATTTGTTCCTTTACATGACAGGATAAAGCTTCCTGTCAGGAGTGGTTTTGTTTCCTCTCCATGTGCTTCCAGCATTTAAATGTGCTGAACACGGCGAGCCAGCCGGGTGGGAGAGGAAGGAGAGTAAGCAGACTGGAGTAAACAACGCTTTGGCTCTTTAAATAAAACATTTGTTTGTGATTGAGGCTTGGTGATGTGAACAGCATGACCTGTTTTACTGGGAGTCTCCACACAGATCCTTCTCTCTTCCCAAACACTCCAGGCACATCTATGTTGCATGAGAACAAATTTTTTGACAACTTGAGTGATAGATGCATACAAGGCCCAAATGTTTTTCTTCTTCTGCAGAGGGACTGTCTGAGGGACATAAATGGCTATTAATAAAACTTTTAACAATACAAGGCAAATGAGTTTTTTCTGTTAACACGGTGCGAGCGCGAGCAAATGGGGCTTGTTGAGGTTTCCTGGGAATACGGAGCTCTGAGTCAACATCTGAGGCAAGTTGTGAGGAAAAGGCAGCATGTGGTGCTGAATCCTGAATAACAGAAACACATGTACCGCTAGCCACCGAGAAAACTGTCGTGACAATTATTTCTTCATTATTTTAAATTCCTGCCGCTGTTTAAAACAAGAGCCGAGGCTGCTGGTGCAGTTTAGCATGAAGATGATTCAGTGTATGAAACGTTTTTCTAGATAATAAAGGACCAGATTCTCCACTCTTTCCTCATTAAAACAAAACAGTGACAGAATTCCAATTATTTAGAAAAACATGTAAAATAAATATTATAAAGCAAAGTTTAAAGCAATAAGTTTAATTGTCTGAAGGAAAATTAATGGTCAGCGTATAAACTCTGTGAAGATGGAAGACTTTATCAGGAAGCATCATGTAAAACTTAAATGTTTTGACCCTGACTGGTTTAAAAACAAGAAAAGAACGATTATCTCAACATGTTCTGCCTGCATTGTGCCTGGTTTCTATAGAAACATGGAATGGGGAGGTAAATCAATTGATATATTGGTAGGATTGATGCCTTATCATTGATAACAGATTGATACTAGAACATCTAAAAAGCAATACTTTTATACAAGAGGTATTTGGGATAAAAAAAAAATTTTTAAAAAGCTGAAGGCTGCGGATAAAAGTATTTTTATTTTTTCTGTGGATGTTTATTTTTTCAGAAAGAAAGAAAAAGAAAGAAAGGAAAAAAAAGAAGGAAAGAAAAGGTAGAAAGAAAAAGAGAAAAAAAGAAAGAAAAGAGAAAAAGAAAAGATAGAAAGAAAAAAGAAAGAAAAGAGAAAGAAAAGATAGAAAGAATAAAAGATAGAAAGAAGGAAATAAAAGATAGAAAAGAAGAAAGAAAGAAAAGTCTTGAAAGAAAAATAAAGAAAGAATAAAAGAAAGAAAAGACAGAAAGAAAAGATAAAGATAAAATATAGAA
The DNA here is from genome assembly GCF_933228915.1 of Telmatherina bonti. Classification (NCBI taxonomy): domain Eukaryota; kingdom Metazoa; phylum Chordata; class Actinopteri; order Atheriniformes; family Telmatherinidae; genus Telmatherina; species Telmatherina bonti. The sequence continues at coordinate 9,014,836 of NC_136624.1, forward strand.
AGAAAAAGATAGAAGGTAAAAGAAAAAAGAAAGAAAGAAAGAGGAAGTAAAACACAACATGTGGTTATCCTATGAATGTGATAATGTTATTTGATTGTGGAAGACAGATTAACATGCCTGGATCTTCCCTCAGTAGTCTGATTTCTTTTTGCATGAAGGCACGCAAGTCTGGTTATTTAGGTTTTTTTTCATCTGTGAATGTTTAAAATAAATTAAAAAAAAAAAAACAACATAGGTCACGTAGAGATCATTTTCTTGCACACCATAAATCTGATCAGTAATTTCTGGAGTTTTCAGAAGATAAAACTGGTCATGTAAAAACATAATCAGATTATTCCCGATCAGATTACTGGCATTATTAGTTTTAAAAGTAATGAAAAATGGATCACCATTAAAAACAGAGATTTTTATTAAAACTTTTTAACTGCTGGAGATAAAATGTTTTCTCTTTGTTAGGATGAAGTAAAAAATTTCCAGATGACCTCATTTAACACTGAAACGTCTCCATGGCTGATAAGTCGGAGTGTTTGTGTGATTAATGTGAACAGACGACACTTTGATATCTTGTATATTTAACAGACAGAAAAAGAAAAAAGTTTTCTTTGTAGCTTTTTTTGTTTTTATTTCTCATCCTTCATTTTCTATTATTTATCTTTTGGTTCAGTCCTCATTAAAGTCTGGCTGTGTTGTGTTTAAACTGCATGAGGCGGCGTGGAGCAGCCAGCCAGGAATCCACCGTCGCCTTCCTCCAGCTCCTCTCTCTGCATTTCGCCTCGCACTTTGTGCTGAAATAATTAACTGTGTGCATGTTTGAAGGCGGGATTACAGTTGTCTAATTGTAGTGAGCGTTGTCATGGAGACTATCAGGCCATCGGTGAATGAGCAGCCTTACTTGGCAGTGTTTGGCTAAAACGGGGCTTTGTGCAGATGTCAGACACAGATTTATGATGGTGAAACAGATTATATTTGGCAGGAAAATCAATGGGCCGACCACTCAGGACTGGCTGCTTATTTTGATAAACAGCTCTGTGGACGGAACCTGCCCACAAGCTTGTCAGTTACGTGTTTGCTCTAAAAGCATGAATTAATGCAAAAGTTTACTTTCTAGCAGCACAGCTGGGTTTTACTTCAAAGTTTTTACCCAAATACAGCCATAAACGCCGTAGGGTTTATGAATATTAACACAGTCGGAGGATAACCTGAAGAATAAGCAACGTTAGATGTCTGATAAAGTCACTTAGAATGAAAAAGATTAAAAAAGAAAAAAATGCTTTTAACCCTCTGGGGACCAAGGGTATTTTAGAGAAATAAACCTCGCCTGACTTTTTTTAGTTTAAATGCTAATAAACACCACCTTTCAATGCCTCATAATGTCCTATACCTTGTTTTTTTTGTTTTTTTTTATTTATTTTAAATTGAAATATCATAAACTGCTATGTAAATAAGGCTCCTTTGCTTGAAATAAAGAGTATCATAATATAAAATACAATAAATAATTTGGCAAAAATTAAAATATCACACTTTATTCCAAAAATAAGGAGACATCATCGGCTCTGATTGGAACACCTATTTTGACACAACACTGTATCACCTATGAATGGGCTACAGTGATGCTGGAACTACCGTCTGAAAGCCCGGAGTCTCCCGATTAAGAGGGGGAAAAAGTAAGTTTCTATCTTTTATGGTTCGAAAGCTTTGCTCAATTAAACGCAACATGGTCCCTGGCATCGCCGACGTGTTAAATCCTAATTCTTCTACCAGGGGAAAAACAATGTCATAGATGGTCCTAGCTGTTTGGTAGAAAATCTCTTCATGAAGAATAATTTTCAAACATCTGGAAAATTTTTAGGATTTCTTTCCAACAGCATGTAGAGGTCAGTAATAAAGGCTGATGACCGAAGCAGGTCTACCATGATTTGATGTCGTGTTGTGTTTCTGCTGAAAATGGTTGAAAATGAAACTCTTTCCAATTTGCTGCATGCTCAGCAAATAGACTTACAATCTCCCCGCAGCTACTTCACCTTTAAATGAATCAATAAACGAGACGGTCCTGCTCCCAGAAAACGCGTCTATGTGGCTCCCGTCGTTGAAGAAACAGCCGATCAGACAAGCAGGAAGCTGCTGCAGGGAGAATATGTCTGAGTCTCGTCCTTTCGTTCAGCCTGGACACTGGAAGTCTTCATGATCAGCAGGTAAATCAGATCCACAATATTCCATACTTTACAGCTGATTTAGCTTTTAACCCATAAAGACCCAACCCATGAAAAAAAATGATCACATAAGTCCCATTTTTTATTTGTCCCTGTAACAAAATGTAAATTCAAAGTATCTCATTTTTTTACAGTGTGATCATCTACTGTCTGGTGTCGGTGAAGGGGAAGAGGACAAAAATCAGGCTGTGTTCCACTGGATTATGAACAAAGTTTGCAGCATTGATGCCAAATGTCTCAGAAACTGTTTGTATCATATGTGTTCTGCTGGGTTCTTATGAGTTACTGTGAAATTCCACAACTTATAGGGTCCTGTAGGTTCATTAGAGACCATTTTTAAATATGTTGCAAAAATCATTTAAGTTGCTTCCATTTGACCTCCAGGCACACCTTTCGATCTGCTGAATGGTGGGTTTTACTTTGTAGTTATGGAACATTTTTGTTCAATAAATATGTATATCTTTATATGTATTTTACTTTCTTGGGTCCTTACATGCTTGTAAGGACCCAAAAAGGTCCGAAAGCTTGGACGTCTATGTAAATCTCCACACAGAGTCATTTTTAACAGGAAAATGAGAAAACAGTGCCAGAGAGTTGTTGCGTGTTCCAGTCAAACATGGCCGCTATTCCACATCAAAGGAATAAAAACAGATTTTAGTGTGTTGACATCAGAAAAAGCAAGAGATCTGCAGGTCTCTGACGTCCCCGCTGAGGCCTGTTTGACGGCTCCGTCCAAAGCCTGGGGGTTCGGCACCTGTGACGTGCTCAGCGTCACGTGTGCGACACCCAGAAATGTCATGGATTCTCTCCGGATGTATTTAACGCAGTTAAAGCATGGACAGATTTTTTTATTTTAAAGACGAGCTGGCGTAGACTTGAGCTTTTTTAAGATATTTGGTTTTATAAAAACCAGGCTATGTGTCTACATGCCTCTGACTTTCCATCTGGTCGTCCTTCTCGCATCTCACAGCTTACAGATGTGTAGCGTTGATTTCTGAGAACGTGCACGAGCAACGCTTCAAACAAAGGCTTCAACATGCAGAATCTGAAGTCAGTGTATTTATGGTGTAAATAGCACCATATAGATAATTTTCTAAATTAGAAGATCATAAACTTCCCAAAATTCTGCTGCACTGATAATAAAGCTCGATAAATGGTGAGTTATTACAAATTCACCTTAAATGATCCATTTATCTCCATTTGTTGTTGTAAAACTTTACATTCTGCTGTTTATTTTATCTCAATCATCTGAGTAATGTCTATAACATTTAAATACGGACTCATCATTGCTGAAAATGTCCATGTGGAGCAGCTGAAGGACAGTGTATTGTAGCGCTAACATCCAGCATCTCATCTCTGCAACTGCAATGACTCATACGTTAGAAGAAGCTGATACGTCCTTTATAAATCCACTTTATACTCAGGCCTGCAACTTAAAAAAAAAATGCAGTAACAGTGAGGAGAAAAACATTCCAGGACCAGGAAGTCAATAACGCCTGCCTCCCCCTCAGGGTGCACATTACCATTGTTGTGCAGCAGGTTAATGTACTTCAAACAAGGTTTATTATACACTGCTGTGCACAATGGTGAAGAGAGTATTGGTCATGTTCTGCAGATCACGCCTCTCTGCAGCGTCTGCCGTTGGAAACAACAACTGATGTTCAACACAAACATGGATGAAGAAGAAATATAAATATTCTGATTACTTTAGTCAACACTTTATTATTTTCTTTTTAATTTCTTGTAACTTTTCTACATGTTAAATCTCCATATTGTTGCAATATGCAGTCACTGTCCTCTTCATCTGGACTCGGGACCACCTTCCAGTACTAGTTTGGATCCCCTCTTTAGGTCTTGGTAGGCTACATCCAGCGAGGTGTTTTGAACCATCGTGAGGTTTTTTTCCTCCACATTGACACGATAATATCACTAATGGAACAAATTTATGTAGATTAAACTTTGGTAATTCATTCACAGATCTACTAAACAGCTAGGCTGAGATGCTGAAGCTAAACATTTATTTATCATTTAACATCCCAAACCAGTGAAAACAGGAGAATGATTTAGTAAATGTTGCGTCTGTTTCCAGAGCTGACAGATAATTACATGCAGACATACAGAGAGTTGATTTAAACAAGGTTGCATGTGCTTTAGCAGGTGGCACCGAAGCGAAAGGTCCACCACCAGCCCACCGATAACAGCGCTGCAGTAGGAAGCGGCTTTGCAGCGTATACCTCTGCAGGACCGACATACATCAGCGCTGATCGGACTTCCTGTTGTCTTTCCATCATCTCCAACCAGTCTGCACATTCCCCTCCGACCTCTGGCATCAACAACGTCAGATTTCTCTCCTTCAGCCCATTCTCTGTAAGCCCTGTGTGAAAATACCAGTAGATCAGCTGGTTCTCATACTCAGACCATCACATCCCAGCTTTTCATCTTGATTATCTTTGTTGTTGTTTCTGCGTGTCACGTTTCCCAGAATCACACATGGAACTTGGCTGGAACAACAAAGTAAACAGCAACAGATAACTCAGCTCTATCTCATGACTTCTTCCAAAACAACTGAGCTGTTCAGAGAAAAATACACAGCAAGGATTAAATGTGTCTTGTCCTTATTTTAATGCAGATGCCGTTCAGACGTCCTGACAGCCGGCGCTCTGCGTTACTAGAAGGAGTTTGGAGTGCTGAATGGAAATTAGCCCAAAAAAGTGAGAAGTTCCAGGCTTGATTCTGTCCATAACAAGCTCAGATCAGGTTTACTTTCACCCAGAAACAATATAAAACGTTTAAACAGGCCATGAAATATAAACCTGTGTGTCCCCAGCATGAATATGAAAGTTCATACAGAAATTATATATCAAAATGGAGGAAATCAGGATTCGGTTCTGATAGAGATGGGAGTAAGAAAGTCTTCTTGTTCTCCTATTAACCCACATCTAAAGAAAGCTGGATTCTAACACCTAAATGCAATTAGCAATGTGGGGACGTCTGGAATAGTAAAAGCAGCATCACAGGTGGTTTAGAAGTGTGTATAAACTCCATGCTGACTGAGAAAGAAGTAGTTTATACTCTGTCTACCTGCGTATACCCTGGACTACACCACTGAATATGTACAGCGTAGAAAGTTTCGTATGAAAAAAGAAAAGAGAGAATGTGCTGGGTAGCTGTGTTTAGACTGTTTAAGCAAAGTGCAGGTTTTTAGTTGTGTTAAAAAGCTGATCAGCATTCAGGCCTCTCGGGGTGTCTCGTGGTCGGGACATTTCCCGCAGATTTCTGAACTCCTGCAAGTTTAAAAGTGGATTCGACTTGTTTTTCCAGCTTATCCCACAGATGTTCCAGCAGACGGAGCTGTGGCCGGTCTGGAGGCCAAGTCAACACAACGAGCTGCTTGTCAAGTTCTTCAAACCAAACCTGAAGGATTTCTACCAACCTGGTAGAACCGACATCAGCTTCACATGGACACGGAGAGGCCGAGGGAGCCCCGGGCATCCTTCCATCAACCTCTGCCACTCTGGAAGTAAGTCCCAAGATGAGGAAGAAAACCATAGTTTGATATGTATAAAGATGTGATTTAACGGCTTTTCAAAAGGATTTTTCTCTATAAAAGATGTTAAAAATCGAGTCAAAGTTGAAAATCAAAGAAAATTCTGTTTTTTGGGGGGGAATTTCTTTTATGTATGAATCAGGCTTTATAAATGAAGTTGTTATTGTTGATATCATGAAGACAAAGTGACATCCAAGAGTGCACGTGTTTCATGAACAACCCCTTTGTCAGCTTCAAGGACCCCTAAGCTGGCTAAAGTGCCTGTACGCCTTCATTCACCTTCCTAAATGGCGTGCTCGAAAGTTATTGATGACGTATCATATGTGACATACACATAAACAAATAACACATTTTCAGAAAAGGGGTTAACAGGGCCAGGCCAGAAAGCCGATACCCAAACAAATAATCTGGGTAAACTGACCTTTATCTGTTAAACCTCTGTTGCTCAAATACAAGCAAATAGAGCATGTTTGTGATTATGCCTGGTATCTTTATGATAATCTGAGGTGCCAGACAGACAGGGGGGGTTGGTACTTCATATTGGCTGAGTGGGGTGGTTTAGAGACTGAAGACCCAGCACTTGCTGGATTACCTGATTTCAGAACACATCCAGATCCTCCAGAATGATCTGGAAGAAGCAGCCTGGCAGAGGAAAGTCTGGGATTCCCTGTTTATGCTGCTACCAGGACCTGGACTTAGATAGGAGGTAGAAGATGGATGGATGGAGGGAGGGAGGGAGGGAGGGAGGAAGGGATGGATGGATGGATGGATGGATGAAGGAATGGATAGATGAATGGATGGATGGATAGATGGATGGAGGGAGGGAGGGAGGGAGGGAGGGATGGATAGATGGATGGAGGGAGGGAGGGAGTGAGGGAGGTATGGATGGATGAAGGAATGGATGGATGGATGGATAGATGGATGGAGGGAGGGAGGGAGGGATGGATGGATGGATGGATGGATGAAGGAATGGATGGATGGATAGATGGATGGAGGGAGGGAGGGATGGATGGATGGATGGATGAAGGAATGGATAGATGAATGGATGGATGGTTGGAGGGAGGGAGGGAGGGAGGTATGGATGATGGATGGATGAAGGAATGGATGGATGGATGGAGGGAGGGAGGGAGGGAGGGATGGATGGATGAAGGAATGGATGGATGGAGGGAGGGAGGGATGGATGGATGGATGGATGAAGGAATGGATGGATGGATAGATGGATGGAGGGAGGGAGGGAGGGATGGATGGATGGATGGATGGATTTAGGGGTGAAGGCCGGATGGATGGATAGATGGATGGAGGGAGGGAGGGAGGGATGGATGGATTTAGGGATGAAGGATGGATGGATGGATGGATGGATAGATGGATGGAGGGAGGGAGGGAGGGAGGGAGGGAGGGAGGGAGGGAGGGATGGATGGATGGATGGATTTAGGGATGAAGGCTGGATGGATGGATGGATGGATAGATGGATGGAGGGAGGGAGGGAGGGATGGATGGATGGATGGATTTAGGGATGAAGGATGGATAGATGGATGGATGGAGGGAGGGAGGGAGGGATGGATGGATGGATGGATGGATTTAGGGATGAAGGATGGATAGATGGATGGAGGGAGGGAGGGATGGATAGATGGATGGAGGGAGGGAGGGAGGGATGGATGGATGGATGGATGGATAGATGGATGGATGGAGGGATGGATGGATGGATAGATGGATGGATGGATGGATTTAGGGATGAAGGATGGATAGATGGAGGGAGGGAGGGATGGATGGATAGATGGATGGAGGGAGGGAGGGATGGATGGATGGATGGATAGATGGATGGATGGAGGGATGGATGGATGGATAGATGGATGGATGGATGAATGGATAGATGGATGGAGGGAGGGAGGGATGGATGGATGGATGGATGGATAGATGGATGGATGGATGGAGGGATGGATGGATGGATGAAGGAATGGATAGATGGATGGATGGATGGATGAATGAATGGAGGGATGGATGGATGAAGGAATGGATGGATGAATGGATGGATGGACACACAACACATCAACGTAATACTCTAGATTTTCTCCATCGTTGTCGGTGAGGTTGGAGATGTAAACTCAGACATGTCCAGACTTTCTCTGCCCTTCAGTAAATGACGGACACACATTCTTCACACCGCCGCAGAGCTTCAGGCCGCCAGAGAGCGACACGTAGCTGCAGAGCTCCAGGCTACCGCTGAGCGTCCGTCGCTGCAGAGCTTCACGTAACCTGATTCCACATGACAACAATCAAAACTCATTTCTGTTTCAGTTCAACAGAATCCAGTTTTACCAAACCAGCATTGTAAAATCCTGCTTTGCTCTCGTATCGCTGCTCGGTTTTCCTCTGATATCAAGTCCTGAGCAATCCACTGAAGTCGCCCTCCCCACTCACTCTGGCCTGAGGTCCACGGGGGGCTTTTAGGCCATGCTCCTACGCCGAGGGGCCTGCAGCTCATCAATATTGCAGAGGAATAAAGTAGGCTGGTGGTGATGGACGGGACCAATCAAGCATCACCATGCTTCAAATGAAGACATCATGGGGGTATAGATTAAAGATACACTTTGCTGTAGCTGTTTAAAAAATAATGAGGAGCTATAGGGCTTAATGCAGATCCTGAAGAGATTCACCAGTATTCCAGGAGCTGCGTAAAGCAGGTCTTTAGGCCTGAATGTTGGTCACACGCGTAGACACGGATCACCGGGTTCTCTGGTGAACAGGTTTCTGTCAAGGGTCAGAAGGAGAAACACTCAAGCATCTTGCAGGTCAGTTCTGACCATCCGCAGTGTTTTTATTCTTTAACAAGCTGCCAGCATCGCCATGTTGCTTCATACTTATAACAGAGGAAAGAATGCAGCTCAGACGGAGAAATTATCTTTATTTCAGCCATGAAGTATGGATATGACTGACTTTGAACGCAGCAGGGGCCCAGGAGCCCTGCACAGTTTTTGTTCATTATGCGGCGGTACCTCAGCGACGGCCTACAGTGCTCGCAATAAAAGACCAATGAACGTTGCACATCCTGTATTGATTTGTTTGCTGAATATCAGAGTGAATTTTCAGATGTATTTATAATGGACTTATTAAAGCCTCCTTTGATCTGAAGAATACAACAATAACAGAAGCGTCTGTGTTGTTTGCAACCAGAATCCACGGTGGGGAAAATGTCAATATTAACTGCAGCTTTTCACACGTTCACTTATTATTTTCTTTTAATCATAAAAACATAATCTCTTTCAAAGGTGGGGGGTTGTGGGGGGGTGCTGAGGTTATTCTTTTCCATCATCGGAAAGCTGTCTTTCCAGTGGTTTTTCTTCACGTCACTCTTTTTTTTTTTGGTAAATGAAATATTCTATTTGAAATACAAACAGCTTTAATTATTAACACTGACACTCCATCTCTCGCTGAAAGACTGTCAGCTGTTGACTTTGGCGGATTTTCATGCTCGGATGATGAAGACGTTACGATGAGGTGACTCAGAAGCGACCCTGAAGCAGGCCAACAGGAGACAAGTGAGATGATGAACTGCTGATTAATCTGGGAGGGTTTAAGTGAGGATTTACCCGATCTGTGCTTGTTTTTTAAACGACGCTCAAGTCAAGTTAAAGAACAAATAAAACAACGTAGAGTAAAACTCAGCGTCAGATTCGTCACAAAAGAAGAATAAATGGTTTAGATTTGTCAGTTTAACCACAAAAACCAACCATGTTTGTTCATACAGATTCTGACACATTTTGCGTGACTTTATTGTAGAAACACAGTTTGATACTGGTGTCCAGCCCCATAATGATACCAGGAAGTCATTTTTATCAAAAAAAATCGTAAAAATACGACAAAAAAAGTTTTCTCTTCTTTTTTTTTAATGATCTTTCCCAGATTTGAAATGGAAGCAAGGTGAGTTTTTTGTATGGGTAACCAAACCTGCTGTAATCACAGATAGCTGAATATATGAGGAAATAAACAAAAAAAAATACTTAAAAATTAACAAAACACTAATTTTTTCATTTTCACCTTTATTTCAAATGTACACAATTTTTTTCCTGTTTTCATTTTTTTAAAATTCCACAGCAATTAATTTAATTTCCACTTCAATGTGTTAATACATTTATTTCTACCTTTCCACACTTCAACTTTTCCTGATGGACATATATATATATATATATATATATATATATATATATATATATATATATATATATATATATATATATATATGTATATAATTTTCCCCACTCCTCCACATGTTTACCTTTCCATATTATTCCCTCATTCATATGCTAATGAGGTGGGTGTATTTAACCTTGACCTAAAATATGTCAAATAAATAATTCAAATATATTATTAGATGTGGAATTTAAAAAAACTAACATGAATAAAGGTGGAAATAAAAAGAAAGTGTAGATATTGTAGAAGTGTAAATAAATAAATTATTACAATAAATTAATAGGGAAATAAGTATAAATGATGGAATAAAAATAAAGGAAAAAGGTTAATAAATAGATAAACAAATAAAAAAAAAATACTTATTTATTATGGCAGGTTTAGCCCTCTGTATATCTGTGTGTTACATTTCATGTATAAGGTGTTTATAAACCAACAGCAGGATTTAGTGAATTAGTGTAAAGTTCTTGGATCCAGGTTCTTGGTCTTAGTCAGGTCTGGATCAACATTGTTCTGAGCTAACTGCAGTGATCGGATGGACTTTGGGAAACCAGTCAGGACTGGGTTCCAACAGTCGAGTCTATAGGATAAATGCAGAAATCCTGCCGAGTCATCAGTCCTTTAACCTTCCAGATGTTCTTGAAGTGATAAAAGTCCATTTTTGGACTATAGTCGCCTGGTGAGAAGGTTATGTAAAGTTGTGTGTCATCAGCATATTTAGTTGCCTATCATAATCTGAGCGAGTGGGAGCATGTAGATGTTGAACAGCCGGGGTCCCAGGATGGAGCCTTGGGGAACTCCACAGGTTATTTAAGTTATCTCAGATGTGTAGTCACCATTAGGCACATAGTGGTCCCTGTCTTTTAAATAGAACTCAAACCAGTTAGTTGCACAAAGTATCATCCTGATCATGACTGATACTCTTCACCAGTATGTTGCTATTAACCAGAAAGTATCGCCCAGTTTTCCAATATTTCTAGTAAGATGGTGGATCTACCAGAACTAGGATTGAGATGTTGCCGCTACCTGTGCCTGTATGCAGCCGTAGGATCAGTCCAGATGTGGTAAAGGTAGAACTTATAGACAGGCAGCAGGATTTCCACACTTCGCTTTAGGAGTCCTCCAAGATTCTGCAGACCTGTTTTATCTGCAAAAGTTTTCTAATAAATCTTTATATTATTTATCCAAAGGTCTTTTTCCTTCCCAACCATCTTCTCCACCTCGTCCACCTCAGGAGACAAACATGAGGGTTAAAGATAACCTGCTTACTGGACCATTACCGCATGAAAACCCGGACAAATAAGCAGCATCACAGGCGACGCGTTGATTTATCTAAACTAAAAAAAGAAGCTTAGTTTAAAACTAATAATATTTTTTTTCCATATTATCTAGTGTCTTGTGTTTTATGTAGTCCAGAACTCTTGCTGATGATGTTTCTCTTCAGTAACACGATGAATGTATCACGCCATAGTTCCTGCATAGTTCCCAACCCTCTGCTTTGGTCAAAATCTCCATACAACGCTAAGATAGCATGCCTGCTCTCCACGAGACCATTTTAAAACTGAAGTTTTTGCACAGTAAAGTACGGATGAGTGACAACAACATTTGCCTGTTGACACAATGCCATTATCTGATAGTACTATTTATAGTACTATTGCATCAATGTCAAATCAATATCAACACTTTTGCTGCTTAAAGGCAAATCACAATTGTACAGTCTATGTTGATATTTTTAAGGAAACAGAAAATAAATATAAACTTGAGATTATTAATGCTTTAAAGAAATTATTTTAAAATAAGAATGAAAAGTGAGAAGATTAAACAAATATAAAATAAATGAAATCATTTTGAAACAAAAGTATTTAAAGTACAGATTAATTTCATTTATTAAACATAAAACAAAAATGTTCCATAACTAAAAGTTATACAATATAAATATATATATATATATATATATATATATATATATATATATATATATATATATATATATATATATATATATATATGTAATGAAATGTGCAATAACCTGCTGCACAAAACCAATAAAATCTTTAAACAAAGTCTAATCATCACTAACATCTCGTCAACAATAACAGCATCATCATGACATCATGACATCTGATAGGCTGCCATGATCTTGTGACACAGAAAAAAAACACAGATTCTGAGCTTCACATAATATTTTATTACCTAAAACTCTTAGAAATAAAAAACAAAAAGATATTTGTGTCAGCAGAGTGGTGTCTACCTGGTTAAAACAGGATTAAATCCCTCATTTTAACAGGCTGATATCGACATATCGACTCCAGAGTATCAATGCTTTTCCCTACAGCCAAGACTTGTTAAGCAGCTCTTATGAGGAACAGACGAAGTAAAAAAAAAATCATGAGACACTGCTCAGGGTTTAGGGTCCATTTGTCTCGCTAAATCACCTGCATAACTTCACGCTGGGTTATAATAATAAAAGAGGTGTATGCATATTTATAGAGATGAATGAAAGCAACACTGAGCTGAGTTTCAGTTTCGCTTCCCTTTGTTTCAATCCGACATGTTGCTTTAGTGAAACAATCATGAAAAACCACAGCTTCGTCTTCATGGTCGCGTTTCTATGCTGATTAATAGAAAAGGCAAGTTTATTTATATAGCACCTTTAATGTAGAAGACAATTCAAAGTGCTTCACATGAAACATTAAAAGCATTACAGAAAAAAGCATAAAAGAAAATACAAACAGCTAAATCACAATAAAATCATAAATTATATTAAAATAATTAAAGCAGAATTAATTAAAAGTTACTGTGCAGATGTCATGCAGGCACATGAGAAAAGAAATGTTTTAACTTGGATTTAAAAGTTTCTACATTTGGTGAAAGTTTAATCTCCACTGGCAGATTATTCCACTTGTTTGCAGCGTAACAGCTGAATGCTGCTTTTCCATGTTTAGTCTGGACTCTGGTCTGGACCATAGACTGTATATAAAGAGATGGACGGAGTCTCTGTGATGTCACCCGTAGGTTTCTGAAGAGCTGAATTGAAGCTCGGTGGGCGGTTCCTGCCATCGCCATCTTGGCAACGTCATGCGCATCGTCTCGCCCGGAAAATACAAATATGGGCAAAGAGGTGGAGCTGACAGGGAGCCGTGAGCGTCATGGCGGATGATTGACATCGAGCGAACTCCGAGCTTTCTGTAGCTAAAAGCTAACCAAGCTAACCCCGAGATAACGGGAGCTAACCAGCTAACGCAGGTAAGCGGGTTAAAGCTAAGTCACGTTGTTAACCGGCTAAAGACCGCGGTTGTTCTACGTTTTTCTGACTTGAAGCCAGAGATTGGTACCTGTCAATCAAAAGGACACGCCCCTAAATTTGCCGAACTTCGAGATTAAATGAGTTTAAAACAGGCAAGTTAGAAAAAAATTCACTCCCCCCTCAGTTGTCATGAAGGTAAACCTGACCTATTAAACCTAAAATGGATTTTTGAACCAGGCTGTAAACATGTTTATTTCTGCTGTGAAGTTGGTCTTTTTAACATGAAGTTTATGGGGATTTGGGCTGTGTCTCAATTCGTTAGTGCATAGTGTATAGTGCATAGTGTGCACTACGCACTTTTCTCTGTAGTGCGCACTACGGTGGGTAAGTGCTGTCCCAAATGGAACATGGACGTAGTGCACTAACCAGTAGTGACCAACTCACATTTGACCACAATTATTCTGCCGCCAAAAGTAAAACAAAGCGCTAAATTAGGAGAATGAATTTGCTTCTCTCATGAAACTACATCGCATTGAAGGTGACGAAGGATCTTCCTCCCATTGGCTGAACATGAGTTGGTACGTATATTTATTTATTTCTAACGTGTATGACCCGCCTGCATACGTGCCCAGAGTGCGTACCTGTTGCCAGTCTGGCATCATTGTTGGCTTATCGTTTCAGGGACGGCTCGTCCCACTAAATTCTTTATAGGAAGTTGTAATAAAGAAATGAACAAATCCAGTAAACTTAACTTTATGTATCATGTCATCATATATTATGGCCTACACTATAGTGATCTATCGCAGTTGTTAACAATACAAAGCAACATCAGACTGTCATGTGTCTTTGCATGTCTCCCACAGGCTTATTAATATAATAAAGTGCAAATCAAAACACTAATAAAACAGCTTTTAAATATGCAAAGATATTGTCAGTGGAAAAAATGTCCTTTACATTAAACACATTTGTTTTAACTGGTGTTTACTCTGATACTGTGCACATTAGGATTAGGATTAGGATTATAAATGATAATGTCGGGAATGTAATGCTGTAAAGAAGATGCTCAGACACAGGGACGCAGCAAAGTTGTTATAGAAACATTTTATTGAATCCTTTATTGAATCTCCCCCTGCTTGTTGCAGTCCATCTTCCTCATGACGCTCCTCAGGCAGCCTGTCTGAATCCACCTGCAAGCTCGCTTCACCTGCTGCCTGTCAGAAGCCAGGTGTGTGTGGAGAGGTCTTTCAGGATCCTAGAGACCAGGTGGAGGTCCGTCTTCCTAAAGGCTCTGGAAGGAGGTGAAGTACGTCCACCGTCCTCCACAACATCTGCATGAGCAGCGGTGACCTTCTGGAGCCAGATCATGATGATGATGATGAAGATGTCAGGAGGGCAGCTGGGGAACAACCAGCAGGAGAACCAGCAGCATCTCCAGGAACCGTCTGTGAGGCTGATGAGAGGCAGAGGATGGCAATGATGTGTTACTCCCCAGATTATGATTGCATTTATATCTAAACAATAAATAATTTGGCGAATGGGAAACAAATTGTGTGTCTCTATATAATGAAGATCTACAATGAACTTCTCTTTACATTTTTCTAATATAATTAAATATTTTGTAATGATTAATTTATTACCATACACAAAACACACGAAACATTCAGTAAATATTACATGACACCAACTACAACGTAAACTAAACACACACACACACACACACACACTCGATCGATTTTCAATCAGGGACAGACGAGGTGGAGCCATGCAGAAGAAAGTTACACACCTCACACTTTGCACTCTAATAATCATACCAACTAAATTCACTACTATGTTTATTTTATATCTATATTTTCTCGTTCAGTCTCAGCAGTTCAGATCTGACGATACGATGCAGATTTATGGCATCAGTGGTAACCATAGTAACGGACCGCGCTCTAAAAACTGGCGCTATATCGGTATTGATAGTTTACGTTATAAACACTACAATGCTTCATCTGGACGTTCAACAAGGATGAATGAACATACAGAACCTATAACATTCATCATTTATAACACATATAACCTGTATACGTCCACTACAGCGGATAAAAACTGCTAACAGTGTGCTAAACTATCCATAACTGTCGTCAGGGATAGATTAGCAGGTTGCAGTATACATCACCATCATAACGGAATAATTTAATACTTACATTTACACAAATGAATCCCCGCCTGGACCGGCGTTAAACTCCGCCATTATTTACCGGGTAAACTGATGGAAAGTCCATCCTCTTCCGCTACGTCAGCAAAATGGTGTCGATTTAGTGCGCGAAGTGTCCATCGTTCTGCACTGCATTTATGGGCGGGTTTAGGGCAGCATCAGGGTACTTTCAGTGCACTGAGTTTTTTGCACAAAAGTCAGTGTAAACGCACTACGCACTGAAACATAGTGCGTGAAGTAGTGTTAGTGCGCTGATTGAGACACAGCCTTGTTCTGTTTTGCAGCCCCTAGTGGATGAAGGTGGAACTGCAGTTTTATGCACTTCCACGTAGGCTTCACTTTTAACCGCCGGAGGTTGCCGCTTGGTCTGGACTCTGGTCTTGACTCTGGTCTGGTCTCTGGTCTGGTCTCTGGTCTGGACTCTGGTCTGGCCTGAGGTCTAGACTCTGGTCTGGTCTCTGGTCTGGACTCTGGTCTGGCCTGAGGTCTAGACTCTGGTCTGGTCTCTGGTCTGGACTCTGGTCTGGACTAGTTGACCCGAGTCTTTGGATGGAAGAGCACTGCTTGGGTTATATTCTCTGAACGACAGATGTATTCTGGTCCTGAATTGTTCTGGGATTCTGTAAATCCCAGAACAGCAACATAACGATGAAGAGTATCCGCCATGATCAGGATGAGGTTGTGTTTGGGAGGAGATTCCCATAAAAACATCAGATTTTCCTCTTCTGGAACGTTCATGTTGCTTCACATCCCTCAGAAAGTTTTTCATTTATTTCTGTTTTATGTTGGGATAGAAATAAATTGTTTGCTTATGAAACACATTTGATTAATCTGAACTCCTCGTTCGGCTCGCTGCCGGCAGCTCGCAGACGTACGTTTAGTAGATCTGCTTCAGGTCTACGGCCTAACCAGCTAATGAAACCTGACGTAAGGACTCAATCAGTATTCATGGCTTTGTGATGTGGCTGACGTGAAGGCGTGTTTAGCTGCTACACATGCTAAATAAGCGGGACACGAATTGATCACGTCTTCTTGATAGAATTCATTTACTCTGAATTATTATGACATTTTAAAGTTTTTTTCTGTGATTTTTTGCTTTTCTCTTGCACGTATATGTGAACCATGTGTAATCAAGGCCGGATTATCCAATGGGCATTATGGGCACAGGGGCCCATGTGGGGCCCATGTGGGGCAAACACCAGCAGTTTGGACATGAAATAAAATGTTTATAAAAGAGAGATAGTTACACCACACTGTCTAGCACAGGCCTCTTCAAACGGCGGCCCGCGAGCCACATGTGGTCCAGAACCAACTTCTATGTGGCCCACCTTATGCAAAAGAATAAAGATATTTATCAAGAACCTTCAGTCGTTCTTTTGCTGATTAAGTAACCTACAATCCTACAGTTGTGCAGACCATGAACGCAGCACTTGGTTGCCTAGCAACATTAACCCCAGGGCTGTTGTTGTGTTTTGAATTTCTAAGATTAGCGCTAGCTAGCATGTCGCTTTCTGTCCCAAAACCCAAAATTGACAACAAAAACCGCAGATGTAACCCAGACTGGACTGATAAGTATTTGTTTATTTTGCCGTGACATTTGAGCGCCAAACCGATGTGTTTAATATGCAATGAGTGTGCGGCGGTGTTTAAAGATTATAATCTGAGGAGGCACCACATCAAGAAGTTTAGTTTGATATTACCTTTTTATGTTAAAAGTTAGGAGAAAAAAGGTTCTGATTGGAATTTTTCATTATTTTATTTTGTGAATTTGCCCTTGTCATGTGGGACTGAATTTAGAATAGAAAAATTAATAAACTACTTATTTTTCAAAATGTAAATGTGTCTTTTTTTTAAATTTATTTATTATTTTCCCCTACTTTATTTACAGGCTCTGATCATTTTTTATTTGAAAATCTGGCCCACCTGAATATCTAATTGAGTAGCCCTGGTCTAGTGTATTCCTATTGGTACCACTGACTGAGAGGTGTTAGAAATGTTGTTTCACAGTGTATCATTCAGTTTTCACAATGTTGCGGTGGGAAGGGGGGCCCCTGGAACACTCTGGGCCCAGGAGCCTGTGCACTTTTTATCCGGCCCTGTGTGTAATAGCATGTTTTCAGAACATTTTCATTTGATCTACATGTGAAGAATATGTAGCTGACATATGAATTCCTGGTGATTTACACGTGAGTTGCAACTAAAGATGTACATCATATCTGAAGAAGATGTAAAGCGCGTGTACCGAACATGGAAATCACTTGTTTAAGAAATCTGGTCTACATATAATTGACATGTTTTTCACCTGTTGTTGACACATGGGAATCACATGTGGATCACGTCATACTAATGATTTACACTCGATTCACATGTTAAGAATGTTTTACAAACTCAGAGCTCAGAATCTCCATCTGTGTCGCTTTAAACCAGTTTCTCTTGTTTTTTACTTGTTTATCAAACAAAACGAATCGTCAGATTTTTCCATCCTGATCTATAAACCGTCTCCATGTTGGACAGCATGTGCTGCATTTTAAACCTTTCATCCATCCATTTCCTTCATAAAATCAGAGCTACTGGTGGCCTGATCCGGTGCTGGGAATGCTGGAAAGCTGCAGATAGCGGCTGATGGGAGATACGGCATCATTCCCACACCGTCAGCGAATCACCATGATGTCTTTCTGCACCTGACTGAAACGCTTCATCCCCGGCCAACAAACACAACTGACTTCCATTGTTCCCAGTTGTGTTGATGAGGAGGGGAAAAGATTTAGTGTTTAAGGTATAAGGTATCCAGAGGACACACACACACACACACCCCTCCCCCCTCTCACCACCATGCTGGATGAACATACCAGCAAGTTTTAACCACCATAGTTTTATAAAAGCTGGTAGAGCTGCCAGCTGTCCGCAACTCCTCTCATCCCTGGAGGTTCAGCAGTCCTGAAGTTCTTTTCAAGGCCACGTTGAGTGGCGAGCCAGCAGCATGGGCACTGGTTTGACTGCTTTACCAGTCAGAGGGAGGGCGGTGATCGTTTAGGATTTCATCCATCGTTACAGAACAGACTGGATGTGTTTCTCTGCCCCCTTTGTCACGTAACCTGACAGACAGCACTGAGGGAAAAGTGGAAATAAAGCTGCATCCAGTCATGGGGAGAATTTAGAGACAAAATTAAAACAACAAATAAATAAAACGACCAGCTTTCTCCGGAGAATTCATTCTTCTGCTTTTAAAAACAACATGGTGGATAATTATAGCTGTAAGTGAGACGCTTTGATGCATTTTCCCTCGGCAGGAATCCCTGCGTCTCTTTTCCTGGAAGTGTTTTTCTGTCAGTCCTGAAGTAAACTGCCCAGCAGCGCCCAGCAGGGCCGGTCACACTGAGCGTGTGTGTGTGTGTGTGTGATGAGACAAACTGGGACAAGAGACAGAGATGACCATGCAACATGTAGACTGCTCTGCAGGATGACACCACCGCAGCCTTCGCTGTGCGCTCATTCTGGACTTTGAAGGTCTGGAAACCGCAAATCCAGTTCCTGACATGCAGCAGAAAATGCTGGTCTCCACAGCAGAAATAATAACCTCCTGGTAAGGAGTTGCAGACTCTTGGTGGTGTGCAGCTCCACATCTGACACTGGCAAGCCCTCTGCTGTTGCGTGCAGCCCAAGATCAACAGCAAAGAAAGGAAAACCCACCCCGGGTGTCTGCAGACCGCCGCTGTCGGGTCCGTCACATACAGGAGGGCTGCAGCTGTCACCCTGAAACACACGAAACCATAAACCCGTCTGGAAACGCTCTGAAGGCCAGGAGCAGAGGGGGTTGGGAGGCTTTCGCTCCTGCAGGGGTGGAACTGCATTAACCTGGGTACTGCTGTTTCCTCCTGGCTCGCATGTCAAGCCCACACCCCACACAGTTATCCAGGCCGTGTCCAGGGGTCACCCCGAGGCCAGGACGCCTTTCTCCAAGAAGTGACGCAGCTCCATGGCTTTCCCCTCCCGTTGAAGTCAACGCAGGGTGACATGTGACATCCAGACATGCAGGGAATAATTGTTTTTACTGATGCTCCCTGACGAAGCCTGGTCCGTGCACGGGGCCTCAGCGGACTGCCGCTCATGTGTTTCCCATCAGGGAAGACTGTGGTTACCTTCCTGATTTTGCTGGACTGGAAAAACATAGCTAATATGGTGTGATCTGGAAAAAGCTTTGATGCAGGGGCTTTACAAATAAACCTCTGAATGCCATATGGTTTGCATTCATCTCTTCATTTATTTCCTATAAATGTCTGTTGAATATTCTCCAGAGCCAACATGTGTGTAACCAGACCTGGAAAACAGAAGGCCGGGGAGAGCAGTTTGTGGCAAAGTGTGATTATTACGACGTGTCCGCTTTTCTTTTTTCTGCTCGCTGCGTGATGGATGAGACGCAGAGCTCTTCCAAAGCAAGCAAACAAGAAAACACACAAACAGTCCTCGCCTTGCAGCTGCAGCTCCCACAATCAAACTGTAATGATTGTCAGCTTGGTGATGACTCATCAGCCGACAGACTTCTCCCCATTAGGCTGGATATCAGGTTACGGCCGACAGCGGAGTCAACAGACAGCAGGCGTCCAGCGGTGGACGACATGGAGGCGAGTGTTTCCAAACGCAGCAGACTTTCCTACAGCAGCTTCCAAGTCAGAGAAGACCTACAAGTCTTCATCCATGCCTCACATCGTTTACGTCGTGGAACTGGACTTTGTAGTGTGTAGAAGTGGATCTTCCTGTTTGCAGCTGGTTTCTCTCATTTTCAGTCCAGTTTTTGTTGCGATCATTTCAGAAGAAGGTTTTATTTCGGTAACTTAACGCTAGCTGAAAGGATGAGCCGGAGAGTGTTGATGTATGGAACACAACTTCGCAAAGATCCAAGTTTAAACTGGAACTTTAAAGATGCAATATGTAACTTCTTTACTTTAAAACGTTCCAGACTTGTTCAATGACACAGTAGGTGCGTTTTCCATTACATCCTGATACATTGAGCTTCTTTCTTTTTCTCTTTATCTCTTTCTTTTACCCCCCCCCCCCATAACAGTGTAGCATCATTAACATGTATGTCTCCTGTCTCAGCAGGTCTCCCTGGCCGGGAGTAGCAGTTCCTGTTGTCTGTTGTCTTTCTGTCCTCTTCCCCCCACACAGCAGAGGCAGGTGGCTGCCTGTCCTGAGCCGGGTTCTGCCGGAGGTTTCCTTCCTGTTAAAAGGGAGTTTTTCTCCTTCCCACTGTTGCCAGTGTGCTTGCTCAGGATGGAAGATTGAGTTGGACTCAACTCAATCTGTTGGTTTCCTTATATAGGCTGTTATGAATTGGCCTTCATTATGTTTTCCCCTCTGTCTGTAAAGCGTCTTGAGATGGCATTGCCGTGATTTGACACTATATAAATAAAGTTGAATTGAATTGAATCTAAAATTGTGCAAAAAATGAACATCGCAATTAAAAAATGCTAATAGAAACAACCACACCGTGAAAAAAATCTTAAATATCGCTAAAAGTTTTTACGCTCTCATGAGGTCTTTTTTTTTTTTTGATGTTTTGACACAGAAATATATTGCAAAAGTGTCATGGAAACACTTTTTTCGCATTTACTTGTCCCCGGACGTGACATGGGGGGTCGTGACCAGTTCATTCCAGTAAAGATGGCGCGGTGTGGAACAAACAACAGAGAAGTTCAGAGTTTAAGAAAAGAAAATGAGGGAGAAAAGTTTTTAAAATCCGTAGCAAATTCTCCACAAGTAGAAAAATTAACGTAGTGTGCCTACTTTGCATGAACCGAAATTTTTGTAAAATCTCATAAGAATAACAAGATTTTACGAGATTTTACGGGACCTGAGGCTAATGCTAAACAGTGTTCAATGGAAACACCCGCAAATCACAATTGTTATGCGTCTAAACTTAGAAATATCACCTTAATTTTGCAAAAAAATGTAATGGAAATGCAGCTTCTGACATCTATTGTGTTTCTGTTTCTGGAGCCGCTGCTGCCGTCCAGAGGCTGAGAAAACAACGTTTACAATCAGGACGCGAAGCGAAGTTTCGCAGCTTCAAAGCAGCCAGTTCGCAAGGAAATGGGCTGAAACACGTTGCAGCAAAAGAAACGCAAGAAGATTAAAAGAGACAAAACAAGTCATCGTAAGATCGTCTTTTACTGGCTGGAGAGCTAACAGGTCAGGCAAGATCCAAGATGGACGCTGGATCAGCTGTCGATGGGGGGCGTGACGGGAAGATGGCAGAAGTTCTGGACTTAAACGTTTTGTTTCTGGCAGCTTGTAGAAAACAAACATATTTATTCTTTCTTTACTCGCATTTCTGCAGAAGCAAAGGCGAGACAGAAAACTGTATTTTACGTCGACTGGAAGCTCATCACAGCATGATGAGCAGAAACTGCACAAAGGAAGAAGAATCAGGACTAAATCCAGACCTGAACCAGGACCTGAGAGACGCATCTGGACCTTCAGCTGGTCCAGCTACTGTTGGCCGAAGCCTCTTCAGGAATGGTCTCCATGGAAACGTGGCTTTAAAACATCCCATGACCCAAGAACTGGACTGAGGATTAGTGGAAACTGGTCTGGATCCTCCCCAGAACCACCAGAACCAGAAACTCTGCATTATTAAAGCAGTGTGGGAAAGTTCTTCAGGGAGAAGTTTTCCTGGAGAAGACTGGAAGACATCGAGGTAAATGTTGTCTGACGAGGTCCAGACGGTTGCAGAATAAAATTCAGATTCTGCTCTTTGAACTGGAAAAGCTGGTTTTGCTAATAAAGTTAAGTCTGGAATGAAACGAACGAGGAGGCAGCTCAAGACCCTCATCCAGATGTGTCGAGACCTGCCGTCTCTGTGAGACGCAGCTGTAGGACAGAGATCCCAACGTTTCAACAGCAACAGCGAAGTAAAACGCAGCATGTCATGGTTCCTTCCTGCTCTGAGCAAAGCGGTTTTCCACTTGGCCAACCTTTTCCGACAGCTGTAGGAAAACACGCAGAAAGTCAGCTTCCGAGTCGCTTTTCTAAATATTCTGAAAACACATCGACAATGTGAGGGTGTGAAGACGAAAGGCAGAGGCGTCCAAACCATAGACTGTATATAAAGAGATGGGCGGAGCCTCCGTGACGTCACCCGTACGTTTCTGAAGAGCTGAACTGAAGCTCGGTGGGCGGTTCCTACCATCGCCATCTTGGCAGAGGCATGCGTGTCGTCTCGCCCGGAAAATACATATATGGGCAAAGAGGTGGAGCTGAGAGGGGGGCTGTGAGCGTCATGGTGGATGATTGACATCGAGCGAACTCCGAGCTCTCTGTAGCTAAGAGCTAACCGAGCTAACCCGGAGATAACAGGAGATAACAGGAGCTAACCAGCTAACGGAGGTAAGCAGGCTAAAGCTAAGTCACGTTGTTAACCGACTAAAAATTGCAATTTTTCTATGTTCTTCTTTCTTGAAGTGGGAGATCAAGTACCTGTCAATCAAAAGGACACGCCCCTAAATATGCCAAACTTTGAGATTAAATTACTTTTAAACGGGCGAGTTAGAAAAAAATTCACACCCCCCACAGTTGTCATGAAGGTAAACCTGACCTATTAAACTGAAAATGGATTTTTGAACCAGGCTGTAAACATGTTTATTTCTGCTGTGAAGTTGGTCTTTTTAACATGGGAGTCTACGGGGATTCGCTCTGTTTTGCAGTTTTATGTACTTCCACATAGACTTCACTTTTAACCACCGGAGGTTGCCGCTTGGTCCAAACATCCAGAAGCTAAAGATCAGCGCTGGACACTGAGCAGCTGCTTGCAGAACATGTCACGTTGTGTTTGGAGGACACAAAAAGCCAAAATCAGACATTTCCAGCACGTCTGCGGCTGCTGGCGGGTTTACTGCCACGCTGAGCTCTAGCAGAGCAGCAGGCCATTAAAGGATGCTCTTCCAGCATGTGACACTTAGCTACAAATATGCACTAAAGCGAATATTCATGTCCATCCCTCCGGTCCCATCCAAAGCAGTTTAGTGTGAGATAGTGGAGTTCTGTATTTACTTTCAGCAGGGTGAGAGGAGGAGAGGCTATAATCGCTGATTGAAATGTAAATGTGAGGTAGCTAACTGAGGTATTAGGCCGGCTGGCGGACAGAGCGAAGATATGAATTACAAGCTGTTGGACAAATTTTTCTCATTGGACATTATGTAAATGGAAGCGTAAGTGACTGGTAGAATGTGGAACAGAAATCGATGCAGGAGGCGATAAGCGAGAGTGGTTTACAGAGTGCTTCTGCTTATCTACAGATATTTTGAATTCAAAGCTGATAATTTGATCATGCAAAGTATATTCATTACATAAGGGTCCCTGTATGCTAATCCAGGCCTCCGTTATACAAAGTTAATATTTACAAGAGAGCAGAAAGTAGTTAAAGCTAGATGTTTGACTCACCGGATGCTTTTACTTGTTTTAAAGAGAAATGAAAGTGTTCCCTCCGTAGGAAAACGTGACTTTTGTTTATCCTGCTTTGCTCAGTAATGGAAGCATGTGAATGAATATTTCATCACGTAAAAGTAAAACAATTCAGACTTTTCCTCCAGAAGAAAAGTCTTCATGAGGACATTTTTCCTTCATTTAACCCGTTTGACACCTGCATTTATTTAAACTTGTATAAAAATGAAATAATACAGAAAAAAATAAAAAGAAAATGACTGTAATGAAATAAAGTTCAGTTCAAAACTTAAAATAAATTAAACAAAAATTAATAATAAAGGAATCATATACAATAAAGACATCAATATTTAAAAACAAAAAGAAACATTTTAAAAATTAGTTTGATAAAAAAAAAAGAAAAAAAAAAGACAACACATAAATGGCTCATTTGTGATATCAGGCGACAGATAGATTAAATTAATTTATTTTTTCTGTTTTAGTCTTTCAGGAACACATTTTTCCCTCGAAGGAAAACCTCCAGATTTTGTTTGATTGTCTAGAAAACAGAAAGATTTTCTTCTAAAGTTGCTGTAAAGTTGATGCAGTTTCTTTCCCAAATCTACCACAATTATTTTAACCTTAAAGATGAACTTTGGAGATTTTCTCTGAGACATGTTTTAGATCTCCTCTTACAGCGTCCAGCGTCGTCTTCGTCCCGTCTCTTCTCCGAGATGTCCCCTAACGACGTCCGGCGTCGTCTTCGTCCCGTCTCTTCTCCGAGATGTCCCCTAACAACGTCCGGCGTCGTCTTCGTCCCGTCTCTTCTCCGAGATGTCCCCTAACGACGTCCGGCGTCGTCTTCGTCCCGTCTCTTCTCCGAGATGTCCCCTAACGACGTCCGGCGTCGTCTTCGTCCTGTCTCTTCTCCGAGTCGACCTAAATGATGTGAGCTGGCCGGTGCGGAAGCAGCTGCATGTGAGTCACTGTTGTGCAAACATTTAACTTCAGAATTATGTTACAAATCTGACATCATTTCTCCTGAGAAAATCCAGATAAACGCGACATGTCTCATGCAGGACTAAAGTTTCCAGCCAGCTTTCTGTCCTGCAGCTACAGAAAGTTTCTGGCTGTATCACGTGAAAGAGGACGAGGAGTTTTCTGCTGTAAAACAAAAAAACAACACACAATCCTCCATAATAAAATACAAAGTTTAATTTATGTATTATTCATTTATAATTTAAATGATTGAATTTCTTGTTCTGGATGAGCAGATCCTGTCTGATGTGGAAAACGTTGCTGTAAGTCCAGTTTTAAGATTTTTTAATGTAATTTACATGATTTGAGTTTATTTAGTCAAAGGTTCTGTAGCGATCTTTGTTTTTATGTAAGAAAACATCATTTATAGAAACGTGTAATTATATTTTTGTATACATATATGTCTAACGGTTTAATCTAAAGCCACTGAATGATCACAGCAGCATCAAACTAGAGATTAAATAGACCTGTTAATAAAATAAGACACGTATCAGGTCAGGGGTGTCGGCAGATCTTTAAACAATCAGGTGTTGTTATCAGTTTTGGTGTCAGACAGAAGAAATGAAGGTACTGAATTGTCCCAAAACTGTTCATGGTTCAAGTTTTCCACACAAACGTGAAGTTTCCTCCAGTCCAAAAGGTCTTTCCATCGTGTTGCTTTGACCTGAAATAACATCAAAGTCGACTCCTCTTTCACTTTCTTCCTCCCTGTTGGGCCTTGACAGAAGGCGGTGAGGTTAATCAGGGTGGACCGGTTGGGTCTGCACTCAGCCCAGTTCCCCGTCTGTAAACAATGAGGGTGTGGATTATAGTTTGGAAACAATGTGTTTATTTAAAAAGCTCGCTTCCTGCATGGACTCAGCGAGTCTCCCATTAATTTTATTGGCGGCTCCAGTTCTGAAAATCATTGTTTGAAAAGAGGCAACAAAAACCCAGAAGGCAGAAAAACGAAGGAAGAAGCTGGCATGTGTGTGATAGGACCGCTGCTTTAATAGAACTATTGGCTTTTTATCATTTTCAAGGATCTCAGCTTAAGAGGAAACAGAAAAATGTGGAAACGTTTCCTTGTTTTCGTTGCGGCGGCTCGGCATCAGTCCGCCCTCTACGTGCACACAAGTCACTTTCATGCAGAAGAAAAGAAAGCCAAACAGTTTTTCTGCTTAGTCTGAACTGCCATCAGCTGTCTGCAGAGTCTGCCTGCAGGGGCTGAGATGCAGCTGAGGGCTGTGGAGCCCACGAGCAACCCCCCCCCCCCCCACTGCCCAAAGCCACATCCTGTCCAAAAGGAACAGACTTGCACTTTCTCCTCAGGAGGAACACATACATTAATGTGATCTCAATTACCCATAAAGCAACCCTGCAGCAGCACACACACACACACACACACACACCTCCCTGGCTCGCCGTGCACGTCTCGCCGCTCACGCACGCCTTCATTGCAGCGGTGGAAAGTTCTCGCTTCCTGGCTGCAGAAAACAAACAGAACTCCTGCTGCACCGTCACGCCAAAGCGATTTCCCAATCCTGAGTAGTTTCTGACTTCATGTGTGAGACTGACAGTCGTGATGAGGATGAAAAAGGCTTTAAGAACACGCCGCGCAACCTTAGCGCACCCAGGCTCGCGCTCACAGGCCAGAGAGTAACAGGTAAACTCGGGGGAGGGTGGTTAAGCCCTAGTTAGGCATGTAAATCCCACCCTTTACAGGCAAAGCGCTCCAGTAGATCCCTGTCAATTTCCTGCAGCTGTGCTTGTGTGGATTTACATGAATACACTCCATCCCGGTGCTGAGCCTCCTGTCTTCCATTCACTCACTTTGTCTGGTTACAAACAGCTTATTTCCCCCTTTTTTTATTTATTTTTTTCTCTTCCACGCTGAAAGAAAGGTTTTATTTACGAGCCACCAGCGCAGCTTCTTTTGAAAACTGACTCCTGAGTTTTGTCCTCAGGCCAGGCAGGAGAAGGTTAGCTGCCTGTTTGCTGATAAGCTGGCAGAAGCCATCAACCCCAGCAGGGAGATACAGCTCTGTGTTTCTGTCATGCTTTATCATCAGCTGGGCTGAAACTAAACCACTGTTAAGCGAGAGGAGAGGGACCATTTCCCTGGATTACAGGCGTCAACTTTAATTTCAAAGACCATTGGTGTATCCAGGGAGAGTGCAGGCTTCGCTTGCCACAGATTGGCAGCGGGGTCCTGATAAGACCCCGGCAGCGTTGTTCGCATTCACCACGGGGGCCCATTGATCTCCGAGCCGCTGGTTCTTCTCATAAAATACAAGGAAACGGTGTTAAAGCGCCAGTTTTACTCCATTCAGCAGCCTGTCTGCTGCGTGCACGATGCAGGGCCACGCGCTGCAGGGCCACGCGCTGCAGCTGGATTGTGTTACCTGAAGCCGTTGAGCTGGAAAAGATCTGCGGACATCAGCCTGGTGAAACATGGCTGCGTGACAGCCGTGGACAGGGCCGGATTAAAAGTGCACAGGTCCCTGGGCCTAGAGTGTTACAGGGGCCCCCTTCCCCACCGCAACTAGGGTGGCCAGATGTCACGCTTCGTGTGGAATAGTCCCACATTTCTATCACTTTTCATACGTCCAACAAAACGAGGCTCTGTCCCACGTTGTTACGACCAGTCTTCACTTTTGCGACGAAAAAAACAAAAAACAAAAAACAAAACTGGCTTTTACTAATTGTGTGTGGCAAAATATTTCACGTCTGTCACATCACACCGCCTGCTGATCTGAGTTATACTCATGTCAATCCAACTAGGAGGCGGGACTTAATGCACATCTAGGATACACCCACTGACGAAAATAAATAAATAAAGACACTGATCGATCATGGAGGACAGGGAGACGACCGCTGCAAAGAAGAAGTGTTGTTACAACAAAGACTGGGAAAGCATATATTCCTGGGTTAAACCTGTTCCAGGAGACTGTGAGAGGGTGTGTCAGAGTCATTTTTATGTGTCACATGGCGAAGAATATGACGTGAAACGGCACAAAAAATCCGCGCTACTCAGAGGGAGGCTTTATAATCACAGATTTATGTTTGGATGGTAATTTTATCACCAAAGAGCAGAATAGAAAGTTTATTTTTTTTTAAAAACTTTGTCATGGCAGAGTGGAATCTCACATTGTCCCACAATAAAGAAGGGGACCACTTTATGTCAAATTATACCAAAGAGTGATTTATGACCCCTGTCATCCAATGAGAAGCTGCCACGTCATAAGTGGGCGTGGCTTAATGAACCGGAAGTCCCACCCCCTCAGTGATCCAATCAGCGTGTGCCACGTCACGAGTGGGCGTATCTTAATGAACCGGAAGTCCCACCCCCTCAGTGAGCCAATCAGCGTGTGCCACGTCACGAGTGGGCGTATCTTAATGAACCGGAAGTCACACCCCCTCTGTGAGCCAATCAGCGTGTGCCACGTCATAAGTGGGCGTAACTTGGGTGAGGGGCGGTCCCTGGACCACGTGATGTCCGGAAGTGACGTATGTCCGTACGTCATTTCCCTCCTCCCAGGCGTGGCTCTGAAGTGACGTCATCCGGTGGCGGTCCCTGGACCACGTGATGTCCGGAAATGACGTATGTCCGTACGTCATACCTGGGCGGCATGTCCGGACATGTCTTCTGGACGTACGGCATGCCTGGGCGGTGTGCCTGGACATGTTAGGGGCATGTCCGAACGAGTCTAGAGGTATAAAGAGGGGTCCGGGGGGAAAAAAAGAAAATAAAAAAAAAACGTCTAAGAGAAAGAGTAATAAAATAAGGTAAAGAAAGTTTTGGAAAAAAAAAAAAATCCCTTACCTTCTCCATATGCGTGTCACTCTGATGCAATCAGTATTTCTTCAGCGATGAGACGTGGTTTTTCGCCTTTGAGTCTTTTGGGTCTACTGGAAAAGAGCAAACTTATCATGGGAAATGCAAAAAGTAGTATAAACAGAGTTTACTGGGTGGGAAGAGTGAAAAAAGTTTTTTTGCTGGCTGCAAAAATCCTCTCTGAGTCTGTTTGTATTTACACCCCCGCCCTTCTACTGGCCCGTGTGACAAGCACCCCCTCTTGTCTGCAGCAGGCTTTTTACGACCCTCTGTTTGTGTGTTTTCAGTGACTTTCGCGTTGATAAACTATTGGAAAAAAGAAGAAGAATTAAACTATTATGATAAATGCAAAAAGAGAAGTAAAAAAATAGAAGTGTTAGCAAAAATAAAAAGTGCTAATAAATGGATGGGAAAAGAAAAAACGTTTTTTTGCTCCAGCAGTCTGCAAAATCCTTTTTCCCCTCGGTGGTGGGACATGTGTTCTCTTGTTGGACTGAAAGAAGAGCAAAAAAAAAAAAAAGCCAACTTATTATGATATTTGTAGAGTTTTAACTGATAAAAGTTAACGGAGTACCTTTTTTCTACACACGTCTATCTGCTGCTCATGCGTTTTGAGTCTGTTTTTACTGAAGGAAGAGAAAAAAAGTTCCTTTGACTGTCCCTGTTTAAATCCTGTAACCCCTGTATATGATGGGTTAACTTACAGAGAAGTGGCAGCAAGCTGTTAGCTGAGATAATACAAACAAAACGACATATTCTCTGTCAAAGTAAGCTTTTTAATTGCTTACTTACCCCTCTAGCCGGGAAAAAAGTTTTAAAATCAGACACCTGGTCCATGTTTAAGAGAAAGGGTTTTTTAACCTATGGATGCTCATATATTTAACAGAAAATGTCTGGTAAATGTCGGTTAACTTACAGAGAAGTGGCAGGAAGCTGTTAGTTGAGATAATACAAACAAAACATTCTCTGTGTCAAAAATGAGTTTTTATTGCTTAATGACCCCGTAACGGTCAAGAAACCTGTCAACAACGGTTGCTTCTTATCTGAAAGTTAAGTTAACCACACGTACTTTGGTTCAGTTGACAATGTTGGGTCAGTTTTGTCCTGCAGGTTTTGCTCTGGCCTTATTCTCAAGTACTTTTTGCCTTTGTCCGAAAGCCAACTTCAGTACATCAACTTTCCCGCCGATCTGAACGAGCTGAAAATAGTTCGCATTCCTCTAGTTGGGACAGGTGTCATCGCAGGTACTTCTCACATGGTTTCATAAAGTTATCAATGTTATACAAAGTTTGTGAGGTGTTTAGTTTACCTGATTCCATATTTTCTACTCGCAAGTCTTCTCAGCACAATGTGTGTACCTTTTAAATGTAATCTGTGGTCCTGTTCACAGAACAATGCTGACGGCCGACACGCTGCATAACAGTAGCATAGAATGACCTTGTTAGCAGACTGATGTCGTAACATTTTAACAGAGAAGTTTTTATATTAGCTAATATTAGTCACTGTGAGGCGCTTCATTCTGTTCACACAGAATTAAGGAATTAAAAAAAGAACTGTTTATGTTGTTCCAGAGAATTTGCTTCGTCAGTTGGACTTTTTAGGACAATTAACGTCTTTATCAGGCTGGGGAAGAGTCTTTCTTGTATTTTAAAAACAGATAAGAAGAAAATTAAAGAAATTTCTCAATTATCTTCTCCACTTATACCGTCTCCATTTTTGATTGTTGCTATTGGAACAAGCAAATCTTTCTGTCTCACACTGATTGAACAGCTATCAGTGATGAAACTATTAGCCTTTGGTTTACAGGTTATAACACCTGGGTTGTGGTTTGATTTCATCAGGTGTTAAGTGTGGAGCCCTCCAGGAACATTGCAATACAAACACTTTTGTACATAATGGTATCCGCTCTCCTGTCCCTGGCTGTTGGTAAGACTTGGTTTTATCACAAAACCTGTAAATAGACACGTTATTAAGGCAGCTATCAATCATATTTAGTTTGCTTCATGTTGTAGGACTAGTTTTAGTGGCCGTCTTGTAGGTAACTATGATCAAATCAAAGATACTTTAATTAAAACCGTGTCAGTCTTATGATCCGTTCTTCTGCTGAAACATTTTAAACCTGGAATCTTTGCAAACTACTTCAGGTGAGAGGAGTTTTCCATGCTTTAGTAAAACAGCTTTGCTATATATGATAGTTGGATAGAAAGTAACCTGCAGGCTTTTCTTTGTGTCGAGGATGAAAAGTACCCAAGCGGTGGTGGTGCAACTTGTTTGGCTTCAAAATATTAGATAATATTTAGGTACATGCAAAAGACTGTGGACTCATTGTTACCCACCATTAATTATTACTATTACTGGTCAAGCAGGGACAGATATGCTCCATCATAGTTCAGTTTTTTCTTTAAATTACTTGAAGTTTCTCTTGTTGTTTTATCATCATCTCCTATCAGTACTTTTACTAATTTGTCAAAAAACTGCCAAGTTGTATGTAGCCGCGCCGCGCTGTGATAACTCTGGCCTCTGAGATGAGGGGTGTTCCAGCACCAGGAGATGGAGAAACTCCCGGGATGACAACGGTAAATATAGTCTCTTCCTCTCTGTATCGAGTTTGCTCATATTATTTGTGAAGTGTAGAAGTGTGATGAAAATACGACAGTCACTGTGTATCTCGGAAAAAAGAAGCCGGTGGACGGTTATGTTGAAGGATCCAACGTTCTGGACCTGCATCTTGCTTGCTCCTTAATACTGAAGTAAAAAAAAATATATATATCCTTTTACTCCACATTGTGAAAGTTTAGAAAAAGCAGACGATTTTATTTGGTAACTATTTTTACTCAAATAATTACAAAAAGAGTTAATATTTTATCCCTGTAAATTTCTGGGGTTTTTCAAAGGCTACCGAGCTGCACCTGAATTCTTACTGGGAACGACACTTTCTCAGCAGTTGCATGAGCTTTGATAAACTCTATATGCACGTACTTTCTATTCCAGCTACCTTCCAGTCGGAGCGCTGTTCCTGATTGCAGCCACGTGCTGGAGGTCAGCGACTGGGATTCCGTCAGAAAACTGGGACACTTTGCAGGAGCTGTTTGGCTCAGGTAGGTTTTACCACCAGGACCAGAATCCCACTCCTCCTGCAGCAGGACATACTATGCACACGCACTCTGGTTAAAGTTACAAGACAAGAACTCAGACATGCTCACACATTGGCTCCAATTACAATCATTTGTCAATCTAACAAGCTTTTTTTTCTCTGCGCTGTGGAAGCCGGACTATCAGAAGAAAACCTTTCATCATGTAGCAAAACAGAAATCATTTTCATGAGAGAAACATGATTCATTATGATTCATATCTATATCTGCTTTTTTTTTTTTTTTTTTTTATTCCTGGACTTCCGGATTGCTTACGACAGCTAGGGCCTGAAAAAAGTGCATTGTAGCACAAATATATCTCCATCCGCCGTGCCAAGAAGCTTGGAATGGAAAATAGTGAAGAAAAGCTGAAAGAAAGCAAGAAATTACTTCAGAAGAAAATTATCATTCCAACTCAATAAAAGTTGTTTTCACAAAGAAAATTATATTTTCACAGTGTTAAAATTTTTTGATTAACGTAAATTAGATAAAGTACAAATTAGATGTATTAATTACATCTAGTAAAGTGATATAACATAAACCCCTTTTTAGCTGCACGGACAAAAGAATCCTTCATTCAATCAAGTTATGAAACGGAAATGAAGCCATATCTGTTATGCATTTTGGAGAAGATGCACTGGACTTAGACACACATTTTCCCATTTACCACAAAAAAAAAGAACCTCATATCTAAATATTACAAATGTCGAGATCACAAAAAACTATTTACAAAACCAGCCAATGTGTAAACATAAGATATGAAAACATGATAAAAACAAGTGGTACTGAGTTGCATGGCGGTGGTGATGGGTGTTCCAACGCGGTGTGGTGAGAGTCAGACCCCTGGCTGGTGGTGTGGAGCCGGATCTCCTCCGGGGAAAGGCCCAGGTCACTTTCAGACATGCTTATTGGACAAAGAGAACAACATAGTTTGAATGATCCCAGACAAACTGTTAAAAAAGAAGCGTGTTTCATTTCTCAGTGACAAACAAACAGGTAAGTACAAGTATCCTCATTCTGGATTTTACAATATTGATATCAGATCTACTTTTACAAACCTTAATCCGATTATAAATCTTATACTTGAAACCTAAAAATGCCGCATTTAGAATTAGTTTAGCATTTCCTCTTAGTATATTTTTGTAGCTCAGAGAAAATCCAAAACGGCTTCATGTATTTTTCATCCAGGTGAGCGCTCTACTCCGCCCAACCCGACAGTTACTATCATCACAAGTAAACTGCAATAAGCAGAACCTCGCTATGCTAACTGAAACCAGACAAAAGAAAAAAATTATAACTGGTGTGTCATCTTATTGTGTAAACAATTGAAAAAATATAAAAATAAGTACACATACTTATTGGGCAGTAGACTTTGCTGAAAACATGAATTAAAAAGTAGGTTATGTTGATGAGAAGGACGTGAGACAGTATTCTTGTTGGATCAATGCAGCTGTTATTTGTAGCATGACTGAGATAAAGCGCTGCATTTTGTAGAGAAAAATTGATGTGTTTATTGTTATTTACCACTTGATCCAGATGACGACACAGCGGTTTAAAGCGTGGCTGATTTTGTTTCGCTCCATTTTCTTAAAATGGACATAATGCAACATCTTTATTTAGTCACATAATTAAATCACATAACATACAACACATTTATTTGATACAAACATAACATTGTTGCGTAGTGACTGAAAGGTACTTTTTCCCTAAAAAGGATATTATTCATCAGTTTGGGCAACAATTTCGGCTTTGTTTCTAAATCAGTCTTAGTTGCATTATATCAACATGTATGTGCCTGAATTGCTCAACATCTTACTGGGGTTTTTGCAACACAAATTGCTGCTTTACAACATTTGCACTGCTGCTCAGAAATGGGAAATTAGAAGTTGAAATTGCAATATAAAAAGATGGATAAAACATTTCTCATAAACAAATTGTAATCATCAGCATTTATCTATTTAGCTTCACTGGTAACACCTCAAAGATTCAAGACAGTTTTGATGCTTCGCTCCACTGAGGGGCAACATCCACCAACGGGCAGGAAGAAGCAACCGCTTCTCTAAAATGAATGAATAACTTCTTAAACGATATTACTGATCATCTTACTGTATTTGGAATATTAATTTTCAGCCAGGAAAAGTGAGCCAATTTACAAACTGGTGAGAATAGGAACTCCCAAAAAAATGTAAGTTTTAAAAGTGGATTTTGCAAAGTGTACTTGGGAAGACGGGGATGTTGAGGTTGGGAATTTGGTCTTTGATGCATTTTTGTTCACATTCACCGAGCTATATAAGAAGCATTGCCCTGTTAGAAAAAACTGTCAGACTGAGGAAACATATAAGAGGGGAACCTTGGATGACCAAGAATCTACAAAAGGCCGGCAAAAAGAAAAAAAAATGTTACACAAGAAATATTTACAAATGCAAACCAATGAAAGTGAAAATATATAAGCAGTATTACAATGTTCTGACTTCTGTTATGAGAAGTAAAATGAAGGAGCACTAGAATGCATTATTTAAGAAACTTGGACTTTTATCAGTGATTTTATTCAGAAGAAGAGCAGCAACAAAGAATTTCCTATTTTTTAAACAAGTCTGGTGACACAGTGCACAATAGTGCTAAAGAGTTCAACTATTATTCTGTAGGTGTTAATCACGATATGGCCAAAACAATTCCAACATGTGATACTAATTTGAATAAGTTTACTTATACGATCAGGGATAATAAAACTTCAATCTTCTTTTGAGGGAATAATGAGAAAGATATAATAGTTCTAAATAGTTATAATAGTTCAGCACAGGCTGAAGCTAATGTAAGCCTGTCCTATTGAATAAATTAAGTTACCTTTCAACATGTATAAATATTACAAAAATAGAAAAACAAGAAAAGAGACAAGATAAAAATAAACAACCTGAAAACACGTTATCAATAAACAGTCAAATGGAAGAGTGATGAAGCCGACTCATGAGTTGTATAATTCACAAATAACTCTCGTAGCCCTCAAAAATCACCAGGAGAACCTTCTTTCTTTTTGAAAACCAAAAATGTACCACTGGTTCTTAAACTTAGTCAGCAGCAGTCCAAAATGAAATCCCAACAACAGATATACAGCTCTTTTTCATTTATTTTGTGGCCTTTGTTACCGTGAATTTGCAAGTGTCTCAATTCATATTTAGTCTCAGAATTGTATACTTGCTGGGAGTGACTTTGTCTTAGCTTTACACGAAATTTTTATTCTTTTGAAATACACCAAATAATTGAATTTTAAAACATGTAATTTCATAAACAGTGGATGACTATGTGCATCTGCCTTGTTAATCCCTACAACTCATTTTTGTAAAAAGAATTATTGCATTTAAAGTTGTTTTATATGTCCAGACTTCCACACAGTAAGATATATCAGGAAGACTGAGTGAACAATAAATATTATATAAAGCTTTACAGCTTCATTTATTTCTTGATTTGTACAAGATTGCTATCATCTTAGAAATCTTTCCTTTGATATAATAAACATGTAGTTTACCTATTCATTTAAAATCAGTAACTACCCTCAAAAATTTATTCTAATTTACACTTTCAATGTTACGTATTTTAAATTTAATCTCCTTATTCATTTAATTTCCATTTCCAAAAACCATGAATTTGTAAATTATTTCCAGAACTGTACATGTTTGTATCATCTGCAAATATAATGAAGTTCAACAGACTTGTAACATTACAAATATCATTATTATCAAGTAAGAAAAGATTTGGACCGATTACAGAACCCTGAAGTTCGCCACAAGTCTACACATTGTCTGCTTTCCAAGTTTCTCCTCTACCAAAATAAAAATCATTAGGTCAATACGATGATCAATGGTATCAAACGACTTCTGCATATCAATAAAAATATCAGCAGCATGCTTATCATTTACATTTGCTTTTGTTATTTTCTTCTTCTATCTCCATAACCACATAAGTGCTTGTTCTGTTTCTCCTGAACCCGTGCTGCAAACAGCCAGTTGTTTAACACATAAACTTTCCAGTATTTTTGGTCTGGTCTATAGTTCTGGCCTATAATTGTCATGACAATATTTGTCTCCATTTTTAAATATCGGTATTACCATTGTCGTTTTCATATTATTTGGAAAGATACCCTTTTGAAAGGACAGGTTGAAATTATGAGTAAGAGGTTTTACAGTAACATTAATAACTTCTTGATTATAAGCATATCAATTAAGTTAATGTCTGTTGAGGTATTATTTTTAAATTTTGAGACTATTATATCTTTCTCATTATTCCCTCAAAAGAAGATTTAAGTTTTATTATCCCTGATCGTATAAGTAAACTTATTCAAATTAGTATCACATGTTGGAATTGTTTTGGCCATATCGTGATTAACACCTACAGAATAATAGTTGAACTCTTTAGCACTATCCCGTCTATTGTGCACTGTGTCACCAGACTTGTTTAAAAAATAGGAAATTCTTTGTTGCTGCTCTTCTTCTGAATAAAATCACTGATAAAAGTCCAAGTTTCTTAAATAATGCATTCTAGTGCTCCTTCATTTTACTTCTCATAACAGAAGTCAGAACATTGTAATACTGCTTATATATTTTCACTTTCATTGGTTTGCATTTGTAAATATTTCTTGTGTAACATTTTTTTTTCTTTTTGCCGGCCTTTTGTAGATTCTTGGTCATCCAAGGTTCCCCTCTTATATGTTTCCTCAGTCTGACAGTTTTTTCTAACAGGGCAATGCTTCTTATATAGCTCGGTGAATGTGAACAAAAATGCATCAAAGACCAAATTCCCAACCTCAACATCCCCGTCTTCCCAAGTACACTTTGCAAGATCCACTTTTAAAGCTTACATTTTTTTGGGAGTTCCTATTCTCACCAGTTTGTAAATTGGCTCACTTTTCCTGGCTGAAAATTAATATTCCAAATACAGTAAGATGATCAGTAATATCGTTTAAGAAGTTATTCATTCATTTTAGAGAAGCGGTTGCTTCTTCCTGCCCGTTGGTGGATGTTGCCCCTCAGTGGAGCGAAGCATCAAACCTGTCTTGAATCTTTGAGGTGTTACCAGTGAAGCTAAATAGATAAATGCTGATGATTACAATTTGTTTATGAGAAATGTTTTATCCATCTTTTTATATTGCAATTTCAACTTCTAATTTCCCATTTCTGAGCAGCAGTGCAAATGTTGTAAAGCAGCAATTTGTGTTGCAAAAACCCCAGTAAGATGTTGAGCAATTCAGGCACATACATGTTGATATAATGCAACTAAGACTGATTTAGAAACAAAGCCGAAATTGTTGCCCAAACTGATGAATAATATCCTTTTTAGGGAAAAAGTACCTTTCAGTCACTACGCAACAATGTTATGTTTGTATCAAATAAATGTGTTGTATGTTATGTGATTTAATTATGTGACTAAATAAAGATGTTGCATTATGTCCATTTTAAGAAAATGGAGCGAAACAAAATCAGCCACGCTTTAAACCGCTGTGTCGTCATCTGGATCAAGTGGTAAATAACAATAAACACATCAATTTTTCTCTACAAAACGCAGCGCTTTATCTCAGTCATGCTACAAATAACAGCTGCATTGATCCAACAAGAATACTGTCTCACGTCCTTCTCATCAACATAACCTACTTTTTAATTCATGTTTTCAGCAAAGTCTACTGCCCAATAAGTATGTGTACTTATTTTTATATTTTTTTCAATTGTTTACACAATAAGATGACACACCAGTTATAATTTTTTTCTTTTGTCTGGTTTCAGTTAGCATAGCGAGGTTCTGCTTATTGCAGTTTACTTGTGATGATAGTAACTGTCGGGTTGGGCAGAGTAGAGCGCTCACCTGGATGAAAAATACATGAAGCCGTTTTGGATTTTCTCTGAGCTACAAAAATATACTAAGAGGAAATGCTAAACTAATTCTAAATGCGGCATTTTTAGGTTTCAAGTATAAGATTTATAATCGGATTAAGGTTTGTAAAAGTAGATCTGATATCAATATTGTAAAATCCAGAATGAGGATACTTGTACTTACCTGTTTGTTTGTCACTGAGAAATGAAACACGCTTCTTTTTTAACAGTTTGTCTGGGATCATTCAAACTATGTTGTTCTCTTTGTCCAATAAGCATGTCTGAAAGTGACCTGGGCCTTTCCCCGGAGGAGATCCGGCTCCACACCACCAGCCAGGGGTCTGACTCTCACCACACCGCGTTGGAACACCCATCACCACCGCCATGCAACTCAGTACCACTTGTTTTTATCATGTTTTCATATCTTATGTTTACACATTGGCTGGTTTTGTAAATAGTTTTTTGTGATCTCGACATTTGTAATATTTAGATATGAGGTTCTTTTTTTTTGTGGTAAATGGGAAAATGTGTGTCTAAGTCCAGTGCATCTTCTCCAAAATGCATTACAGACATGGCTTCATTTTCGTTTCATAACTTGATTGAATGAAGGATTCTTTTGTCCGTGCAGCTAAAAAGGGGTTTATGTTATATCACTTTACTAGATGTAATTAATACATCTAATTTGTACTTTATCTAATTTACGTTAATCAAAAAATTTTAACACTGTGAAAATATAATTTTCTTTGTGAAAACAACTTTTATTGAGTTGGAATGATAATTTTCTTCTGAAGTAATTTCTTGCTTTCTTTCAGCTTTTCTTCACTATTTTCCATTCCAAGCTTCTTGGCACGGCGGATGGAGATATATTTGTGCTACAATGCACTTTTTTCAGGCCCTAGCTGTCGTAAGCAATCCGGAAGTCCAGGAATAAAAAAAAAAAAAAAAAAAAGCAGATATAGATATGAATCATAATGAATCATGTTTCTCTCATGAAAATGATTTCTGTTTTGCTACATGATGAAAGGTTTTCTTCTGATAGTCCGGCTTCCACAGCGCAGAGAAAAAAAAGCTTGTTAGATTGACAAATGATTGTAATTGGAGCCAATGTGTGAGCATGTCTGAGTTCTTGTCTTGTAACTTTAACCAGAGTGCGTGTGCATAGTATGTCCTGCTGCAGGAGGAGTGGGATTCTGGTCCTGGTGGTAAAACCTACCTGAGCCAAACAGCTCCTGCAAAGTGTCCCAGTTTTCTGACGGAATCCCAGTCGCTGACCTCCAGCACGTGGCTGCAATCAGGAACACCGCTCCGACTGGAAGGTAGCTGGAATAGAAAGTACGTGCATAT
Source organism: Telmatherina bonti (assembly GCF_933228915.1). NCBI lineage: Eukaryota > Metazoa > Chordata > Actinopteri > Atheriniformes > Telmatherinidae > Telmatherina > Telmatherina bonti. Next base: position 9,053,831 of record NC_136624.1, read on the forward strand.
AGAGTTTATCAAAGCTCATGCAACTGCTGAGAAAGTGTCGTTCCCAGTAAGAATTCAGGTGCAGCTCGGTAGCCTTTGAAAAACCCCAGAAATTTACAGGGATAAAATATTAACTCTTTTTGTAATTATTTGAGTAAAAATAGTTACCAAATAAAATCGTCTGCTTTTTCTAAACTTTCACAATGTGGAGTAAAAGGATATATATATTTTTTTTTACTTCAGTATTAAGGAGCAAGCAAGATGCAGGTCCAGAACGTTGGATCCTTCAACATAACCGTCCACCGGCTTCTTTTTTCCGAGATACACAGTGACTGTCGTATTTTCATCACACTTCTACACTTCACAAATAATATGAGCAAACTCGATACAGAGAGGAAGAGACTATATTTACCGTTGTCATCCCGGGAGTTTCTCCATCTCCTGGTGCTGGAACATCCCTCATCTCAGAGGCCAGAGTTATCACAGCGCGGTGCGGCTACATAAAACTTGGCAGTTTTTTGACAAATTAGTAAAAGTACTGATAGGAGATGATGATAAAACAACAAGAGAAACTTCAAGTAATTTAAAGAAAAAACTGAACTATGATGGAGCATATCTGTCCCTGCTTGACCAGTAATAGTAATAATTAATGGTGGGTAACAATGAGTCCACAGTCTTTTGCATGTACCTAAATATTATCTAATATTTTGAAGCCAAACAAGTTGCACCACCACCGCTTGGGTACTTTTCATCCTCGACACAAAGAAAAGCCTGCAGGTTACTTTCTATCCAACTATCATATATAGCAAAGCTGTTTTACTAAAGCATGGAAAACTCCTCTCACCTGAAGTAGTTTGCAAAGATTCCAGGTTTAAAATGTTTCAGCAGAAGAACGGATCATAAGACTGACACAGTTTTAATTAAAGTATCTTTGATTTGATCATAGTTACCTACAAGACAGCCACTAAAACTAGTCCTACAACATGAAGCAAACAGCAAACTAAATATGATTGATAGCTGCCTTAATAACGTGTCTATTTACAGGTTTTGTGATAAAACCAAGTCTTACCAACAGCCAGGGACAGGAGAGCGGATACCATTATGTACAAAAGTGTTTGTATTGCAATGTTCCTGGAGGGCTCCACACTTAACACCTGATGAAATCAAACCACAACCCAGGTGTTATAACCTGTAAACCAAAGGCTAATAGTTTCATCACTGATAGCTGTTCAATCAGTGTGAGACAGAAAGATTTGCTTGTTCCAATAGCAACAATCAAAAATGGAGACGGTATAAGTGGAGAAGATAATTGAGAAATTTCTTTAATTTTCTTCTTATCTGTTTTTAAAATACAAGAAAGACTCTTCCCCAGCCTGATAAAGACGTTAATTGTCCTAAAAAGTCCAACTGACGAAGCAAATTCTCTGGAACAACATAAACAGTTCTTTTTTTAATTCCTTAATTCTGTGTGAACAGAATGAAGCGCCTCACAGTGACTAATATTAGCTAATATAAAAACTTCTCTGTTAAAATGTTACGACATCAGTCTGCTAACAAGGTCATTCTATGCTACTGTTATGCAGCGTGTCGGCCGTCAGCATTGTTCTGTGAACAGGACCACAGGTTACATTTAAAAGGTACACACATTGTGCTGAGAAGACTTGCGAGTAGAAAATATGGAATCAGGTAAACTAAACACCTCACAAACTTTGTATAACATTGATAACTTTATGAAACCATGTGAGAAGTACCTGCGATGACACCTGTCCCAACTAGAGGAATGCGAACTATTTTCAGCTCGTTCAGATCGGCGGGAAAGTTGATGTACTGAAGTTGGCTTTCGGACAAAGGCAAAAAGTACTTGAGAATAAGGCCAGAGCAAAACCTGCAGGACAAAACTGACCCAACATTGTCAACTGAACCAAAGTACGTGTGGTTAACTTAACTTTCAGATAAGAAGCAACCGTTGTTGACAGGTTTCTTGACCGTTACGGGGTCATTAAGCAATAAAAACTCATTTTTGACACAGAGAATGTTTTGTTTGTATTATCTCAACTAACAGCTTCCTGCCACTTCTCTGTAAGTTAACCGACATTTACCAGACATTTTCTGTTAAATATATGAGCATCCATAGGTTAAAAACCCTTTCTCTTAAACATGGACCAGGTGTCTGATTTTAAAACTTTTTTCCCGGCTAGAGGGGTAAGTAAGCAATTAAAAAGCTTACTTTGACAGAGAATATGTCGTTTTGTTTGTATTATCTCAGCTAACAGCTTGCTGCCACTTCTCTGTAAGTTAACCCATCATATACAGGGGTTACAGGATTTAAACAGGGACAGTCAAAGGAACTTTTTTTCTCTTCCTTCAGTAAAAACAGACTCAAAACGCATGAGCAGCAGATAGACGTGTGTAGAAAAAAGGTACTCCGTTAACTTTTATCAGTTAAAACTCTACAAATATCATAATAAGTTGGCTTTTTTTTTTTTTTGCTCTTCTTTCAGTCCAACAAGAGAACACATGTCCCACCACCGAGGGGAAAAAGGATTTTGCAGACTGCTGGAGCAAAAAAACGTTTTTTCTTTTCCCATCCATTTATTAGCACTTTTTATTTTTGCTAACACTTCTATTTTTTTACTTCTCTTTTTGCATTTATCATAATAGTTTAATTCTTCTTCTTTTTTCCAATAGTTTATCAACGCGAAAGTCACTGAAAACACACAAACAGAGGGTCGTAAAAAGCCTGCTGCAGACAAGAGGGGGTGCTTGTCACACGGGCCAGTAGAAGGGCGGGGGTGTAAATACAAACAGACTCAGAGAGGATTTTTGCAGCCAGCAAAAAAACTTTTTTCACTCTTCCCACCCAGTAAACTCTGTTTATACTACTTTTTGCATTTCCCATGATAAGTTTGCTCTTTTCCAGTAGACCCAAAAGACTCAAAGGCGAAAAACCACGTCTCATCGCTGAAGAAATACTGATTGCATCAGAGTGACACGCATATGGAGAAGGTAAGGGATTTTTTTTTTTTTCCAAAACTTTCTTTACCTTATTTTATTACTCTTTCTGTTAGACGTTTTTTTTTTATTTTCTTTTTTTTTGCCCCCGGACCCCTCTTTATACCTCTAGACTCGTTCGGACATGCCCCTAACATGTCCAGGCACACCGCCCAGGCATGCCGTACGTCCAGAAGACATGTCCAGGCACACCGCCCAGGCATGCCGTACGTCCAGAAGACATGTCCGGGCATGCCGCCCAGGTATGACGTATGGACATACGTCACTTCCGGACATCACGTGGTCCAGGGACCGCCCCTCACCCAAGTTACGCCCACTTATGACGTGGCACACGCTGATTGGCTCACAGAGGGGGTGGGACTTCCGGTTCATTAAGATACGCCCACTCGTGACGTGACACACGCTGATTGGCTCACTGAGGGGGTGGGACTTCCGGTTCATTAAGATACGACCACTCGTGACGTGGCACACGCTGATTGGATCACTGAGGGGGTGGGACTTCCGGGTCATTAAGCCACGCCCACTCATGACGTGGCAGCTTCTCATTGGATGACAGGGGTCATAAATCACTCTTTGGTATAATTTGACATAAAGTGGTCCCCTTCTTTATTTCCCACATTTTGGTGAGAGAAGATCTGGTCACCCAAACCGCAACATTGTGAAAACTGTGAATGATACAGTGTGAAACTACATTTCTAACATCTCTGAGCCACTGGTACCAGTAGCAACACACTGGGCACTGTGGTGGAACTATCTGGCTTTTATGGACATCATGTCCAAAGTGCTGGTATATGCCCTACATGGGCCCCAGGTGGACGTGGGCCCCTGGGCCTGTGCCCATGGATAATCCAGCCCTGGCCGTGGAAAATCCCACTGACCATGTTGCACTTAAACACGCGACACGTGCACGTCTGGAGCCAGAGGTCACGGAAGCAGACTAACAGCTTGAAGCTGATCCAGACTGGTCTGGTCCTTCCTCCGGCTCGGCGCGAGACCCTGCTGGTCAGATGGATGCTGAGCTTCATTCCCAACACTCCCATCAACACACACACCCTGAAACGTCTCCCTCTGCTTTTCCACGCAGAATTTCTGGGAAGCATAATGACAACATGGGGGCCTCTTATTTTATCATCACTGGCTGTTAGTAGAGATGCGTCTGAAATGAGATGTCACATGGGAACAAATATCATTTACAAACCACTAATGACTTGCAAACACCCTTCTAGCCCCCGGTGCAGCGTGACGCTTCCACGCAGCGTGCGCTCTGCTCGCCTCTCCGCGGGGACGCGCATGGCGACGCCGCACGCTCCCGGAATCAAAGGGAATAAACAGGAAGAGCTCTCCCTCTCTGCTCGCGCCACGCACTGACACATTAATTCTTAAAAATCCTCCCATTTAAACCTGTCATTACCGCGGCCCTCTAATGGCTTTAAGGTGTGTGTTTGTTGCAAAAATTCAAATGAGACACTAAAATATGTACATATTCTCTGTAGAGATGGATTAGAGTTGCAGTATTAATAATTAAGCAGGCATTATTATTATTACACTTTGCATCCTGTGCGTGGATCAAACTCACCTCACTGCTGGACTGCTAATAATGAGTCATCAATAAAACATTCTCATAATGTCAGAGACACTCGTGTAATTTTACACAGCCTGACTCGGTCATTAGTTCACCACGCGTGAAGGCTCCAGCGTGCACAAACACGCGGGAGGGTCCAGAGGTGGCCTGATGTGGCCTGACAGCTGCTGCATCAAACCGCTCCTTCATTAATGTTAATCAGCCTGATACGTTGCAGAGCGCAGCGCAGCTTTATGCAAATATGTTAAAAGATTTTACTTTTTAATGCAGAAGGAGTGTTTGTTTCCGGCTCTGGTGATGATTCCTGTCGTTTCTGCCTCACTTCACCAGAACTGGATGCTAAAACTTCCCCAGAAAAAAATAGAGAAAGTTTCCCCTCATCTCATCAGAGATCATGTAGGCTGTTGGACCTGAACGCCTTCAAAGTTTACACCAAGCTGTGAGGAGAAACTGAGAAAAGCACCAACCATGAGGGAGAAGGAGTCTTTATTGCCACCCAGACATAATAAGTTAATGCAAATTGTTAACTAGTTAAGCACAGAGAATAATATGACACCATCGTCACCGGCAGATTGGTTTTATAATGTTAGCATGTGCAAATAATCACATTTCCTACCTGATACAATTACATTATTTGTTCTGGTTGTATCATGCACCAATAAAAGCAAACATCATATTAGGATTCATGGCACTTTTCCCATTGTGTTATCAATATGTGGAAATAATTGTCTGCTGAGAGATTAAATTACATTATTGTGTATCTTTTTCATGCCTAATAAATAATGATGGATGGCTCTTATTTTCATCACCACCTGCAACCGTTTTGTCTTCTTCTCCCTGCAAGTTAAAAATGAGCATAAATAAAGAAATAAAAGGAGAACCTGCAGCAAGGCGACGCCTGAGGAGCTTGTTGCTGAAGTTTCAGGCTCTGGAGGAGGAACTTCATATGCAGTTTATTCATCCATGATGAGGACAAGCTGAACGGTGGGACTTTAACACATTCCTGCAACATTTAAACAATTTACTACAAATTTATCTGCATCTAAGATGTCCAGATTCTTCTACAGTCGCTTGTAGTGGCGTGAAAAAACACCTGTCGGTCCAGATGATTGTATTATTTACTCAGTTTCCTGGCGTGGGTTTCCAGATGGAGCAGGCTGCTCTCACAAATCATTCGTATAATCTCGTACGAAAAGTAACACACAGACATTCGTAAATTTCCAACGTAATCCTGAGCAGGCGCTTTCATCACGTGACGTTTCAGTCTATGGTTCTGTCCCCACGAGGAGCTTTAAACACGTTGAAGTCTGAGTAAAATGCATCGTGTCTCGTTGATTATGACTGTAAAGCTTTTAAGCTCTTCGGTATCGGCTGCATTGCTAGATGTTTAAAATAAAACAAACTGTAAAGTATTGTTTAACAGCACAACTTGATATGAACGTATTAAGTGCACTAATGTCCGCACCACATGACCACTGCAGTCCAATCACGGCTGTCTTATGGGGCCAGTTTTCCAAATCTGGAAGAAAATAAGACCTTTTTCTCTCTTTATCTTAATTACATTTAATCCGTCGTATGGGATAATGATACATGAATATTTGTCTTTAAAAATAAATGGATGCTGTCTGTGTTGAGTGACATTATTCCATATAGTATATGATCAATATTGGAATTCAGAACCTGAATCCAAGCTGATAGCATACACATTTGTCTTTTACTTGGGCAAAATTAGCAGATCCAAAATAATATCACAGTTTGGTTTCAAGCATTCAGATCATTTTGTTACTTAATAAATACTAGTTCGGCTGTCACTTATATTTGAAATATGAAGAAAAAGCGTCATATTACGAACCTATTTCCAATGAAATTGTGGAAGATTGACCAGGCCACATCCATTTAATGTTATAATTGTTTATATATCTCAAATAAGCCATCATATTTGCCTTTATCAACACATATCATTTATACGTTGGATACCCACTAGTTCGGCTTTATTAGGTATTTGATTCATGAAGCATATAAGTGTTTTCCAAACCCTAGCTTAAGAGTGGGTGTGAAACTTAGAAAAACTACAGTCATGGCGTACATTTGCTGTGCACAGGCACACTGGTAGCTAGAAATACGTAGCAAATCCTACGTAATTTTGAGGATAATATTTCGTAGATATTATACGAAGCAGTAATGAGAATACGTTGGATGGAGACAGGAGTTATTTACCACACAAGCACCTGCAGTTTCTGGAAATGAGCTGTTTTTGTTCCAGCAGCTTGTTAGATGGAAACAGATTCATGTTTCTGTAACAGGGTATGAAATCCAACTGGCTTTAACCTTTTAGTGCAGCTGCACCGGAACCTCCTGGACATCTGTAAACCAGAATCCACCTGCACCCCTTGCAGCTCAAAACCTGACTTTTATTCCTCAATCGCTTCATGCTGCTGGAATGAAGCGAAATCTGACTTAAAGTTTAGAAAATATTCTGATTTTTCTGCCTCAAAGGAAATGAAGAAATGCCTTTTTTCTCACTGCACAAAGTAAAGAATATTGAATTAAATTTTAAGCAGAAATACATCAGAATGTGGGATATTTTGCCTTTATTAACATTGAAATTTCCTTGACTGAAGTTATTTTAATAAACCTGAAACACGTTAGACACCCGTGTGAGAAACATTTATCTCTGTTAAAGTGGTTTTAATTAATCTTGGGGATTATTAGAAATAAAGAAATCTCTTATATTGTTCTGTTATTTATAATTAGTATTTACTGGTTTTATCTCTTGTACCTTGTTGTGTGTTGTGACCTGTTAAGAGTTTGGTTAACAGCTAATTAGCGGCTAATTAGCGGCTAATTAGCTGCTTAGCTAAATCTGTTGCACATTTACATGTGTGTAAATGTTCATTAAGGTGCTTTTGTCCCTCCTGTGGTCATGAAGCAGGCAGTCCAGTCCATAGTATGATCACATGATGAGTGTTTGGCTTCAGGTCATCCAGAACGAGGCTGAAATGCTCTTCTGGTGTTCAGCAGATGATTTCTAGTCAGCTTTGGCCTGAGATCCGAGATAAATGGCAGTAAAAGCTCCTAATGTTTCAGAAGGAGGTGCAGCGAACTGGTTTACCTGTTTCAGTGTTTGGAAACATCAGACATGAGATGATATGAACATTGATCAGATCAAGTCTGTATTATATAGATCGTCGCAACTCTGGAGTAATCTGCCAGAAGAGATTTATCCAGTCTGCGTGTATTTAAACAAACACCGACACGCAAGCTGCTCTGATGTTTGATTCCTTTTTATGAATCTTGTATTTTCTGTGCTTTTATAAATTTTTATGAAATGTGTCTGTTTAACTGGGAGCTACTGGGATCCCCACAACAAATAAACAAATATTTTGTTTTGTATTAAAAGGAAAGAAAACGAGTAAATCCAGTTGCTGAAATGGGAGTTTTGGACAGTCGTCCTTGCATGAGACGCTCCCGTTCAGGAAGGACAAGCAGCAGCGTCTCTGAAACAAGCTGAACCTGAGAAAAGTAATAAGAAATAAAAAGTGAATGAAAATCATGACATGAGAATTCAGAAAATCAAGCGGATGGTGATACCAGTAAAGCTCTTTAAATTGTGACATTTATTTTGAATTGTGGATGAAAAGAAATATTTTTAAAACAAACATGGTGAAGTCATCTGGTTTATGTCACTCTAAACTTGCTGCTTGTTGTTCAGGCCTTTTCTCCTGTACCTCAGACACCTGTCCACAGATCCACTGCCCATCTGCAAACGGCTCTCGGGACACTTTTTAGTTTTTTTATTTTTATTCATTTTTCAACTTAGTTAAATTCCAAATCAATGTCTTATTTAACTAAATTATAATTTAGCAAATTTATATTTATCATAGCTTTTTTCAGTCTCCAGTTATTTAAGTGACTGTTGTGAATTTTGGCTTTTCTTTAGTGGAAGGTACAAGTTGCCATGGCGACGGCTGTGTTTGCTGATAATCTGTCAGGGTTTCTGTTTCGGGGACACGATATCTGCACCAAATAGCTGAGGTTTGCAAATTCAATGAGTATTCATGAACATAAAAGCAGATTTTCTTTCTAATGGTCTTAAGAAGCTGTAGACAAGCCAAATTTTCTTGTTCTGTTTGCAAGTAATTGATCTTATTTTAAGCAACATTTACCTAATTTTTGTATATTTTTCTTCTTGTTTTTGCAGTGCAGAGTCCAGAATGTGGATAATAACTTCCCAAAACAAGTAAAAAAAATAGTCTTTAAACAAGAGAAATTCTCTGGCATAAAAACTAAGAATTATCTTACCTTTAAAAAAAATAAGATTCTAAGATTTTTAATCTTAGATTTCAGTTTTTGCAGTGTGTCGGCTTTCAGAGTCAACAATCTTCCACCGTATTTCAGCCGTTTTCCTGCAAGCGAGTCTGAGAGAACTGAACCTTTAACATGTTATTTCTCTTAATCCTGAGAAACGAGATAAACCTGCAGCAGATGCGTCCCTCCGCCTCCACCCAGCTTCTCTTGCATATCCTTAATTTTAATCACTTCATTTGCACTTTGTTAGGAGATAAGGAAATCGATTGGTCATTTCTCTTCAGGAGCCTTCAGGTTTGTCTTTATTTCCAGACCACCAATCGTAGCTGTCAATACCTGAAACTCCTGTTGCATGTGATGCATGTGTTGGGGGGGCTGTTGTGCCTCGATAAAACAAGGTAAGGACATTAAGCCTCCTCCTAGTTAATTGGGATCACAGGAGGAAATTCCTCTGTAACTTCATAACTTCTTAAGTCATGCCTTGTGCACAGCCAGATGTACGCTGTTGTAAAAATTTACATTTTAATGAAATATTTGAATAAGCACTTGAAATTCACTCTACCAGGTCTCCCGGTTCTAAAACCAACATTTCATGTTTGTGTTTTGAATGGCAGCGTCAGAGAAATTAGCATGCCAGTCATACAGATTAGAGAGCATCAGTGTAAAGTCACAGCCTGCTTCAATCAAGGTTCACTGCAGGTAAACACCATGACATGTTTAAATGATAGCTTCTTCTGAAAGGAAGGGGGGAGGCGGGGGCGGTGAATCTCAGATGGAGCCCATGAAGGAAAGAAAGCAGGATGAAGGTGTAGAAGAACCGTCACCATTGAAGGCTATCTGCAGTTTACCATAATGCTCCGCTTTTTAACTCAATCTGTCAGCCGACCTCAAACCTGGAATTTAAAGTTCCACATGAGCGACGCCACCAAATCAAAAATAACCTCACGGCGCGTGTGTTGTGTAGTTTTGTTCAAGAAACTTTGAATTATGTATAGAGGCTCTAAATTAACACCCACCAACCCCCAGATGGGGTGAAACTCATGGCAGTGTGTGTAAGTGGATCCTCGCTGGCCAGCTGAGGTGGTGGCAGAAGGTGCGCGATGTGTCACACGTCCAGCATGCCGCGTTTTACTCGCTTTACTGGCTTCATGTGGACATGTAGCATCACAGCTGCTGCACAACCAGGATGAGAATCTCCAAAGCTGCTCAGCTGGAGCCCCACTTGGCTCCGTGCTGGAACCACCTGAAATGTGTTCGGCGGAGTCTTCGGGGACTGATGTGTTGAAACGATGTCTCCTTCTGAGATGATTTTAACTTTGTGAGATGAACGAGATCCTGTTGATCCAGACCATAGACCGTATGTGAAAGATGGACGAAGCCTTCAGCGGTTAAAAGTGAAGCCTATGCAGAAGTGCATAAAACTGCAGTTCCCCCTTCATCCACTAGGGGCTGCACACCAGAGCAAATCCCCATAGACTCCCATGTTAAAAAGACCAACTTCACTGCAGAAATAAACATGTTTACAGCCTGGTTCAAAAATCCATTTTAGGTTTAATAGGTCAGGTTTACCTTCATGACAACTGTGGGGGGAGTGAATTTTTTTTCTAACTCGCCCGTTTAAAAATAATTTAATCTCGAAGTTCAGCATATTTAGGGGAGTGTCCTTTTGATTGACAGGTACTCGATCTCCCTCTTCATGTAAGAAGAATGCAGAACAACCGCGGTTTTTAGCCGGTTAACAACGTGACTTAGCTTTAGCTCGCTTACCTCCGTTAGCTGGTTAGCTCCTGTTATCTCCAGGTTAGCTCGGTTAGCTCTTAGCTACAGGTAGCTCAGAGTTCGCTTGATGTCAATCATCCACCATGACGCTCACAGCCCCCCTCTCAGCTCCACCTCTTTGCCCATATTTGTTTTTTCCGGGCGAGACGACACGCATGAGCTTCAATTCAGCTCTTCAGAAATCTACGGGTGACGTCACGGAGGCTACGTCCATCTCTTTCAGTCTATGATCCTGACAGCTGGATCCACGTTTTCATAATGCTTCCTCTAGATTCTGATCCTTCCGTGTGAATGTGGAGCTGAACCAGCAACGTTTCTCCATCATATTGTCCAGTTCTGGTGAGTGTGTGTGAGTTGTAGCCTCATTTTCTTGTTAGCTGACAGGACTGGCACCAGGTGTGGTCTTCTGCTGTGATCTGGTCCAGACAACTGCTGCTCACTGGATCTTTTCTTCTTCAGATCATCTCTGTAAACCCTGGAGATGGTTGTGGGTGAAAATCCCAGTAAATACTCAGACAAACAACTTTAAATATTATTTCTGCCTCGTATTGATGCTTAGTATGAACTTCAGCAAGTCACCTTCACCATGTCTACATGCTGCCATCTGATTGGCTGGTTAGATATTGAACAGGACCTAATAAGTGAGTCTGTTCTTTTATATTTTTCTTTCATCAAAGTCTGCATCAGTCTTAAAGGTCAAATATTGTTTTCTCCTCTGTCTCATAAAGGAACGTGCAGATCTAATCATGTCAGCTTTATATCACATTAGTTTATTGTGTTGTGGAGTTTTACAGCATGATAACGTCTCATCACTTCTTATCAAAGTATATTCAAACGCTGAGCAAATCTGTATTTCAGGGTGGCAGAGCACATGCCCCACATAACAAGTCCATCATCACTTTAGAATAAAATGGCGGCAGCCACGTCTGTTAATTCAACATGACACAAATTGCCAGCGTGAGAAATTATTTATGTTATTTTGCATCCTTTCAATTATTCAAGTCAAATATTTCCACAGATAATGTAGATGATGGAGCCAGAGAACTGATCAGAAAGCTGGAGCTGAAAACAGACCAGCAGATGACTTTATCACCACAGTAGCTTTGTTTACAGGTAATAATCAACATGAAGGTCTAAGTTCCACATCTGATCCACAGCTGATCCACATCTGATTTACATCTGATTTACATCTGATCCACATCAGATCCACATCTAATTTACATCTGATTCACATCTGATCCACATCTGATTCACATCTGATCCACATCTGATTCACATTTGTTCCACATCTGATTCACATCTGATTCACATCTGATCCACATCTGATCTATAGATGATTGACATCTGATCCATATCAGATTCACAGCTGATTTGCATCTGATTAACATCTGATTTACATCTGATTCACATCTGATCTGATTCACATTTGTTCCACATCTGTTCTACATCTGATTCACATCTGATCCACATCTGATCTATAGATGATCGACATCTGATCCACAACTGATTTGTCCAATCTGAACACAGAGACTCCAAAAAGTCACAGTGACCTGCTCACCCGAAGGCATCCTTATCCCTCCACCATGTGCTGATTCTTTCCTGGGATCGTCTCCCTGGTGACACGCCTAGAACATGTCACCAGGGAGACATCCAGGAGGCATCCTGGCCAGATGTCTGATCCACCTCATCTGGTTCTTCTGGATGTGGAAGAGCAGCAGGTTTACTCTGATCTCCTGCTGGATGGCTGAGCATCTGTCTCTAATTTAATCAGAATCAACTGTGTCGCAACAGAGACACATGTAAAATCTGCAGGACAGAGGTCCTGAAGGCCAGGTTCAGGGATCTCTGCTTGACTCTGTCCATCCAGTTCCTCATAGAGGGAAGGTCTCTACACCGGCTCCTTCCTGTCTTTGCTTCAGCTTTCAGCATGTCAACTCTTTACTTGTCCTCACATTGGACATTTTCCTTTGACAGGTTATAGAAATATCACACAACACGTTTTCAGTAGATCCTTCTGGTAATACACCAATGTTTGTAATTTATTCATACGTCATTCGTCATGCTCGTAACGACCTAAGAAGCTCAGAAAGCCTGGACGTCCATGTAAATGTCGTCTTCAGCAGGGAAAGGAGAACAATGTCAGAGTTGTTGCATGTTTGACTGCTGCAGTCGAAAAAGAGAGAAGTCATGTTTTCATGGCTTTCCTATGAAGAAACACCAGCAGTTTACTGACTTTTATAAACACTACTGGTAAATACACACCATGCTGGTCCCAGAAAAAACTATGTATGGAGTTTAAAGGAACGGCTTTCTTTTTGGACAAGTTGCCTTCAGGTGTTTTGTAACAGACTTTCCATGAATGGAACTCAACAACAAATAAATCAGTATTTTCTTCAGTCTACATCTAAGAAACAGAAACAGAGTTTTAATCTGTTGATATCAGAAAAAGGACGAGATCTGCAGGTCTCTGGCGTCCTGCTGAGGTCTGTTTAGCTGCATCCAAAGCCTGGAGGGCAAGATGGACTGGTGTAGTGGACAAAACTGGGATTAAAGATGTTTTAGAGCCTTACTGGGCAGGTTACAATAAACTGTGGTAATCTCTAATAATTCTCTTTTCTTCAGCTTCTTCTGGTCTGCATCTGTCTGAGACATTTCACCTGAATTGAAACAAATGAGAAAACAAATCCAGATCAACTCTTCTGGCTGACTTTGGAAGCTACGAGCACGCCAGGTCATGTATGCAGAAATAACGAAAAGGGTTGATTCTGTGGTGAAATACATGACTATGATCTGGATCTGCTCTGCAGTCCGTCTGCAGTTTGTTGTATTAATAAAAATCAGTTTTTTTGAGGAGGAAGAAACAACTTGTAACTGCAACTTTATCTATTTAAAAACACCAAAGTTGACCAAAGTGCTTCATTATGCAGCTCATCCAGCAGAATTCTTTCCACCTCCTGGAGCTGAACAAAGTTTCAAAGGCAGGAAGAGCAGCGCTTCTAAACCTTTAGTCCTTATCACATCACCTGCCTGGTATTGGAAGTCATCTCGAGTTAGCGAACCCTTCAGCAGATCCAACATCTCCCCCACCCTTAACCTTCTTTTACCAAGAGAAGGAGACATCTGAGCTATTTACCCAGCAAGCGTAATTACCATTGGCTTCCCGCATGAGGCCCGCTAACTGATGCGATAAGCACCGTTATACTTTCATCTTCCTTTAGTTCCCGTCTTAATTGCTCATACTCTTTGAAAGCGATCTGTGCCTTCTAATGAAGAAGAAAGCTGAGAATTACTGATTGTTGTGTTGGAGCTGCGAGTGAAGCAGGCCTCGTAGCATTGTTGTGTGTAAGGGAGGGGGTGGGGGCAGCGAGGCATGCCTTTTGAACAGCAGGTGGTAATTGAAACAAAACAAGGGCTGATTAGGGAAGCGTCTGGCAACTCATGATCCAAACAGTGAGCCGCCGAGGAGCCCAAACACAAGAGCCCTGGAATAAAGTGGTCATCATCTAATTAACACAACACATTTTAATTACAGAGTAAACCAAGCAGTGCAGTGTGTCAATTTAACTGATGTGGTAAGTGCCAGTTTACAATATCAGAAACAGACAAATAATTGGAATCTAATTACAAGCAGGTCTATTGCACAGCAGCGCCTGCAGCCCGTCTTAATAAACAAATTTTTACATCAAACCATGAATAACAAACACTGCAGGACTGCTAATTGCTGAGCTGCAGTGTTGGGAGTTTGCCAGCTTTGGCTGTTTGACTGAAGCTCCAGTGTGAATGGATGAAGCAGCGTCGCGCTGTAATTACAACCAAGTGAACAGCAGCCGTCCACGTTTGTTTCCTCATCAAACAGCAATACAGCCGATGTGGCTGGTGTCTGCAGGGCAGGATGCAGCAACGTAGCATAACTTGTTTCACCTGGTCAAGGGAGGGGGTCTAAAAACAGCACGAGTTTGGTTTAGTTTAGTTCTCTGTAATGCAGGTTTTCCATGCAGGTCTCCACACCTGCCTGTACTTTCCAAGTCCTAACTCATTGTTTCTCAAATCCAGTTCTCAGGCTCCCCCCTGCATATTTTAGACATGATCCTCCTCCAAAGCACCTGAGTCAAATTATTGAACTTCCTCATCAAGTTCTTTGCAGCCTGTTAACGAGCCTTTATTTTATTCAGGTGTGTTAAGGTAGGGTTGCCTATAAAACATGCAGAGCGGGGGTGTGAGGGCCGGAATTGAGAAACACTGGCCTAACCCAAGAAAAGTCAGAAGGAAGAATAAACTTTTTAAGTGCCTTTAATTTATGACTCACCCTGCGATGGACTGGCGACCTGTCCAAGGTGTACCCCGCCTCTCGTCTGAAGGCTGCTGGGATGGGCTGCAGCTCCCCAACAAATATTAATTGGTTTAAGCGGTTCAGATAATGAATGAATTGATTTGTGACTCAAGGTCTGGAGATACTCCACCGTTACCCACAGTGATACATTCCTTTAACAGAACCAGAACCAGGCTCAGGAAAGCAGTTCCATCTGCCTCAACATGATTGAAATGAAATGGATCTCCTCCACAAGCCTGTTCAGGAACCAGTACCTGGATCCGGTGAGTGTAAACACACATCTAAAGGACGGACAGTGAGCAAGGACGTTGGGATTGAGGAACAGACAGAACTTCTCCACTGGTGGTTTGATGTGTGTTAGTACACACGGATGCAGGACTGAGGTACGTCTGGTTACCAGGAGGACTGTTAGCAGGTTAATGACAAACACTTCTTTCGCCTAAAGGCATCATGCCGGTTTCAGGTCGGGTCCACGTGGTGAGATCCACAGAGATACAAACTGGTGCACGGCAATTTGTGGACCTAACATTGACAACACGCAAAGGTACTGGTACCGGTTACTGAACCTAACCACCAGTACCACGCTGGTACTGGTTCCTAAACTTAACAAAGACCACGCTGGTACTGGTTCCTAAACTTAACAAAGACCACGCTGGTACTGGTTCCAGAACCTAACGTAGAACCAGTGCTTCCCCTAGCCACCCTCCTCAACACCCCACAAAAAATGGTTGGAAACTTTGTTGTAGTTGACTCAGTGTTTCAGAAGTTTTTCTTTTTCCAAAAGGAAGTCCAGACCAAACAAAAAAAAACCTCGCAATGACGAACACGGTGAAAATGATCTACTAACAAGTTAAAACTCAGAAAGATGCAGTGTGTTTGTTTCATCCAGTCACTTAAAGTTTCAGTTTATTCATAAAAACTTTAAAGTAAAAGTTTCTTAGCAACACAAAGCAAGAGATGTGTTATTTACAGAGGAAGAGGAGGAATGTGGACTTGATCTTCCTAAACAACTCATCAGTTACAGTCCAGGAAGAAAATACACAAGCATGGAAAACTCTCAGGTTCACTCTTTCTGGTACAAACTCATTATTTTACCAAAACAGAAGCTTCTTCTTCTGCATGTTGGGTTTGCTTGGCAGATCCATAAGGTGAAGTCAACAAACTGAAATGATCTAAAAAGTGAAAAACAATCCCCCCCCCTCCCAAAAAAAAAAAAAAGAAAACCCAAAAAAACTTCATACATAAAAACTTATTGTCACATGTTTAGTGAAACAAAAAGGAGTTACTGGCATTTCTAACCTTACAGGAACAAAAGAAATAAAACAAATCATAGAATAGTGCGAAGGTAAAAAGTAAGATCGAATAAAATACAGGCTAAAGGTATATAAAAAAGATGAAAGGAGAACTGAACAGAATGAAGATGAAAGTAAATAAAAAATAAATTAAGATTAAATTAATAAAATATTTTAAAAAAAAAAAGTGGAAATCTAAATAAAATAATTTAATAGAATATGAAGTCTTGGAAAATTGGATAAAAGTCTGCAAATATTCTGTAATCTGGAATAAAATGCAGATTTATGTGGGAGAAACTGGCGTTTCTGCTGCTGGATCATATTTCACCTGTTTTTACGGTTTACAACATTGTCTCATGTTTCATGTTTCGACTCTAAATAAAATCTCTTTTCCCTCAAACACGAAGCACATCTTGCATCTGTGTTTTCCTTCAGCCTGCTATGAAACGCTGCGGTTTGTGATCAGAGGTGAAAACAACAGCGTTCCACATGAATCAGAGCTTTCTGTGAAATACTGCCTGCAGAAAGATTGCTTGTGATTTTATATGGCTTCCATTAAATCTTGTCTTTCACTGGCCTTTATTAATAATACACTTGACATTTATGTTTTCCAGCAATAAGCTGAACAAGAAACGATTTATGTCACCTAAAGCTTTTTAACAAATCAATGCAACTATTTGTAATTGCTTGTTTCACAAGATTAAAAGAGCTTAGACTTGATCTCTGTCTGCTGTTTAGTGGCCAACATGACCTGCACCTCTGTCGTAAAAAAAAAAAAAAAAAAAAAAAAAACACCCCCCCACATCCAACTCCTGGTCATCAGCATTAGCTCCAACTCCACATCGCTATTATTTCTGGAATTTTAATGCTGGTACAATTTATAGCTTATCAAATGCAGTTACCTAAATTGCTGTTAGGGAAAGACAGTTTAACCGTCTCTTTTTAATTACTGGATAATTTAAGGTTCCAGGCTGAGAAGAACGTCCTCCGATGGATGACAAACAGGTCTGGAGGAAAACCTGCAAATGCTCATGTTTCTGCAGAAAACCTCCAAACTTCAAGTGGCTCACATCTTTTAGCAAAGCCACGCTTGAAAGTCCAAACTGTGTTCCTCACTATTTTAGTCTAAACCATGGAGCTTTAATCCCAGTCAGAGCAGACGTGACGTTTTCAGCCTAAATTCTCAGCTTAGGGGCTAAAATCATGTCAAATTAAAGTAGATGTAGTTAAAGAGCAACCAGAAGAAGAAAACAGAAGATTCATGAGCCAGAAACTTTTTATTTTTAAGTTTAAATCCTACATGAAAGTCAGGCAGTACTTTATGTTAGTTGTTTATTATAAATCCACTCAGTGATGACGTGGAGCTCCCCAAGGCTCCATGTTGGGCCCCCTGTTGTTCACACTTTACATGCTCTCACTCATAGAAACGACGACGGACATCCAGTTCCAGTCAGCAAAGTTACAAATAATCCTTTAATAATCCCGTCAGCCTGCAGACATCATGTTTCCATGCAGACATGCTTTCAGCCTCAGCTGTCTGATTAGGAGGCTAAAATGATGTAAAATGAATGTATGAATAGATACAGCAGCATAAAGAGCAACCAGAAGAAGAAGAAAACATGAGATTTATTACTAACAGAAGTTTGTAGAAATAACACACAGATCAACAGTGATCAAACCTTTTTTCCTCATCTGAAGTCTTGAAACACACAAACTATTTACATGCTGAAAATTTCTCATTTATTCCTGCTACTATTTACCTGCTTTCCTCACTAAACCACCAGAAACGTCTTCCTGGCTTTATTCCAGCCACAGAGGATCATTATTCTTCTTCTTTTCTGCTCACCTGTTGATCTTCAGCTGCTCCTGATTGGACGTTACCGTCAGTTTAATCTCTCTGATTGGTGGAAAGTCTGACAGGAAGCGTCTTCATCGTCATGTCCAGGTAAAATAGAGGTCTCTTAGCAACATAGTAAAGATAGTTATGAAAATCTGGTCAATAATAATGTGAATCATTAATAAATTATAAATGATCTGCAGCACATTTATTAATTAATCAGGGATCATTGTGGATTTACCACCTCAAGTCTCTGAATAAACTACATGTTGTGTCTGGACTGTAAACCTTCTGGACGGGTAAGAGATGCTTGAACACCTCCATAGATCAGTTATCCATCACAGAGTTACACTGATGGGGGAGACGTGGACCTCGGGGAGATCCGATGGAGTTTTAAGGGTTTAGCTGCTCAATAAAAATCAGATGAATGGAAAGAAAACGACGTGAACAACCAGCATTTTATTGCATGTTTAGAATGCTCATGTCAGTCATCGCCACTGACTACAACAGAGAGGTCTGCATCCGACAGACGAGGAATGACGAGGTTACAGACTGATGAAGTGATGAATAATCATATTCCTCTATGAAAAAAAAAAAAAAGAAAAACTACAGAGTACATCTTGGAAGAAGAGAAGACAAAAAAGAAGAAGCAGCTGCTGCAGGATGGGAGCAAAGTGACAGCTCCTGGGCTGCAACCTCCACCGCCTCCTTCTCCCCATCCTCCTCCTCATCCTCCCACAAAGAAACTAAATGTGATGCGAGGGTGGGAGGACGAGTGGGGACGGACCGACGGCGGGTCTGGACAGTCGCTAATGGATGAGACGGTGTGATTTTAGCCGGGGTGGTGCTGAATGTGTGCGATCGGATGGCGAACAACTGCAGTCTGCAGGGCGTTTGCACTCAAACCTTCCATTGCCTGCTGTGCTGCTCGGACTCTTCAACTACAACCACTTGAGATAAAAATATAAATATCTGAATGCAAATAACAAAACAAGACGTGGGTGACGACACGTCTACGGTGTGTGGCTGAAACGAATTTTTAAAAAAAAGAAAAAAAGACAGCTTTTAATATTCTTTACATCTTGGCACTGCATATTTTTCTTATTTTTCCTATTAATTTCATATAAAATATCATTAGATTGATACTCCCTTATATAATTACTGACCACTGAAAACAACAGCCCCCACCCCCCGCCCCCACCCACCCAACAATCTCTGGGATTAGTCATGCAACATGTCTCTGTGTGTGAGAGGAAACACACCTGCGTGCAGGTGAGGTTCAGCTGCAGAAGGCAGTGGTTGGACCATCAGAAGCAAGTATCAAAAACAACTTCAACACAAAGAGAGAAAACTGTACAAAATGCTCCGCTTCAGCCACAACGCAGAAAAAGTCCCTTTTTACACTTTAAAATCCAAAAGCCCAACCCCCCCCCCATGTGACTTTTTTCCACTTTTCTTTTAGTTTAAAGCAAATATTACTAAGTAAAATACATTTGCAGGTTGCTTTTCCATTACATACAGCAGTTTGTCTCAGTTCATACAAAGCAAACAGAGTTCATCTTTTGAAAAAAAAAAAAAACTGGGGGGAAAGACGACAGAGGCTTTACTGACATGTATGTACAAGCTGGACCCTTCGGGACATGGATGCTGCGGATCCTCCCCCCAACACAAGGCCTGAGGTTTGGCTTGAAATGAAAGAAGATGAAACGTTTCAGTTTTCTACACATGCGAGGCGAGGAGGAGGTGCAGCGGAATGAAATGTTGATTCTTCTCATCCCTCCAGGTTGGGGCGGAGGAACGAAGCTTTCTCATGCGGTTGTCTTCAGTAACGTGGAGCTACGCATGCTGAGGAACGTCTAATCTACCAGAACTTTCCCTCCTTTTTACCAGCAAACTAAGCAGAAGATGACTGAGAGGTTTGTGGACGAGCTGCAAGCGACCCATCCCACAGCTGCCTGGATATTACACACAGAACCCCTCCCAAATAACCCCACCATCCCCTGCTTTTCTCTTTTTTTCTACAAATAAGAAAACAATAGGAGCCATGAAGTACCTTGTACCCAGCTTTGTAGTTGACAGGTGAGTTTTTCTTCTTTTTTTAATGTAAAAAGTAATAAGTTGACAGAAACAAGACACAATCATAAAGTCTTGCAAATTAAAATTCAGAAATTAAAACCCCTGAAAAACAACGTGGCATACAATCATCTGAAAGGAAACACACACAGAGGAATAAAGGAGGAGGAGTGGGTGAGTGTGTGGTCCATGTCGTCCTCCGCAAAGCTCTTCCTTCTCACGTGTAGTTTGGTCAGACACAATGCCGATTTGGTCACCGCGAAGCATCGCCGCTGGCAACCCCCCCCCCCCTTTCGCCAACCCCGCCCCTTTGGTTTTTATTAAAAAAGAAAAAGAAGAATAAAGGAAAGCACCAGACGGAGCGTTTTCCCCTCGATTCCACCGCTGCCGAGATCGTCCAATAGGAGAGAAGATATTTGGCCTCATCTGAAACAATGACTGTAGTTTCTCTTTGGTTGTCACACAACTTTTCACAACTTAAAACGCGAAGAATACACAAGAAAAAATAAAAGGAAATCAGGAATAAATAAAATTCTTTGCAGTTTCAAAAACCACCAATTTTCTTTCTAGCTGTCGAACAAAAACATCAGGAATTCACATGTTGCCAATGGCAACCGTTGTGTTTTTGTTTGTCTTTGTTTTTTTATGTTTTTTTGGGGGGGGGGTGGGGGTGATGCTATACGTTGAGGCATCCTCATCCTCCAGGTGAGATTTGGCCTTTTTCATTGGCTATCTACTGGAATCTGCAATGTTACAATCTGGTTGCCGTGGCAACAGGAAACATAAGCATTTCATCGGTTGCTAACGCTACGAATGTAAATAAAACGACGGGGATGGAGTTGATCTGCCGCAGCGCGTGTGTGTGTGTGTGGGGGGGGGGGGGGTGGGGAGGATAAATCACAGCTGGCATGATTTCTGTGTCGTTCTCACATCTTAAATTAAACTTCATTGATGCGTAGAGAGAGCCTTCATAAGGAGTAGTGCATCGCCGAGGGGGGGGGCGGGGTTGGGGACAGAAAATACTTCTTGGTTTTGTGACATTCTGCTTCATGGCGCTAAAATAAAACATTCATCGTGGAGCACTCGGTCTGGACATGAGGTCTGATCCGGTTCAAGCAACAAGCAGAGAAAACAAACAAAAACAACGCAAACATCCCAGTAAAGGAGACGGAACATCCCACCCCCCACAAAGCAAAGTTACCCCTCCCCCCAAATGGAATCTAACCAATGAGAAGTGTTGAAGGCAGTGACAATGAACAGACACAAACACACACACACACCGCACAATGGGTGTGTATCAGTTCCTGGTCATGTGAGTGTGATGGGGTGGGCGGGCCAGGGGTCAGGTGGGGGACACGCCCCCCCATATGCAGTCTGCTGAGTGCAGTCCATCATGGCTGCGCAGCGGGGGGGTCCGTGACCATGTCACTCCCCCCCCCGCCCGCCCGTCCCCAGTACCAAACGGATCCGTCCAACACACGAGTACAAATAAAGTTTGTCTTCACTTTTTAAGCGTTACGTAAAAAGAAAAGTAGAAGAAGAAGATCTGACAACAAAAAGACCCCCTGATGGGGGTGCGGAGGGGGGGGCGTGGGGGTCAGCTGTCTTTTCTGTCTGTTCTAGGTCTGTAATGGCACTAAAACGTCAACTTGGAGACATTTGACAGCTGTCTTCAGTGGCTGAGACTGCAGTTCAGTTTCATCTGTGGACAGCCTCCGTCTCCCTGGCGACGGACACCATCTCGCCTCTGAGGCTGGGGAGGTAGGCGGCCACGAGGGGGGGAGGGGGTTTACAGCATGTCGTCGTGGTCGTCGTCGTAATCTCTGTGGTGATCGAAGTCCGGACTGTGATTGGCGGTTGTTACCAAGGAGAGGGGTCCGTCGTGGTCGTCGGGGTCCAACGGCTCCTCTTTAACGCTGATGTGATGCCTGCAGGAGGAGGAGGAGGAGGAGGAGGAGGAGGAGGAGGAGGAGGGAAATGTCAGTGTTCAGATCAGTTATCCTAAACTTTCCTCAACATTTCTTAAGAGGCTTTCTCACACTCACACACACACACACACACACACACACACACACACACACACACACACACACACACACACACACACACACACACACACACACCTGTACCTGAGCTCATTGTGCAGAAAGGACGAGGGAACAAAAACAAATGTCTGGCTGTGGTGAGGAGTCTCACTGCTGCTGATGATAATTCCAGCTTCCTTTGAGCTTTTCCAGCAGAGCTGCAGGCTTTTTATTTTCATGGCACCGACGTGTTTTCACTCCGAGCTGATAAATGAGGAAGATTAACAACGTGAGACGAGCGGAGCAGCGATCGGAGGATCGGCGGCGCGCTGTGTGTTCCCCTTCCTGCTCGTTAACATGCACAACCTGCGAGGCGGGTCTCCAGAGGACGACCCCGATTCGGCTTCTATCATTAATCAACTTCAAGCAAACACAGCGAGCAGACGTCGCGTCCAGCTTCAACTGCAGAATTAATGCAGATTTTCAAGCAAGTGTCAATAAGAGAAGAAAAGCGGCAGCGGCGCGCGCGCCACGGCGCTGCGATAAGAAACACAACCCTTATGAGAATAATAACCCTGTCACTTGTAAACAAGGCGGAAAACATGAGCTGCCCCCCCCATCTCTCTCCACCTCTCAGCCTCGGCAAAAGAGCCACTAAAGAGATGAGATCTGCCAAATTTCTCATTACAGAAGCAGCGCGAGGCCCGGCGGCTCGAACCCGCGGTGCTGTCGCCGTGTCAGGATGAGGCCCGTGCCTCATTCCCCCCCACCAGGATGTCCTGGCTGATTTGGAGGCGCTGCTATGCTAATGAGCTGCCGTGTTGTGGTGGGAAAAGTAAAGTCAGCTTTTCTATCATTTTCACATCAAAGTGCTGCAGCGGTTCTGTAGCCGCAGGTCCGACGCCGACGCTGCGGGGCAAACATGAAACTCTTATTATCAAACCACCCAACTGCATGCTGATTCCACACTTTGCTGATAATGAGCCTTCTCTGGATACCTGAGTTCTGTCTGGCTTTAGAAGACGGAGCAGCGGCCCGTCTTGTCAACAGGGGGGTGTTGAACTTTTCATTCACAGCATCTCAGCGAGGTTTTCAGCACCGAGTCGTGTTCATGAGGTTAAGCTTTCTTAAAAGCTAAAGAAAACAGATTTAGCTCATTTCATACTAAGATAATTATGGAGAAGTCGTTCCTCCATCAGCCTAAAGATAGAAGCAGGCTGCCTTCAGGCCAGCACACCCATCCTGTCTCTGCCTTTCCTGTTCCACAGCCACGCTCTCAGCTATGTTCACAGTGATTAGGGATGGCACTTTCCTCTATTTGGCCAGGAGCTCAGCGCTGCACCTTTTCCCTTTTGCTTTCAGGCAGAATCCCCCCCCCCCCCCGTCTCGTAGAGGCGATCCTCGAGTCAACTTCGCCCCCACATCTGGAAGCCATGCCACGTGCACCGGATTATTTTAGGTTGAAACAACTTTGCAGACGCTTCTGTACAGCGAGTGAACGGGGAGCTGTGGTTTCCAGGCCGACCGCATCTTTCCAACAGGAAAATGTTGTACGATGACCTGCAGGCTAATTCTGCTGTGGTATTTTCCTGAATGTGTTGCAGATCATGTTGCAGATTGTATCGCACGTTTTGTTGCATGTCATGTCGCAGGTCGAGTTGCAGGTCAAGTCGCAGGGTGTGTTGCAGGTTGTGTCGCATGTCTTGTTGCAGGTCATTTGGCAAGACCTGTCACAGTTTGTGTCGCAGGACAAGTTGCCAGTCATGTTGCAGTTTGTACAGCAGATTGTGTCACATGTTCAGGACGTGTCACAGGCAGTGTTCTAGGTCACGTCGCAGGTCAAGTCGCAGGGTGTGTTGCGGGTCATGTCTCACGTCTTGTTGCAGATCATGTTACAAGCCGTGTCACGGGTCATGCTGTGGGTTGTGTCGCAGGTCATATTGCTGGTTGCATTGCCGGTCTTGTGAACTTTTGCAGGCCAGGTTGCAGATCGAGTCGCAGGGTGTGTTGTGGGATGTGTTACAAGTCATGTTGCAGGTCATGTTGCAAGTCAGGTCGCACGTCATGTTGCAGGTCATGTTACAAGTCATGTCACGGGTCATGTTGCAAGTCATGTTACAAGTCATGTCACGGGTCATGTTGCAGGTCATGTTACAAGTCATGTCACGGGTCATGTTGCAAGTCATGTTACAAGTCATGTCACGGGTCATGTTACAAGTCATGTCACGGGTCATGTTGCAGGTCATGTTACAAGTCATGTCACGGGTCATGTTGCAGGTCATGTTGCAAGTCGGGTCGCACATCTTGTTGCAGGTCATGTTGCAAGTCGGGTCGCACATCTTGTTGCAGGTCATGTTGCACGTCGGTCGCACATCTTGTTGCAGGTCATGTTGCAAGTCGGTCGCACATCTTGTTGCAGGTCATGTTGCAAGTCGGGTCGCACATCTTGTTGCAGGTCATGTTGCAAGTCGGTCGCACATCTTGTTGCAGGTCATGTTGCAAGTCGGTCGCACATCTTGTTGCAGGTCATGTTGCAAGTCGGGTCGCACATCTTGTTGCAGGTCATGTTGCAAGTCGGTCGCACATCTTGTTGCAGGTCATGTTGCAAGTCGGTCGCACATCTTGTTGCAGGTCATGTTGCAAGTCGGGTCGCACATCTTGTTGCAGGTCATGTTGCAAGTCGGGTCGCACATCTTGTTGCAGGTCATGTTGCAAGTCGGGTCGCACATCTTGTTGCAGGTCATGTTGCAAGTCGGGTCGCACATCTTGTTGCAGGTCATGTTGCAAGTCGTGTTGCAAGTCGTGTCGCAGGTCATATTGCTGGTTGCGTTGCAGGACTTGTGAACATGTTGCAGGTCATGTTGCAGATCTAGTTGCAGGGTGTGTTTCGGGATGTGTTACAAGTCATATCACAGGTCATGTTACAAGTCATAGTCGCAGGTCATGCTGTGGGTTGCAGGTCATGTTGCAGGTCGTATTGCTGGTTGCGTTGCTGTCAAACGGTCGGTTCACACACAGAAAGCAAAGCTCTGAAACTCCCTGCTGGAATAGCACTCCTGACTTCTCTTCCTGGCTGCTCTGCTTGTGGAAACTTTGAAAGAGGTGGAGTTTCCTTTCCTGCAGGGAGGCCCGCCACAGCACCGGCCATGACCCGACAACACTCCAATATCATCCCTCCCTTTTATTTATTGTCCCTGACTGGGCCAATGCCACGTATTAGATCACTTCAGAGCATTCTGGGTGGGCACTCGAGCTGCTTTCTGTTTTATTTAAGTGTTTTTAAAGCGGAAAAAACAGCCTCAGCTATTTTTCTTCTGTTGTGGTGGTAGAAACCGTGCACGCCACTCACATAGCTGGCAGGGGCGAGCGTCCCAGGCTGCTGTCACTCCCATTGCTGTTTCCATGGTCCATTGCTCCATTCATCTCCTCGCGGATGGCGTTGGCCAGCGAGTTTAGGGTAGGACTTCCAATGGAAGCAGTAGTGTATAGAGGTATGTTGTTTTCTGCCATCGAAGCCTGAAAAGCAAAGCCCGAAGCGTTAAATGTGAAACGGAAGAGAGTTGTCAGCACTTTGCGAGCTGCCCATCACTCTGTTCATGCCTGGACTTTGCCCTGAAAACAAAGACTGGGCGTATGAGACGGAGAGAGGCAGCTGAAGATGAAGTCACTTATTATTTTTACCTGGAAGGCAGCGGAGAGAGTTGGACCGTAGCCCAGGCTGGTCTGGATGTTCTTCACCAGGGCCGGACTTCTGCAAACACAGAAATTAAGTTACAACCACAGACTCGTGTCTCACCTCGAGCACTATCTGATTTCATAAAAAGAGATCAATGCACTTTGAACTAAACACATTTACTGGTGTAGTAATGCGGACATTAAGGCTACAGTTCTGAGATGTTCTATCACTCTACCACACCACACAACTACCTCCAAACGCTTTGCTTTTCATGGGAAGGAAGAACAGGATGAGCTAATGAAAGCATGATTGATGATGAGTTTAACACAAAAAGCATGAAGGCAACATGGAGGAAGGAGGGGCAGGGCGGGGGGGGGGGGGGGGGGGGGGGGGGGCATGCAGGCGGAGGGAGGTGCTTACTGTACGAGCAGCTCGTCAAAGTTGTGGTCAGCGGCGTATTTCCGAGGGCGGCCTCGCTGTACGTGGCGGCCGCGCATAAACTCCTCCTCATCAACAGTCCAAAAGGACCCAAACTCATCCTCTACTCTCACAAAGCACTTATGCAGGGAAAGGTTGGTGCGAATGGCACCCTGGGAGAAGCAAAGCAGCGGGGAAGGCAGGGGCGAGGGGGGGGGCAGCCAGGTGCAGATGCAGTGATGGACAGCACAGACGGGGACAGACAGACAGACATGGGGTAGGGAGGGGAGATGGGACAGGGTGAGGATCAAAATGAAAATAAGTCATTGTGGGTTATGAGGCATCACCAAAAAGCATGGAGGGGGGGCGGCGGGTGGGGGGCACGCCAAAGCAAGCGGGGACTGTGGACGCTGTGGCACAAAGACAATGAAATGGAGCAGCGGCATCTTCCTTCAGGACAGGAAGCAAACGTACCCGCTGATCTTCTGAGGCCGTCTCTTTTGGAACTCTATTTCGTCGACTGTCCACACCGCCCCTTTTACGTTTTCTACTCGCACAAAACACTTGTGAAGACTAAGATTATGCCGGACTGCGTTCTGCAGTTGGTGTGAAAACAAAGAGAGGAGAGAAGTTTCAGTCAAACACTTGGTCATGGGAACGACAACAGCAGGACAGGCGCTGGGTGAGACCTGGATGAACAAACCAGAAGGTTGTTAATGAAACTCCGTCACATCCGATTCCTGATCGATAACAGGATGTTCAGCTCTTTTTCTGGGTTGTTGGACCAGATGAAGAAGTTCATGTCAGGAAATGAATCACTATGTTTTATTCCAGGAGGAATCTGGTGTTTATGACACCCTCGTGGAGGAGCGGTCAGCAGAGGGGTGGAGTGTTTATATGTGGTAAAGCTGCATATAACTGATCAGCTCGGCTTGGCTGGTTGGTTTGGGGGGGGGGGGGGGGGGGGGGGGGGTGTCTTTGTGAGTTTATTCACTCTTTAAAAGAAATTAAAATCTCAGTTCTGTAATATGTGTGTGAGATTTGAAGCTTGTTGGAAAGCATCAGCCAGGAGTGCTGCTGTGTTTCCCTGATACCCCACCACCACCAGAACACCCCCCCATTTCAGACCCAGACTGGCTGCTTTTTTCTCCGTCAGGTTAAACGAACGTTGGCTCGCTCAGACTGAACCGGGGGAGAGTTACGTGTTTGGTTTATTACGGTGTTATTATTGTTTCCGTCTCCTCACCCGCCGCCCGGCTGAGAAGCAACAACGGCAGGATAATTACCTTCCACGTGGCCGCGTTGCGCCTGAAGTATGCAAACATTCGCGTGAACCAGTTGTAGATTTCGTTTAGTGTTAGCTGCTTTTCCGGAGACTCCAGGATCGCCTGCATGAGGAACAGTGACAGAAACAAACATTTACACTTTTGCTCGCTTCACAAAATTATTAATAATTCACGGGAGGCAGAGAGGTCTGCGGCAGCTCCCCTGAGACGAGCAGGAGACGCCGGCACAGAGCGCGCAGACGCCGGCTCCGTTTCCAGAGCTGGAAAAGCACCGCTGAATCCAAAACACAAGATTTGAAAAGATTTTCTTTTGTGGGTGTAAATGAAAAGCAAGCGAAAACATTTCTCAGGCAGATTACAGGCCAGCAATTATGGAGGGTTCAGATTAATTCCTGAAACCCCAGATTAAAGCGCTCTGGCTATAATTGACTGGACTTTCAAACAGGTTCATCCTGCCTTTGTGTGAAATGAATTTAGAAGCAACTGAAATGTTGCATCTTAAACTCATATGAAGTTGTCATTCTACTCACCCCAAAATATCCTGTTCTATTTTAATCAAAACTTTTTCCATCTCAGTCAGCATGAACACATGTTTTCATGTAGACATCATGCTTTCAGATTCAGATGTCAGATATGAGGCTAAAAAGACGTAAAATGTGTGAAAAGATACAGCAGCATAAAGAGCAACCAGAAGAAGAAAACAGGATTTATTACTAACAGAAGTTTGTAGAAATAACACACAGATCAACTGTCACCAAACCTTTTCTCATCTGCACATCGTTCTCACAAGAAAACAAGAGTTTTTGCTAAATGAATGAACTGAAAAAGGGAAAAGAACTGGGCCGAATGCAGATCTATGTGGGACACCGCAGAAAATCTCAAAAGTGTATCTAACCTGCAACCTAATGGCACAGAAACAGTTTCCTTATTCAGGCTTTCTGCCACCAGTTACCTACTATCCTCACTAAACCAGTGCTCCAAATGGGACAGTACAGTCAATCTAAGCTCTCTGATTGGTGTAAAGTTTGACAGGAAGTGTCTTCATCATCATGTCCAGGTGAAAATTGAGGTCTCTTAGCAACATAGCAGCGATGAAATGTGGTAAATAATGCTGTCATCATGGATCATTGTGGAGAGTCTCTGAATAAACTCTACATGTTGTGTCTGGATTGTAAACCTGAAGACAGAAATGTCTGGAAAACATCTGCAGATCACCGAAAGGCACAATTTACCCAACAGATTACACATCATTGACGACCAGCTGGAGGGTCTTACCTGTCTTATTAGTGAGGCGTACGTGAACGGCGGTCTAACGTCTGCATTCATGTAAAACTCTTTGTTCTGGTTGATATCTGTAAACAGGAAACAAACAAACCACGTTAACGCCTCCGTCCGGTAAGACCATGCTGTGTTGTCACCATGCTGGTGCTATGTTGGTGCCGTGTTGGTGCCGTGTTGGGTCATGTTGGTGTCAATGTTGGTGCTGTGTTGTCACCATGTTAGGTGTCATGTTGGTGCCGTGTTGGTGCCGTGTTGGTGCTGTGTTGGTGCCGTGTTGGTGCCGTGTTGTCGCCATGTTGGTTGCCATGTTGGTGCCATGTTGGTGCCGTGTTGGTGCCGTGTTGGTGTCATGTTGGTGCTGTGTTTGTCACCATGCTGGTGCTGTGTTGTGCCGTTGTTGGTGTCATGTTGTCGCCATGTTGGTGTCGTGTTGTCGCCATGTTGGTGCCATGCTGGTGCCGTGGTTGGTGTCGTGTTGTCGCCATGCTGGTGCCATGTTGTCGCCATGTTGGTGTCGTGTTGTCCGCCATGTGGTGCCGTGTTGTCGCCATGTTGGTGCCGTGTTGTCGCCATGTTGGTGCCGTGTTGGCGCCGTGTTGTCGCCATGTTGGTGCCGTGTTGTCGCCATGTTGGTGCCGTGTTGGAGCCTTGTTGTCGCCATGTTGGTGCCGTGTTGGAGCCATGTTGTCACCATGTTGGTGTCATGTTGGTGCCATGTTGGTGTCATGTTGGTGCCGTGTTGGTGTCGTGTTGGTGCCGTGTTGGTGTCGTGTTTTTCGCCATGTTGGTGTCATGTTGGTGCCGTGTTGGTGTTGTGTTGTCGCCATGTTGGTGCCGTGTGGTGCCATGTTGTCACCATGTTGGTGCCATGTTGTCGCCATGTTGGTGCCATGCTGGTGCCATGTTGGTGTCGTGTTGTCCGGCATGTTGGTGCCGTGTTGGTGCCATGTTGTCACCATGTTGGTGCCGTGTTGTCCGCCATGTTGGTGCCGTGTTGTCGCCATGTTGGTGCCGTGTTGTCGCCATGTTGGTGCCATGTTGTCACCATGTTGGTGTCGTGTTGGTGCCATGTTGTCACCATGTTGGTGTCGTGTTGGTGCCATGTTGTCACCATGTTGGTGTCGTGTTGGTGCCATGTTGTCGGGGGTTTCTGCGTACCCTGGAGAGATGGGCATGTTGTACTTGTCTGAGTAGCGCCGTCGCATGGGTCCCACGCTGTGGAGGCTGTTGGCTGTGATGACTGAGTGGGTCTGGGAGAGGGGCGTGAGGGGGGCCGTCGGGTGGTGGGGGTCTGGGGAAGGCTTAGAGTGGAGACGCTTCGGGGGCCGACTTGGACAATGTGATGTTGGACACAAGGTTGAGCTGAGGACAGAAAACCAGAAGAGCGTCTCAGATGAGTGTTTTGGTGGGTAACCATGACGACCACGGCGAGGGTCGAGAGTGGACAGGATGTGCAGGCCTGAAAAATGTCCGCCATTCAGAGCAGGAAGCCAATCTGGGCCAAATACAAGCTGGAACTCTCCTGTTAAGATTAGAAGCTGCTTACAGAGGTGATCTGACGATTGACCACCTCGGCTGGCTGACCGCCATCATTCCAGGCCCAGAGTGCTTTGGTTTCTACCGTCTGTGTGTGGGGACGGGCTGGGTTAGCTGAGGCGAAGGAGGGATTTAAGAAGTAATGGCTACAAGGTAAACTAATTATGGTGAGTGGTCCTGAGGTGCAGCCCAGCTTCCAGCAGCTGTGGCGGCGGCGAGCCCCGAGCCAAGCCTCCACACCGCAGCGGCGGTCATGTGGAAACGTCTCGCCTGACCTCCTGCTCCGGCTATTAATTGTCAGGAAAACTAATGACACACATACATATTCCCACTAAATTGTTCTAATTGCTAATTTGCCGAAGGAGGCGAGTTTCCAAATGAAACATGACTGGAGACTGTGGGAAGGAAACAGAGAAATAAGGCAAGAAAGATGGAGGGGAGGGGGGGGTGTTTCATGCTGATGAGGAGGCATCAGATGTTGGATTTCTGCTGATAATGGAGGCGCAGTGATGAAGCGTTCATCCATCCAATCACAGATCAGGTTATTAGCAGCTAGAACCAGCAGCTGTGCTGGAGACGGCAGGAATCGGGACACATCCATACTAAGTTTTGTGACAACTGTGTTTTGGAGACCTTCGGACTCCCCAGCATACGTGTCCCAGTCCTCACAATGCCTGTTTATGTTGCGGGGGCTTTTCTTTGGCACCGTCTGGCCAAATAATTGGGATTTCTGCAGAGATGCGCGCATGCAGGCTGCAGAAGACGTGTTATTCTGAAGCAGGAAGAAAATAAATTACACTTGGGTTTGCGTGTTTCTGACACAATGCTATCAATGGAAGGAGGCTGTGGTGTTGACTCCTCTTCCTGTGGATTAGCAGGCTTTGTTTCATGTTTCATCCATATTCCCCGGCCATAAACACAGAGAGGCTTCAACAATAGGCCAGACAGGCTGGTAATAGCCTCGCCTTTGTTTGCCTCACCATTTGGGCTCACTCCAGTTCCTCCACAAAATGAGACTTCAGACTGAAATTAATTAAATGGTAATT